>NC_072015.1:41857109-42164609 GCF_027791375.1 Indicator indicator | reverse complement strand
CAGGTAGTCACGTTCCCTTTCCCCTTCTTGCCTTATGGGGAGCTGTTGCTGGCTGCTTGAAACCTCAGCATGGTCAGGCCTGCTTCCACGTGTTTTGGGTCTACATCCCTGTGTGGTGGAGAAATCCATTGTCATCCAAGATCAGGTTTTGTGTATATCTGTGTATATCCCTTCCCTCAATCTCTCTGTACATCCCTTTTCCCTTATTACCTTTTATTATTTGTTAAAATTACTTTCTTAACTTCCAGTTTCATACAAGCCTTTTTGTTTACCCTTACCTCCTCTGCTTACCTTTTCCCTGAGGGGGGAGAGGGACAGGGAGAGGAGGGTAATCCAAATTCTGTCCTGTGCCCTGAAACCCTAAACAGTGACAGTTTCCTGCACTCCATCAGGACACACAATAAAGGACTGTTATGCTGTCCATTTTCACAGACAGCTAATCATCCTACTAGCAATTCTGAATACCCATATTCTAAAGGAGTATTCATCTCAGAAAGGCCAGTTAATAGTTACTCAGTAGCCTTGGTGCCCACAAGGCAAAAAGTGAATCTGCTCACATGCAGTGAGCTGGTATTGAGATAGCATTTAGAATAATATTGTTTACATACATCACTACCAGCTCAACGTGCCATCCAGAGCTTGGTTCATGTCATATCCTACATGCATGAACAGCAGGAAAAAAAATCTAACTAGCTCTCAAAAAGCAAAAAACAATACAAGTAATTAAAAAAAAAGCTGAAGTATGAAGTTTAGTACACAAGAAACTGTTTGACAGTAAGGTTTTCAGTTTGGGACAAAAGAAAAGAGGATCTATTATGAATTCAGATTTGGCATGACCCTAGCACTGAAAGAGACTTGCAATTGTCAGTAAAAAGAAATAATGCTAGAGAAGGCTGAAGGGTGTTGGCTTTTTGAACAATAATTCAGACACTGTTAGCCAGAAGCAGAACCAGAGAGAGAGAGGCCCCTAGCCCTCCCCAAGACAAGGAAAAGCTCTAGACCATGAACTGGACAAGAGAAGAGGGGCCCATTAGCCCTCTCCGAGCCAAGAGCTGCTTGAATTATGGTTACAGCGTCTGGGGAGATACCAGACAAAGGAGCAAGCTCTGAGTCCCTGGCTGATTTGCTACAGAATCCCTCTGATGGGAAACCACAGATCGTGGCACCAGAATTTCCAATTTAAATTGCTGTATTGGAAACGCTCAGCTTTGTTCTTAAATCCTTTAACTGTCTTCATCTGTGGAATGGCTTACTCACAACCAAATAACAGACCCTGTAAACATACTTTGTAAGTAAGTGATGGTGGTGTGTGAAGATACCACCACCAGGAAATATTTAATATAAAATATATAAAAAATATATTTTATTACTGTTATCAATTGCTTAAACGTTAAAATCCAAAATATTTAATATAAAATATAGAAAATATATATTTTATTACTGTTATCAATTGCTTAAACAGTAAAATCCAAACACATATATAAGCTAAAATCTTTTCCCAAAAAGAGGTGCCAGCATGTCAAGGAGGTGTCTTCTGCAGCATGTTCCAATCCAAGGGTGTCAACATGAGGATATTGTTCTTGGCACACATGGAATGTGATTGTTTTGCTCTATGCAGTGTGCTAAGGAATTGGTCAGCTAAGCAATCCTGCACTCTGCATGTGGCCAGCAGCTGCCCTCAGAACAGTGACTGCAACACTCTACAGTCACAGGTCACTTAAGTTACAATACAGACCCTCTGCCCACCTGATACACCTACCTCCAAGCTAGGCTTCCTCCTCTCTGGCTAGTTCAACCTGGTGTTTGCTACCAAATTATACTTGCACACCAAGACAGAGGAAAACCATGAACACTGCAGTTCCTCCAGTACCTGACACCCAGGTCTTACATCCCACACTAGTGGCTCACACTGGGATCCCCATCTGCTCCACCTGAGTGGAACAGGCACCTTCATCCCAACTGACTCCAGCTGCTGGCCCCAAGTCCGCACGTGTTTGTCCCCACAATAGATGGCAGTCAGTCCTCACAACACTCACAGACAGGGTAGAGAGTAATATTACACAGATGTTTAGAAGAATTTTAATAATATAGGACATAACACAGTGAGCAGTACAGGTTTTGGTCAGACAGGGGTATGGACTAGTAACTGTTTATACATTACCAGCCCTTTTTATGCTCCTCTCCTATCTACTCCACCTCTCGTTGTTCCTCCTTGGTCTCCTTCTTCTAAGGATTTCTTCAGTTTTGCACAACCCTGCATCCCTGCTACCTCTCAAAATATCCCAAATCCTCATATTCCTATCAATTACAAAGTCCAGGCCAGAGCTCACCAAAGATATTATGCCTGGCATTTCTTAGTGGTTATCATTCTCACTCCTTTCATTTCCTGTATCATGTCACACTCAAAATCAGGCTAGTGCTTATTCAAAAAACATTTATCTTCTCTGGTTCCATTTGTACTAGGAATACATCCTCCTAGTTGCCCTGAGGATCTTAAATTCTATCACTTCATGGTCACTGCAGCCAAGGTCATGCCCCAGCCTTTATTTATATGGAGTTTTGCCCCGACTCAGGTGCAGGATCTTTCACTTTGAACCTCATGAGATTCTCCTCAGCCCACCTCTCCAGCCTGTCAGGTCCATCTGGATAGCATCCCATCCCTCATTCTTATCAACCACACCACTTAGCTTGGTATCCTCTGTAAAGTTTCTGAGGATGCACTTGATTTTGCTGTCTCATTGATGAAAATATTGAACATCTCTGGTCCCAGTACAGACTTTTGAGACACATCACTTCTCACCTGTCTCCATCTGGACCTCGAATCTTTGACCACTACCCTTTGTACGTGGTCATTCATGAAGTTTAAATAAAATGAAGTTTAAAGAGATACAGAGAAACAAATCCCTTCCTTCCACACCTGGGCTAAGTTCAAGGCAATTACACCCACTTAACACATGAACTGATTTGACCTTTGACATTTAATTATCTCAGTAGACTATTTATCTCATGCAGCTGTCACATGTTTCTATTCAACCCAAGCTTTAAAGTCACAGGCTAAACATAGAATCATAGAATCAGTCAGGGTTGGAAGGGACCACAAGGCTCATCCAGTTCCAACCCCCCTGCCATGGGCAGGGACACCTCACACTACATCAGGCTGGCCAGAGCCTCATCCAGCCTGGCCTTAAACATCTCCAGGGATGGGGCCTCAACCACCTCCCTGGACAACCCATTCCAGGGTCTCACCACTCTCATGGTGAAGAACTTCTTCATAACATAACTACTGTTTGACATCCAAAGTTCCCTGGGAAGGAGTGGCATACAGCCAGGCAAAAAAAAAAACAATTGAAAGTGACAGGCAGAAGAAAAAAGCCACCAGAATTACTCATCATAGGATTATATATATCATTTGATGTTGTCTAAAGGAACTGATCTTCCTAAGAAAGAAAGGAGGAAAGAAATGGAGCATATGCACTGTTCACATGCACAGCACTCCCTGGAGACAGACTCTGTGAATTAAGGATGGGTCATGGCCATGACTTTCCAAAAGCAAAGAAGATATTGTAAAATTATGTCTGCTATAGCATACTGTCTCTGCAGACTATTCAAACTATTTCTCCCCATGAGGTCCTTCCTGATTTCCTTTGGCTTTTACAAGGTCAAACAAGATGCCAGCTTCTCTTCTGGGCACACAGCTGACATTGCCTTCATACATAGTCTTGCATATCACATTGCTGTTGCTCACCAGGATATAAGCAAGTAGTTCAAAAAAGGAAAGACATTATTCTAATGACTCTAACCAAACACTTTATTGCTATCATCTCAAACATACTAAGAACAAAAACCATTATCTTGCAATAATGGTATTAAACAATGTATTAAATATCTTTATAATACTTAAGGGTCATATTTAAGGGTATTCCATCAGTTAGGAGATTCGAATGCTACTCTATTGATTCCTAGGTGAAAAAAACAAAACAAAACAAAAAACTAAAACCCAATAACAAGTAAGAAATGGTATTTTCAGACAATATTACATAATCTCAGGAGATCACATACTGTGTTTTGCTGGAAAATGTTCTGAAACAAAATAGGGTATGGTTTGAAAGCACAGGTTAGCACAAACAATAAACTAATAATGACATTTTTAGGCAAAGCTTCCAAAACTATTTTTATACCCATATTTTCTGGCTAATCAGTAGCTACAGAAAGTTATACAAAAAGAAGAGAAGACTTGGACAATTTAAATTACTTTTAATTTCTTATTCACAAACCTGGGGTTTTGAGCATTTTAAGATATTAATAAAATTTGTATGCCTCAAAACCCATTTTGAAATAACAGAGAAAAAGGCTCATCTCATTAAAGAACTTTTAGAAGGACCAGTCCTTGGAAATCCCTGGGCACATGCAAGGTTACAATCCTCTTGAGAGATCCTGGAAACGTAATAAGCTAGCAGAGAGCAGTTCAAGCAGATTCTGAATGACAAAAAAAGCCAAGGGAGATGATTATAATCTTGTGTTTATTCAGCAATCATGCATCATCATTATCAGAGACTCTTAAAATATTTATGCATTTTAATGTTGCTCAGGTCTGTCAATGCATTCAGCAAAATGTCGTATGAAAGTAAAACGGTGATGGGAGGATTGTCCTGGAGATTGTGGATTTTTGTATTTCCCCAGTCATATCATAGTTAAGAGATTATTTTTACAGAGAGTAGGTTTTACATAAAGCAGTCAAAAGTGAAATAGTCCTTCAAAACCAATGAAACATACCTCTAAGTTTTAGGATTCTTATAACAGTTATCAATGGACTTAATTTAGACAACTGAAGAGGGCAAATTTATGTTTATGTATTGAGTATTCTATTTGTGTATACCATGTGTATACATACCCAACTGAATTACCTCTGCATGAAGAGCAATAGATCCTTTCCAAATTGCTTATTTCTGTCTGTATCTCTGATGAATAAAAGTCATCAAAAGAAAAAGTACACCAACTTTAAGAAGACCAGTTTAAATTACTGCTATAATTTCAGGTACTATAAGGTCAGATGATCATTCAAACTCAGAAATCAGCTGCACGCTTTCTTTCCCATAAATAAATAAGCTGTGATTTCAACAGCCTTGCAGAAGCATTTCAGGATTACTGTATTAACATTTTAATGTTCTGTCTTGTCCTTCTCAGGGGTGTCCTGGTCCTCTGACAAACGCCTAGCTGATATGTAACTGATGTTGCACCCCAAACACTACATTTTCAACTTGGTGAAACTTAGCTATGCCAGTTTTCATTTCAGATCAAGTGCTTTTGATCTATTATAGCTTTATTCAAATCTAATTGAAATAAATAGTAGAGTTGCAAATAAACTCCTCTGTATGGAGACATGACAGCTTCTAAAGATGTGCCCATGAAGATGTGAGGACACAGATGGAAAGGAGACATCCACACCCTGCAGCTTTTCCATGATTATTCAGAACAATCATCTTACTACTTCCTTCTTAAAGGAAAGGGATCAAATTACTTAATTACAAAGCAAATACTAAATGAAAGAAGGAATCTTACAGTTACCCTTTTAGAAGCATGACTTCAACATGGACTGTTAGCAAGCTTTCCGTAAACTTAAAACATACTGAGTTCATAAATTGCTTCCTGATGTCAAAGAGTAAGTATTTCCAAACCTTAATGCTGAAAAGCTACAGAAGATAACGTTTTTGAGAGACACGTTTTTTGAGAGTGAGATTCGGGGCCTGAATTTTAAGTGTATTGGACTGCTAAGCTGTGAAGCTTCAGGGAAAATACTCAAAGAATGGCACTAATACCTTCCTAAAAAGGCTGGGGAAGACATAGAGTCTGGAAGATACTGATATATTGTCTCTTAGCATTGAAAAGGGAAGAGATCCAAGTACAGATTCTATATGAAATACAGGTAAGGTGAAACATATAGAAAGCTCATTTATGTAATTTATTTCAGTTTTAGAGAGAGAAACACTCCCATTAAACTGAATAAACCAAATACAGCTGGACATTTCCTCTGCAATCAGTTGTGTAACTATAGCTGTAACTTTAGCATAAAGCTAAAATTATGGAAGACTGGTCTTATAGCAGGAATAACTGATCATTTTTCTATAAGATTGTCTATGCTCAGACTGAAAGACTGGTTGCTGCTGCATTTATATAGAACTGAAGGTTAAAAATAAATCGGTAAGTAAAATCTGGCAATAGAGAATGGAAACAGCCACCCTACTAGGGTAGGACATGCTTCTAACCTGGTCATCCTAGACGGAGCTATCCCAGGTTTTCAGTTTTCCCCTTCAGACCCCGAGCTTATACACTAAGTCAGTGTCAGAGCTATGGAAAGGGCCTGTTCAAAGCACCAGATCCACAGCACTCTCCAACCAAGACTGTGGGAACCCCAGGCAGTAGTTAACAGAATGTTTAGCCGGCCTTCACGTCTATGTGGGAGCCCAGAGGGTGATAAGTGATGTTGTATCTCGGAACCATGTGAGAAAGGAAGGGAGCTGGAGATAATGAAATGCTGAACCTTTGAAGTGGATGGGAAAAGTAGATGGGGGAAAAAGTCTGTTAGAATAAAACAAAACAGTGGACTTGAGGGTTGGTAGGTGGTGGGAAAGTGAAGTAAAGCATGCATGAACCTCCCAATAAATAGCTACTGGTTCTGCAGATAAGGGCCATTCTGGCCCATTTGTGGCAGTGGTCACCTCCTCACAACCTGGACTGTCAGTTTGTATTTCAGCTCTCCGTGTTGAAACTGGCAGGCTCGGGAATCAACATACCACACAATACGCTCAGGAATAGAAACAAAGACCTGGAAACCATACAGGATGGAAGGATCTTGTTCCAGTGCTGCGTTATGCTTCCAGTAAAGCAGTTTATCCTAAGATTTCATCCAAATGTTGGATGTTGAGCTTGTCTGAACTTGGCCCTCACTTGCAGTCACAAGCTGATCATATTAGCAAGTATCTGGTGCGATGGCAGAAGACACAAAGTGAAACCATTGCTGCTAAAGAGGCAGGAATTGCACGGTAAGCGTTTCAGGAGTTTTTCACTTGTTACTTGCTCAATGTAGAATGGGTTGAATGTCCACTAGAAGAATATCAAGTTACTCCTGGCAAAAATCTTTCATTTCTTCAAAAGAATTTGGTTCACTCAGTCACAGAGAACTCTATAACCTGGGTCAAATTTCAGTGAGTGGGGACCGTTAGGAGGTTAACTTCAAAGATATGAACTCCTGTTATAAACTAAACCACATCATGAGTTCACTCTTCTGTTCAAATCCAGGCACTCACAATATCTCCTCTGCCTGCTCCTTTGGGACCCTCAAAATGGCTGCTTTCTATCACACTTTCAGTGTCACGAAAGACCTCAATTAATACCAACTGCCAAAAAAAGCAGTTCTGACATCTATGTCTTGTCCACTGACTCTAATGTGTAAGAAAATTGGCACTTTTTAACCTATAACCTGAGTTACACTTAGTGCATACTAAATACCTGTGCTGTGATGATAGATGGTTCCCAGACCCTGACATCTTGGAGGATTTCCCATTGCCCAGTTGAAAACTGTAACTTGTTGATTAGCAGGGTGATCATTGTCTCAAAGGGGGTAATTATTAATTACCCTTACAACAATAATAAATGATGTGGCAAACGGGTATTAATAAAAATAGTGACCCTTTATTCATGAAAATTGCCAAAACTCGTTCTATAGGATGGTTGTGTGGCTGGAATAGAGATTTACAATGGGAATATGCAGTCTTACGGCAAATATAAACAATTTTTATGCAAACTAAGAGGCAATAACTTGGAAAGAAGGTCCCCGAGAGCAGACAGCACTCGATTACAGCAGGGGGAGGCTCGATAAGAACCTTTAAACCCAAAGGGCAATGAATTAATTACTCACATCTGGTTTTACCCACATGGGGGATGCTGCTGCTGCTGCTGTGTTAGCTTTGGGGCACTCTCGTAGGGCGTGGCATGGCAGATTGCCAGCAAGGAGAGTTCACTGCATGGTCCCAGGCTGGTCTGTCTGCAGCGGATGGCAGGCAGTTAACAACGCTCTTCACGACAGGCACTTGCTTGGTTTCTAGGGAAACTGAGGCACGGCACGAGTCTGGTGGCAAGAGGAAGCAGGCTAGGGGGATCCAGCTTTTAGGCTTATGGCTTCTCCGGCTTGCTGTGTATGGCTCATGGCTTTATCCCAGGCTCTGGACCAGGCACTTGAGGCACGGACAGGCAACTCGAGACAGCTTCTATGAGATGGGTCCAAGTTGGCTTGAATCAAGGCTTACGCAGGGCAAGGCTTAAAGCAAGGCTTGAGCAAGGCAAAGGTGACTACCAGGTCAACCTCTATATACATCTGGCCAGAGATCAGATGGTCCATTGAGGCACTGAAGCTAATGTGTAGCTGCGCAATGGAAAGGCGTTCTGCCAGGCTATAGCCATAAAAGGCAGAAGCAAAGACCTTGTATCTAGGGGAGCAGTGGTCAGCTTACGTGCTCTCACCCCAGATAAACCTCTTGTTTACCAGACAGGCAGGAGTCCTGTCCCCTTTGCTCTTTTTCCTGCATTGCCCTGTTTTTCTGTAGGAAGGAGGGGAGAGAAAGTGACTCTGTCTAGACACCTTAAGGCCTGTCTGGGTTTGTACTGGGCCGTGTCATGGCCCTACCATGACAGTTATATAGGAACCTAAACCCAAGAGATGTTTAATATTATATTTCTGTTCAGAGCTGTAACTAGGCAATACAACCTAGCTGGGATGAGGCTGTGCTAAGAGGACAGATCCTGTAGGCATTCTTAAATTATGGAGAATGACACTGGAGAACAATTTGTTCACTGTAGAAAATATCAGCTTTGCTCCCAGAGACCGTCTTCACAGAAGTGAGTTGCATTTTCAACGGTTTCTGGGAAAAGACACATCCGAGCCCTTTATTTGCAGGGTGAAGCCATCAGCTAGTAATCTAGAAAGAGCATTACCAACAACATTGCAGAAGAGCAAGCACTGCTTTTTCAGAGAATCATTTCTCACACACCAGGCAGGATTGGTGAGTTTCCAGAGAACACATCAGCCTTGCCATTTTGGTACAGCAGAATCACAGAATATTAGGGATTGCAAGGGATCTCCAGAGGTCATCAAGTCCAACGCTCCTGCCAAAGCAGCATCACCTAGGGCAGGCTGCACAGGAATGCATCCAGGTGAGTTTTGTAATTCTTCAGAGAAGGAGACTCCACAAACTCTCTGGGCAGCCTGTTGCTGTGCTCTATCACCTTCAGTGTGAAGAATTTTCTCCTTATGCTGAGGTGGAAACTGCTGTGTTCTCACTTGTACCCTTTGTTCCTTGTCCTGTCACTGGGTCCAGTTGAAAAGAGACTGACACGTTCATCCTGACACCCACCCCTCAGATATTTCTAGATGTTGATAAGATCCCCTCTCAGCCTTCTCTTCTCCAGACTAAATAGCCACAGGTCTCCTAGTCTCTCTTCATGGGAGAGGTGCTCCGGTCCAGCAATCATCCTCATAGCTCTCCATTAGACTCTCTCCAGCAGATCCCTTTCTTAAATTGGGGGTCCCAAAACTGGATACAGGTGTAGTCTCACCAGGACAGAGTAGAGGGGGAGGAAAACCTCCCTAGACCTGATGGACACACTTTTCTTGATGCACCTCAGAATGCTGTTGGCCCACTTGGCCACAAGGGCACATTGCTGTCCCATGGATAATTTGCTGTCCACTAGGATTCCAAGGTCTTTCTCCATGGAGCTGTTATCCAACAGTACAACCCCTAGTCTGTACTCTTGCCTGGTGTTATTCATCCTCAGATGCAAGACTCTACACTTCTCCTTATAGAACCTCATGAGGTTTGCCTTTGGTCAGCTCTTCAACCTGTTCAGATCTCATTGGATGGCAGCAAAGCCTTACAGCATGTCAGCCACACCCCCCAGTTCTCTATCATCAGGAACTTGCTGAGGGTGCCCACAATCCCCACATCCAGGTCACTGATGAAAATATTGAATAAAATTGGACCCAGTACTGATCCCTGAGGAGCACCACTGGCCACAGGTTTCCAGCTGAACTTTGTGCCTCTGATCACCATTCTCTGAACTCTGTTGTTGAGCCAATTACCAATCCACTTCACAGTCCCATCTTCTAACCAACCTTTCTTGAGTTTACCTATGAGGATGTTATGGGACATGGTATCAAAAGCCTTGTTGAAGTCAAGATAGAAGATATCAGCTGCTCTCCAGCTATCCATTTGATCATGCCTTTGCAGAAGGCTATCAGATTAGACAAGCAAGATTTCCCCTTAGTGAATCCATGATGGATACTCTTGATAACCCTTTCTTTCATGTGCTTAGAGATGGCCTCCAGAATGAGCTGCACCATCACCTTTCCAGGGTTGGGGATGAAGCTGGCTGGTCAGTAGTTGCTTGGGTCTTCCTTTCTGACCTTTTTGAAGACTGGAGTGACATTAGCACTCTTCCAGTCCTCAGACACCTCCCCTGCTCCCCATCATCTTTCAAAAATGATGCACAGTGGCTGTCTACAACTACCTGAAGGGAGGTTGTAGCCAGGAGGGGTTTGGTCTCTTCTCCCAGGCAACCAGCACCAGAACAAGAGGACACAGTCTCAAGCTGCGCCAGGGGAGGTTTAGGCTGGAGGTGAGGAGAAAGTTCTTCACAGAGAGAGTGGTTGGCCATTGGAATGGGCTGCCCAGGGAGGTGGTGGAGTCACCATCCCTGGAGGTGTTCAAGAGGGGATTGGACGTGGCACTTGGTGCCATGGTTTAGATAGGCATGATGTGTAGGGTGACAGGTTGAACTCGATGATCCTTGAGGTCTCTTCCAACCTTCTTGATTCTTGAAATTCTTGAAATTATTCTTTCAGTAGCAACAACATCAGCCAGCTCCCTGGGCAATCATAGATGCACCCCATTAGGGCCCATGGATTTGTGAGTTTTTATTCCATCCAAGCAATCTCTAACCCAATCCACATTGACCAGTGGAGAGTCTTCCTCTCTCCAGCCTTACCTCCAGCATCTGAAATTCCTGAGAGCTGGTCTTAGCAGTAAAGACTGATGCAAAGAAGGTATTCAGTAATGCAGCCTTCTCTGCATCTCTGCATCATGTCTCCCATTTCATTTCACATTGGACCCACTTTCCCCCTATTCTTTCTTTTACTATCGATGTGCTTAAAGAAGCTCTTCTTGTTGTCTTACGCTTTCCTAGCAAGGTTTAGTTCCAAGAGAGCTTTGGCATTTGTTGTTGCATTTTGACATGCTCTGACAGTATTTCTATAGTTCTTCCAACTGCCCAGGCCCTTTTTCCAGTTATTGTAGACTTCCTTCTTCCATTTGAATTTATCTAGAAGTTCCTTGTCTATTCATGCAGCTCTCCTGCCTTCTCTACTAATTTTCTTTTTCAAGGGTATACATTTTCCTTGAGCTTGGAGGAGTTATTGTTTGAATATTAACCAGCTCTCTTGGACTCCTTTACTTTCTAGAGCCCTAGCCCATGGGACACTTTTAAGTAGCTCTTTGAGTAGGACACAGTTAGCCTTCCTAATGTTAAGAGTAGAAATTTTTCTATTTGCCCTGCTTCTTTCCCTAACAATACTAAACTTTATCATTTCATGGTCACTACACCCAAGGCTGCCTCCTACCTTAACATTCTTGACCAGACCTTCTTTGTTTATTAATACAAAGTCCACTATCATAACTTTCCTTGTTGGTTCTTTGACCACCTGCATCAGGAAGTTGTCATCAATGCACAGCAGGAATTTTCTGGACTGAGTATGCCTGGCTGTGTGCTCTTTCCAACTAATATCAGGGTGATTGGAGTCACCCATGAGCAACAGGGGATGCAATCTTGAGGCTACCTCCAGCTGTCTGTAAAAGGTTGCATAACAATTTCTGGGTTTGATGATCTGTAGTAGATGCCTATAATTCTATCATCCTTGTTTACATTTCCCTTAATTCTTACCCATAAGCTTTTAATACTTTCTGCCCATCTCCCCCACCCTTTCCCCCCAGCCCCCCACCTTAAGCTCAATTCATTCTAATTGCTTGCTCACATAAAAGAGAAACTCCACTGCTTCATCTTATCCATCTATCCTTCCTAAAACCCACATAGTCATTGATGACAAATTCCAGTCATGCAAGGTATCCCACCATGTCTCTGTAATTGTCAGGAGATCTGCATCTTCAAGCAGATCTCTAGTTCATCCTATTCATTCTCTGTGCTTCTTGCATTGGTATAGAGATGCTTCAGAGACTTGATGGAGTAAGAAGGTTCAGTGGAGTAAGAAGTGTAGAGGCACTTCAGTTGGACTGCCAAGCGTGTCCTCTTTCGAGATAAACATCCCTTCATTTCCTGAAGATGTTTCCCTGATATTTCCCTGCTGTCTACTATTACCTCAGGAGCCCCTGGCTCATTTGTCCTGCAGAGAACAGCCTCCTCACAGCATTACTGAACTGAATTCCTGTAATGTCAGTGAATTTTGCATAAGAAGTAGAGATGCTACAGATCCTTTTAAACTGTTCTCAACAGTCAATATAGAACTCTCAAACTGTTTAGAAACACATACACTCTGACAAGACTTTTCTATGTACATATGTAAAAGTTGATTCAATATCTAGAAGGGTAGAGTCCACAAGAAAAGGTACTTGTACAGATATAGACAGGGCAAATACTTAAAATACAACCATATTTGAATTTTCTTTTCATGTTTTCATCTTGTTTTGATCTGTCTTACAATAAGATTTTCTGACTTTTAATTGTTATTCAGATTAAGAAGCATCTTCTTTATGAGAAGAGACTGAGGGAGCTTGGTCTCCTCTCCTCTGGAGAGGAGGAGACTAAGGGGACACCTCATTCATGTTTATAAAGGTGTGCAGGGTGAGTGCTGAGAAGATGGAGCCAGGGTGTGCTGGGTTATGCCCAATGACAGGACAAGGGGCAACGGGAGGAAGTTGAGGCATAGGAAATTCCATGGAAACATGAGGAAAAACTTTTTTCCTTGTGAGGGTGACAGAACACTGGAACAGGCTGCCTGGATGGATTGTGGAGTCTCCCTCTCTGGAGATACTCAAAATCCACCTGGATATGTTCCTGTGAGATCTGGTCTAGGTGATCCTGCTCTGGCAGAGAAGTTGCACTAGATGATCTTTTGAGGTCCCTTCCAGCCCCTAACATTCTATGATTCTGTGATATACTTCTTTTTAATTGAAAGTAAATTAAATTACTTAATTGAAAGTAAGTAATACAAGCATCGTTTCTTAAGGGCTTTTTTGTCATGGTGTATCTATTCTCAACATGCCACTAACACCTTGAATATTCTAAAAAATGAAGCTTTATGATGTTATTTAACAAGCCTCTGGTGAAAGATCACCTTTTAATTTCTACTTAAAACAAAGAAGGATCCCCTCAATAATTTTCTTCAGTTTGCAGAGCAGCCCTCTTATTTCTAGCCATAGAAATACAAGCAACCTCCAAGGACAGATCTGACCACAAATTGGTGCAACGGATCAAAGTCGAAGAGAAATTAATTTTATTTTTCCTCAGACACATGAATTGTTCACATGGCTAAAACTAATCAGATCTATGAACATTTGGAAGGTAAAAATAAATTTAAAAATAAGTCTTTAAGATAGCTTCCAACAACTTGTTTCCTAACTACACAAGTACTCATCTATTGCTTTCTGTGAATTTGCTAACTGTGGCTAAAATCAAAGATAACACATCATTCTCTGGTATGCTTAGAAGATTGGAGGGAAACTTTATCACTGTGCCTAGTGTTTAAGAGTAAAGTCTACTAAGTCAGGGCAATGGCAAACTCTCAGTTTTTCACCTTATATACTAGTTTTAAAGGTTACCTGTGTTCTTCCAGAAAATAATTTCTCTACCTATGGTTCAGTGTATAAAAGTTAAAAAATGGAGTCCTTCGTGGCACAGTCATGACTGTTCTGTAGAAAAGCATCTACACTCCTTCCTGTTAAATGTTATGGAAAAGACTTAATTTTTCATATGTTTTCATCCAGTCTCCCTATAACTGCAATTGCATTACTGGTTTAGCAGCATGTTTTACAGTAACAGATATTTTTAACAAGTGAATGCATCAGAGCATTGAAGTAAAATTATTTGGTCAAGAATGATCTTGTTCAGCTGAGGCTGTTCAGTCACTAAAGCCATAACATATGGAAGCAGAGTTTAACTTTCATAAGCCTGCTAGGCATAGCTTATTCATACGGGCAATTAAAGCTAGCCTTATATACACTAAAGTACCGATGGCAGGAGTGACAAAAATATTTTCATATTCAAGTCATTCTTCTCCAAAAGAATGCATAGAATACTTTAAAAAGGGCCACCCTTTGTATTTATATTTAATGAAGGAAGGAAACTTCCTATAATATTACAATATTATAGAGTGAAAGGAAGGAATAATTGCTCAGTTTTCACACACTGAAATCCTTATCAGTAATTTACTAGGTCAGGATCTCTCTGGAAGTTTTGAAGTTTTTTCAGACTTCCAATTCCCTTTGGTTTTCTATTACTTTGTTAAAATGAGTCGTACAGTAAGTAGGACTCAGGTCAGAATTGTTAAAATACACAATCTCTCATTACAAACAAACCTACCTCTAACCTACTACAATGATCCCACTGGTCATGTACAGCTATCCTGTTCAAAAGTGTCCTGAAAATTAATATAGCATACCTACAGTTCTCATTTTCTGCTTCTGAAATGCATGAATCAGACCCATGCTTAAATCTATCTACACTACAGTGATACTGAATCCTCCTCAATGCAAAGCAAACTCTGCCTATAACTCCCTTAATATGACTATGAAGTGTTTTTATGAAAATTATTCATATGAAAAATAAAGAGGTATATGAAAAGATTGCTAAAGCACAGAGGAATACTGAAAAGAACCTGTTCAACATTTTAAAAGATGAGGGACTTTGTAGGGACTTTGTAGGATGTCAGATAGCAATAGGACTAGGGGAAATGGAGAAAAACTAGAAATGGGTAGATTCAGGTTGGATCTGAAATTCTTCCCCATGAGTGTGGTGAGACACTGGAATGAGTTGCCCTGGGAGCTGGTGGAAGCCTCATCTTTGGAGGTTTTTAAGGCCCAGCTGGATGTGGCTCTGGGCAACCTGATCTAGTGTGAGATGTCCCTGCCCATGGCAGGGGGGTTGGAACTGGATGATCTTTGAGGTCCCTTCCAACCCTAACAATTCTGTGATTCTATGATTCTATGAAACAATTACATCTTCTTGATTTTTTTCAGAGAGACTTATTTCCCAACGACTTTCTGGAAATGCAATAATGAAAGTACACCGATGAAGTGAGCTAATTTTATCAACTACCACATCATATTTACAGAAAGTTACTGTTGAACTTGAAAGCACAAGATCTAGCACTAGGAAGTTCACTACAAGTTTGTGCAAGCTGTTCACACTTCTATTAAGCATTCATCTTAGCAGATAAAGGTTCATAGGAAAGGAAAAAGTAAAAAAAGAAAAAAAAATATGGGGATGGGTGTTTCAGGCTTCTCCAGCAGTCATCAAATCAGAACAGAAAAAGCAATCCAACAATATGATAAATGACAAATTCCCTTTCATTTCTGTATATATCACTGTCCTACAATGAACCACTCAAACTTATGACAAAAAGCAATAACTACTTACGTCATCATTCTGACTGTAGTATTTAATAATACAAATCATCTGCAATGCAAGTTGTGAAAACAAAACTGAGAGAGGTTCCACCAAACAAGTTTCCAAGTCATTCATCTTGTTTGAAACGTCCCTGACCAATTTCGGACAAAGCAGCATAAACTACTGTCACTTTGAACATAGTACGTTTGTGTTGTGTTTATGCAAATAAATCACTCTTCTAGACTATGTACAGCATAAATGAAAACATGTACTTGAGTTACTACTGGGACCTAATACTGCTTAGTTTCCTTGAAAGCAGCAGGCAAGGTGGATATCAGTAGCCAGGCAAGCTGATTCATTAAATAAGTCACAGAAAGTAAAAGACTATTTTAAATGAGCAAATAAGCAAATTATTGCACAAATTTCCTGTCTGTTTAAATGAATACAGAGTAAGACCCATGTTCAACCTATAGCAAAGACATTGGCACATTTGCAGATCCATCCTGTAGACTACAAGTGCCATAATTCCCCTGACAAATTCAATTCAAATAAAGAAACTTTCTCAGTAACTCAAACACATCCCACAGGATCAGTCTCTTGAGACCTATCCTCCTTTCATAGTAAAGTTCACCCATAAGTCAAAGGGAACATCCAGAGTTTTGCTATACTACATGAGACCAGGGTTTGGGACTTAGAGTGGAAAAAAATAACCACACAGCTCTTTATGTTCCTCCTCTCTGATATTTTGTAGTTCTTCCAAATCTCAGATTCAGTCAATAAATATTAATAATTTGCAACATGTAGTCTGATCATAGAATTTTAGAATCATAGAATTACAGAATCAACCAAGTTGGAAGAGACTTCCAAGATCATCCAGTCCAATCGATCACCCAGCCCTAACCAATCAACTAGACCGTGGCACTAAGTGCCCAATTCAGTTTTCTCTTGAACATCTCCAGGGCTGGCAACTCCACCACCTCCCTGGGCAGCACATTCCAATGGACAATCTCTCTTTCTGTGAAGACCTTCCTCCTAACATCCAGCCTATACCTCCCCTGGCACAGCTTAAGACTGTGTCCCCTCATTCTGCTGCAGGTTGCCTGGGAGAAGAGACCAACTCCCACCTGGCTGCAACCTCCCTTCAGGTAGTTGTAGACAGCAATGAGGTCACCCTTGAGCCTCCTCTTCTCCATGCTAAACAACCCCAGCTCCCTCAGCCTCTCCTCATAGGGTTTGTGTTCCAGGCCCCTCACCAGCTTTGTTGTCATTCCCTGGACACATTCCAGTACCTCAACAATCACCCTTGCTCATTTCAGTTACGTACTATTGAATAATTATTCACCAGTTACATGTAGCATTATTGCTAATGCTACCATCTGCCAGTAAGTAATGACATGCATTAATGTGATCTTGGGCTAGCAATCCGATGGATGTTATCTGACCTAGCTTTCAATTCAAGAAAGTATTTAAAATAACTTGCAAATTCAAAGACAGACTTCAGTGAACGAAAGCAAGCCAGAAATATATAGTCCAACCTAAACACCAAAACAGGTCAAGTTCTACCACACATACTAATGTTGAGCTCCACTACACAAATTCTCTTAGCTTTCCTGAGTGGATCTTTTCCTTTTTTTTTTTTTTCTTAATACTTCAATAGAAGCTCATAGAAATGGAATCCCTGTTGTACAGTACAATACGTAAACCAATGATAAAGATTTTTTGTTGCTGATGATCGATCTCACAGGACATACACAAAAGCTCTATGTTTATTACTTACACATTACCCAACACAAGGCTAAACAGCCCTGCCACCATCACACAAACACTAACACATACACATGAGTGAGATTTTATAAAATTAACCACTCCTTGGCCAGCATCACATCCCAGCTGTAGAGTCTTGCACCTGGGAAAGAACAACTTCATGGAGCAGTATAGGTTGGGGACTGACCTGCTGGAGACCAATGAAGGCCAAAAGGACCTGGGGGTCCTAGTGGATGGGAGGTTGACCATGAGCCATCAATGTGCTCTTGTGGCCAAGAAGGCTAAGGGCATCCTGGAGTGGATTAGAAGGGCTGTGGTCGGTAGGTCAAGAGAGGTTCTCCTCCCTCTCTACTCTGCCCTGTAAGGCTGCATCTGGAATATTGTGTCCAGTTCTGGGCCCCTCAGTTCAAGAAGGACCTCAGGGAAGTGCTTGAGAGAGTCCAGTGCAGAGCCACAAAAATGATGAAGGGAGTGGAATATCTTCCTTCTGAGGAGAGCCTGAGGGAGCTGAGGGCTCTTTAAGGTTCGAAGAGACAAAGGGCTGACCTCATTCCTGTTGATAAAGATGTGCAGGGTGAGTGCCAAGAGGATGGAACCAGGCTCTGCAATGACAGCACAAGGGGCAATGTGGGAAGTTGAGGCGTGGGAAGTTGAGGCATGGGAAGTTCCATGGAAACAGGAGGAAGAATTATTTCGCTGTGAGGGTGACAGCACACTGGAACAGCCTGCCCAGGGGGACTGTGGAGTGTCTCTCTCTGGAGATATTCAAGACCCACCCGGATGAGTTCCTGTGTGACCTGGTATACGTGATCCTGCTCTGGCAGGGGGGATGGACTGGATGATCTCTGGAGGTCCCTTCCAGCCCCTGACATTCTGTGATTCTGTGATTTCCAATAGTCTGCATGTCCTCCCTCGACCTCATATCCAGCTACAAGAAACACTTTTCCTTCTTGTTCACAGTGATGTGACATTATGTTGTTTCACCTATCAGCTAATTCTCTAAGTACTTCACTAGAAATAAACCAAGTTCTGTTCTGCAAACAAGATTAAATAGCCACTATAAATCCCTCCTTTCAGAAGTATTATACATTTGATCCTGTTTCCTTATTGCTAGTATTTTCCAGTGCTAAATTCAGTACTAGATCACCATTCATATTATTAACAAGGTGCTTGGGGAGGCAGAAGCAGAAGGTATGTCTAAGTTATGCTATATTGTTTGAAAACATTAATTCATATCTTTCTGCTTAAAACTAGTGAGCTTCTTTACAGTAATCTACACAGTGGAGTATTGTGCTAATGTTATTGTATATAAAGAGTGAAAAATTAAACAAATGCCTATCAAAATGACATCAGATGATAAATAATGTAATAGATGACCTTCACAGAATGTAAACATTCTAAAATAATTTTGCCATGAATTATTAATCAAAAAATTAATTTATTCAAATTTGTGCTCCAAAGTGGGGAAAAAATCAGATCATAAAGATTCCTTGTAAAGGAAATTCAAACTGAAAGCATATTTTCTAGGAAGGTAATTTATGGTGTAATAATTTATAGGTATAAAATTATGTTTCTATAGTCAAGATAGTCAGGATGATTTATTTTCTGCTGTTACTACAATGAATGTTTGAAGTACAATGACAACCTTCTTTTGCAACTGTCTGTTCATAAACACCAGGAAGGTCTTTAGCTATTGAATTACTCTCAGTCTAATTTTCCAGGAGCTGCCTTCAGGAACTCAATATGTGGGAATATAGTAATTACTGTGTGTTAATATACATTTTAATTAATCTTCAAGAGTGAGGTACCTGAGAGTGTTGGCACTGTAAGAGGAAGGAGAGTTAAATATATTGAGATGCAACAATCCAGCAGCTTAGTCTTTATGAGAATTTGCCAAAGAGACTGTTACAGACTTCTCTTAGGTTTACCCTGAAATCCTGAACTACAGATCTTTGGCATCTGGCAGAAATCTCATGATGACTGGCCCTTGCTATCATGGGAGACTTCAACTAATGTCTGCTGGAAATACAATAGAGAGGGAATGGTCCCTGAGGTTCCTGGATTGTGCAGAGGATAACTTCCTGACACAGCTGGTGATGCAGGCAATGGATTAAGAGCTGGCTGGATAGCAGGGTCCAAATACTAGGTGGGGAATGGAGTTAAATCCAGCTGGCATCCAGTCACTAATGGTGCTCCATAGGGCTCATTACTGGGGCCACTTGTCCTTATTGTCTTTATCAATAATCTGGACAAGGGAATTGAGTACACCCTTAGTAAATTTGCAGATGACACTAATTCTGGTACATTATGAATGACTAATATTTGTTCAGGCAAATGTATTAATAATAAGGATATCTTGCCAAAACATATTACAATTTTTAGTTACACATTCAGATATTTGGTTGTGGTTGATGTTTTACACAGAATGCATATATAAACAATTTAAACAATTTAGGGAAAACCCAGAAAGTTAGGAACACCAAGAGTGGTCAGGATTTGGAATGGGCTGCCCAGGTATGTGGTTGAATCACCAACCCTGGATGTATTTAGAGGTCATTTAGATGTGGTGCTTGAGGATACGGTTTAGGAGTGAACCTTGTGGAGTAGGGTTATTGGTTGGACTTGGTGATCCTGAGGGTCTTTTCCAACCTGAATGTTTCTGTGATTCTGTGACTTCATTTAGGAAAGAGACACACGGCAATCACCAGCTTGCCCGCAAGGGAACTCTATGGTCCCTAAAAAAGGCAGCTGATACAAACCTCTAGGGAGATTTTCTATAGAAAACGGTCAGTAACTGTGTTTCTGGAATCTTTCTGGGGCAACAATATTTTATAATCCAAAAATATGATGCAATTGCACAAGTTTAACAAAGAAAGATGGCACTGTGCCATGTGGCAGCCTGCTGGAAGAAACTTTCCAGAGTTTTGCAGCTTGGCTTTTGGAGTGGTCTTGCCACTGGAGAGAGTTCTGCAGAGCTTGGTGAAGAGGCTTTTTGTGGTATGCAGGGCTTTTCCCAGCTGCCTTTGCGGGACTTTTCCCAGCTGACAGTCTTTGTTGGAGTCTTGGTACTCGAGTGGCAGCCGGCATGGCACTGGAGCAGCAGCTTTTCCTCAGCACGGAGGCTGCAGCTGGTTTTGGCAGGCAGAGCAACTTTCTGATGGCTTGGGCTCGGAGCAGCTCTTTGCTCACAGGTTGCAGCGAGAGGCTGCAGCGGTCGCTTTTCGGCTGCAAGTTGGGCAGCAGCATGTGCTGAGGCTGCCATGAACACAGGCATCTTTTGCCGGCTGGGTAGAGGCTTTAGCGTGGGTTCTTGTGCTTTCCGGGTACACAAGGCAAGATGTTTACAACCTTAGCCTGTAATAATAATTTTGCTGAGCATAATGTTGGCCAATGGCAAAAGACAAGAGGATGGCCAGCCCAGGTGAGGTGCATGGGTACTTGTTTATGGAACCAAGGACAAGCTGAGGCATGCCCATGTTTCCATGGACATGCAGGCTTCTGGCTTTTGTCTATTTTTCACAGCAAAACCCCCAGTTCCATAGAGAGGGGTGCGAAAGGAAGTTTGTGGCTTGGGACATGTTTGGGCTTGTTTACCCTCCACTACAGGGTGGGAGTATTGATCTGCTTAAGGGTAGAAAGTATCTACAAAGAAAACTAGACAGGTTGGATTGATGAGCTGAGGTCAGCTGTATGAGGTTGAACAAAGCCAAGTGCTGGATCCTGCACCTGGGTCACAACAATCCTGTGCAAGGCTACAGGCTTAGGGCAGTTGCTTGAAAGATGCCCAGAAAAAAAGGGACCTGGTTTACAGCTGTCTGAACATGAGCCAGCAGTGTTTTCAGGAGGACAAGAAGGCCAACAGTATCTTGGCTGTATCAGGAATAATGTGGCCAGCAGGACTAGGGAAGTGATTCTTGCTGCTGTACTCAACACTTGTGAGGCTGCACCATTAACACTGTGTTCAGTTTTGAGCCCTTCACTGCAAGAACGACACTGAATTGCTGGAGTGTGTCCAGAGAAGGGCAACAAATCTGCCAAAGGGCCTGGAGGATTCATTTTATGAGAAGTGATTGAGGGAACTGTGATTGTCTAGTCTGGAGAAGTGGGGGCTGAGGGGAGACATCATTGCTCTCTATAACTACCTGAAAGGAGGTTTAGTGAAATGTGGGTTGGTCTCTTCTCAGTAATATCAGGTGATAGAACAAGAGGAAATGGTTTAAAATTGTGCCAGAAGATGTTTAGGTTGGATAATAGAAAAAATTTATTTCCTTAAGGAGTGGTCAGGCAGGTTGCCAAGGGAAGTGGCGGAGTCACTGTCTCTGAAGGTGTTCAAGAAACATGTGGACATGGCACCTCAGGATGTGTTTGAATGGCCATGGTAGTCTTAGGTTGACAGTTGAACTCGATGACCTTAGAGGTATTTTCCAACCTAAACAATTCTATGATTCTATGATTGCAATTTGTATATTTTCTTATGGTAATTATGCACTTTTTCTTCCAGTGTTTTTAATTTAATTTACACTCTCAAAGAGTGTAAAAGAGATCAAATGTTAAAAAAGTGATTGACAGATTCCTGTTAAAGTGGCCAATAATGGAGCTATACATGATACACTTAGAACAACCTAAGAAATTCTGTAAAAAGATCTTTTCCTGAGAACACATGCAAGCAGGCAGCTGGAGAGAAAGCTGCTACAATGGGGCAGGCTGGACTCATTCAAAAGAGGGCAGACTCATGCATTTGTTGGCAATAAGGGAGGGCGCCTGGTGGAATCTCAGGTTTGCAAGACGGGGCAGGCAGGGGCTCCATTAAGACTGAGCCATTTGACTTAAACTCTTTGAGAACATAGCTGACAAGTAATGTAAAATTTAAACACTGCTTTCTGCTTTATCAGCAAAGAATAAAAGTAAGAAAGGTGAAACATAACCTTGAAACACTTTCCTAGAATTACATACTATATCTTTGTAAAATAAGCTGACTCTCTTTTCTACCCTGAGAACTGCAAATTTTTTATTTTCCTAAAGGCTAACAACAATCAGAAAATGTTTATAAATTATAAAAAACAAAGGCAAAAGAAGAAAACAAATTATTCCAATGCTGTGTTGCAATTCAGAACAAGAAAACTTAGAGCACTACAGGGTGAATTTTGATGAAGTAATAAGAATATTCCTATGAGAGAATATCCATGAAAAACAAAACAAAACAATGCAAACAAGCAAACACAAACAGTGAAGGCAGAAAGTATAGCATCATGCAATCGGGCAAAAGTCACTCTCTGAATGTCTGAGTCTAGAACACTGGTGATGAAGGCTATGAAAGGTATGAGGTTTTTGGAAATTCATATTTTTGGAACATATAGAACAGAATCATAGACTCATAGAATTAGTCAGGGTTGGAAGGGACCACAAGGATCATCCAGTTCCAACCCCCCTGCCATTGGCAGGGACACCTCACACTAGATCAGGCTGGCCAGAAAATATACAAGAACAGCGATTGTTCAGACCATTCTAAAAATACAGAACCATCAGGACAGTGTTTATATGTGATGGTTTTAGGACTATGCCTTTAAAATTTTTCACACATCTTGAGCAGAAAGCAGTAAGAATGTAAATAAACCACTTTTGGGTGTGAAAAAGAAAAATAATGATTATTCTAAACGATTCCATTGGAGGGATAGCAGCCTTTAAGGTTTAGTACTCAAAACAAAGTTCAGTCTGTCTGGTGTGTTTCTGCTGGGCAGTCTAGCAGGGTGCATCTGCGTTTTTCTTCTTGCTTTCTTTGCTGAAGAAGATAATGTACTGACCTTGAACACTAAGGCTAACATAAATCTTTGCTTCTTCTCTCTCTTTCTTTTGGCCAAGGTGGTCTGGAGAGGCAGGGAAGGGGGAGGCAGAGAGACAGGAGGGTTTTGTGCTGTTTCTGTTAATTGTACATATCTGTAAATACTGTAAATAGTGTATATTTTGTATATATTCATTGCATTCTAATGTACACTGTAGTTTTTGCTTGCAAATATAGCTTCATCTGCTTCCAAACTGAGCTAGTCTGGTGTGGTTAACGTGGGAGGGAAATTTCAACCCACCATATTATATCAGTAGTAAGAACACCACTAACTCAGAGTAATTCTTCAGAGGGACAATAGGCAGCTCTGCAGATGAAGATGAATGCGCTATTAGTTTGGAAGTACACTTAATATTTATTTTTGAGTTTACAGGATTATCAGCTCCTGGGAATTACATTCCCACAGAGGAGAAATGAACAAAACGATAAAACCTGCAGTGCTGATATAATCTCTTAAACTAGTTCATGAACTATAGATGATTCTGAAGTTAGTAAAAATTCAATTGTGATAGTACTGAAAAGTACTTTAAAATGTTATTGAGTTAAAACTAAGCCATTGCTTTCATTCTCTCAAGAGAAAAAGGCTTGGAAAAAGGCAAAAGGACAAAAACATCTAAAGGAGAATTTGAGGAGTGGCTCTGTAAGAAGTGGAATTTCTCAACACACTCAGAACAAAGCTGAGATTTGTCCAGCATGTTGCTCGGCGAAAGAAAAATAAAACAAACCCAAAACACAACACAATAAAACAAAATCCAAAAACTAACCACCCAAATCCAACCAAGCAAATGAAACAAGCATCAACAACAAAATCCAAGCCAGTTACTCAGTTCCACAAGCAGACTTCTAATAGACAGAATTTTAAAAAAAATCTCTATTTGTGTACAAATATCTCTAATAGCTATCTTTTTTCTAAAGCACCATTGAAGTTCTGCATTCAGGTGCCTGAGAAAACCCACAGAGGAAAATGCCTGGAACAAGATACTAAGGTCTGTAAGGACTGCTAAAGAGAAAGGAAAAGAGAGAGCTGCAGCTGTAGGGTTTACATTGAACAGAGAACAAAGTCTTTGCAGAATAGATTTTGGAATACAAGAAGGGAAATACAGGCATTTTATGTTTTATAAGTATACATTAAAAAAAAATTAAAAAAAAATTAAAAAGCTGCATTAAAATCTGTAAAATCAACATGCAAATAAAGGAGCACAAAGATCAGAGATCTGCACAAGGCAGTTTGTGTCCCAGGCTGTTGTCCAAATCAACCTTCTTATTTCTTACGAGAATAATCCACAGCAGTAAAATTAACTACAGTCCCCTGGAATTTGCAATTCAAATACTTGCATTGATAAAAGCTACAGAACCTTTACTATATGAATTGGGGAGCAAAGGGGAAAGCTAGAGGTATAATTCCCAGGAGCTGATGATAGCTGCGTATTCCAGACCACTCTAGATATATGTGCTTCCAGAGAAACAACATCAGCACCAGGTGAGACCCACAAAGAGCTGAATTGGAATTGTTCATTCATTGAACATGGCTTGAGAGGGTCATTAAGCCTGTATCACTGCTCCCTGAGACAGCATTCCAGAGTCCTGTGGCTATGAGAACGTTGTTTTTAAATCTCTCTCTCTCTCTCATACCACACCATTTGAAAAAGTTTCTGTGAAAAAACAAAACAAAACAAAACAACAAAACTCAAACAAAATAAAACAAAACCCACGGAAACAAAACCACCACAATCCAAAACTAGAACGTGTAGACTTTAGGAGAAGAATAAGCAGACAATAAGAAAGTATTTCCACTACTGAACAAAAGGATCCCTGTAAAGGATGCTGTCATACAGCACACAAAAGGATGCTAAGTAAATCACAACACACTGTTCCTCTGCTGAACAATGCTAAGGAAACCATTAAGCTTGAATTTGACTATTTTTCCTTTTTTTTTTTTTAAGAGAGGAAATATAAGAATTATTAAGATCATGTTTTGAATCTCCATTCTTTCTTGTCTGTCACTATTTCAGTTTACAGATCGCCTCAGGGCACTCAGATTTCTCTCTCAATACCTTATTCCTTTTTTACCATTCTCTGTTTCCCCCAGTGTCTTTGTTTAAGCAGTGGAGAAAGACAGTTTCTAAAACTACTCTCAAAGTAATTAAAGACGACTCCACACAGGATTGGAATGGATAGGAATACAGAATATTATTGGAAGATTAAATGGAAGGTGCTATTAATAACTACAGACTACAATGCAAAGCAGTGCAAAAGCATATGAAATACACAAATCCACACAGAACAGGCCTTTTCCAAACCTCCACCAAAACCAGACCAAAAGCCCAGTGCGCTTCCAGCAGGTTCCTGAGGATCTGAATGAAAGAGGGACTCTCCAGCTGTGACAGACAAGAGGGATGTTTCCTTGGATTAGACCTCAAACATCTGACATTACTGAACATCCAGATACGCCAGCAAATGCTGGCAGCAACCTTTTCACTGAACAAAAGGAACTATAATTTCCTCTATAAGGCTGGGAACACATCTCTATTACCACATCTTCATGCCTCAGTTTTTGCAGTAAATTCTGTTAATAGTGAGAAGAGTAAATGAATTTAAGTTAACTGCCAATGAAGTGAATATCTGTTGTCAGCTGTTAAATGTCAGTGAGATTGTACAAATGCAGCAAATATACCACAGCAAAGGGACATTTGTATTGGTTAACCACAAGCAACATAGTGAACTGAGTATCAACAAAAAAGCATCTCAAATGTCAAAATCTTGAAATACAGTCTCAAAATATACTTGTGATATTCATCATTGTCAGATAATGCAGCATCTTGGATTATGCATCAGTCTACCAGGGTTAACCACAGAGTGATTTCTGAAACCAGGTTGTGACCTTGCTGTACAGAGTAGCCATACAAACTTTTACCATGTACTACAGCATTTTCTACAACATTGACTGAACTGAACCTATCTTAGCAAAGTTTAGCTTTACTGAAAATCTAACTGCTGTCAGTGATATGAGCAACACTGAAAATCCGTCTCCTTGCATACGTTTAAACACACCACGAAATATGAAAGAATGTTGTTAGACAGAGACATTTACAGCTTGGCAACAATTATCAGTTGCTGATGTCCAAGTACCTTGTGGCTCCCACATACCTTTTCACTGTATCATTACATACATGTGAAGCTCTCTCTAATTCTTCAGATTTACTCCTGTTTCACAATCCCCTGAGCAAGAGCAGATAAGTTCCATCCAATTAACACATTCTTATTACGTACTCATGGATTTTAGTGTTCTTGCATTTCAGACCAAAGGTTTTATTTATTTAAATATGTCATTCACCCTTTAGTGCATTTATTACAAGGTTGACATTTCAATTTTTTTTTCATCAGAATCAAACACCAGAAACATTAACTTTTATTGAGGCCTTTATAAGCATTTATCTGAGTTTTCTGAGTTTTCTGTAGATGTCATGGTGGCTTGTATAGTTTTACTTCATTTTCCTCTTGGAAATCACATGTGATATTCATGGTATAGCAAAGCAGTCTCCCAAACATCAGAATTGCTTTGTGACTCAGAAAGGAAAAAAAGGGGGAAAAAAAAGTTTTTGGCAAACATGGAGAGTTTGTTGGTTTGTTTTTTTAAGCATTCTGAGCCAGGAAAGAAAATCCTAGTTTCACTCAGAGTGCAAAGTAGACAGCAATTTTTCTTATCCCATTTTAATCTGTTCAAGAAGACCTCTCTGTTCTGCTACTCTGTGTAGCAGGAGCAAAAATGTTCAAGAGAAGGATTGCAGCAGTAGTAAGACAAGGAGTCAGAAAGGGATAGACTGCCTTTATTTGGTTTTGCCCAACTGCCTCTGTCCTGAGAGATCATTGCAGGACAAAGGTTACAATCCACTTGCTCCTTGTACCACTAGCTTTCCTGCACCAACGTACTGTCCTAAGAGCATTTACTAGTCTGGGTTTTCTTTTTGTAGGCAGAGCTGTCATCAGGAATAAAACCAGTTCTGCTTTTCCAGACCATTCAGTCCATAATACACAGCAGGAAAACTCTGAATACCTGTTTTCTAGTCTTACAGAGGAAAAATATTCATACAACTAGGTTTGCATTAGCAATGATTTTGTTCCACTGGACTTGTTTTTGCCTGCGGTAGCCACATAAAATCCTACTTTGCTGTTATTCAGTTTCCCTGATTATGAACTCCTAAGCACTGCAGAAATTACTCATGTTTAACAGGAAAGAGTTACCTAGAGATACTCATTTTGCATCAGACTGTAATCTACCTTAATTGTGTGTGGAATTTCTACAGTCATTTAATTATTTCTGGATGTGACAACAATAGTTGTGAAAGACAAAGTGAAGAATATTTAAGTTCATTATAATAAATCATGGTCTATATATAGACTTATAATTACTCTCTGAGGGAGTGATAGCTGGTAAATGTTATTAGAAGGTTACATTTACAGGTGTTGCTACTCTGGATAATAATCCCACAACCAATATTAATCTTATATGTTCAAGAACTCCATTCTTCAAAAATTCAGTTTGGAGAATAAGAGATTCTTCAATTTGGCATGATTATTTTTCATGTTTTAATTTATTCCATATTAAACTGTTTCCACAACTATGAAAAATGTTAGGTGAACTTCTACTTTGGAACTAGTAGAAACATGACAAAATAAGAAACTCTGGCTTTCTAGATATCAAGGAAACTTCAAAGCTGAGAGGATTTTTTATGTTTGTTCTCCATCTGGCTGTAAGGGGAATGGGCTCTTTTTTCAGATGAGGATTAATTCACAGTCTGTCAAAAACTGCACTTCAACCCTGAGGAAATCTTGTAGTGCTTCAGAAGTCTCTGTTTCACAACTATGAGAAAAACTAAAATGAAGTTCCTAGATTAATGTCTTCAGCTCCACAGCTTGGAAGGCCTAGTTTTGTTTTTTAAAACAGAAGGTTCTCAGCTATGGTTTAGCAACATCATACTGTCTTTAGAATACAAAAATTGTGCACAGCAAGTGCTAGAATGTTTAGTTTCCTAATAGGGGATTTACATCATAGTTTTGCCAAGTGTTAGGGCTGGGCCAGACACTGAAAGAGTGACAGACACTCTCTGGTAACCCCTCTTCCTTCACAAAGGGGAGAAGAGGGAATAAGAGATGGAGAATCATGGATTGGAAAAGGAAAGCAAAGCAGCTTAAACAATAATAATAGCAATAACAGACGTATAAATATCTCCAAAACAGATAGTAACTCAAGTCCCCTGATGACAATTAGTCGCTGTCACCGTTAATGCTGTGGCTGAAGTCCCAGACTGGACTCAGCAGCAGACAGGAGCCAGATTCAGGAGCTGGATTCGGGAATTCATGGATTCTATCGAAGGCAGAACAAGGTTCTCCTCAAATGCCAACCCCTGAACAAGAGAAATTAACCCTCATGATCGTTCAGTTTTATATCAAATAATATGAATATGGAATGGAATGGAATACCTGGTCAGTTTAGGGTCCCCTGTCCTGTCTGTTCCTCCTTGCAGGTGTGCCCTTTTGTTCTGCATCTCCAATGTAGTGCACAAGATTAGTAGTGACCTTGGCCTGTGTAGCAGTTCTGGGTACCAAGTAGAAACACTGAGTCTCATCACTTCTGGAAGCAGACTTTGTGTGTGAAAACAAGTTATTAATTTCAGAAAAGGCGGTTAGTTAGAAGCAATTGAGATGAAAAGTAAAATCATTGAATAGAATTAGTTCTGTTCTGACTCAAACTGGAACAGAGGTACATTGCAATTTTCTTTCAGGGTGTTAACATTCTTGTGAAAGAGAAATCAAGCTTGAATATTGCAGGGTTTGGGGTTTTTTGTTTTGTTTTGTTTTGTTGGGTTTTTTGCTTGTTTTTGTTGGGTTTTGGGGGTTTTGTTTGGGTTTTTTTGTTGTTGTTATTTGTTGTTGTTGTTTCTGTTTGTCTGGGGATTTTTGCTTTTGTTTCTTGTAGTTGCTTTGGTACACCTCGATTACCCAGTATGATTCAGGCTTTTGCAAACCTCTGATAGTAAAAAATAGCAATAAAGAAGGAGAACCAGGTACAGGCAAGGCATAACAATTATAATGGCAAAACAAAGTCCAGTGCCTTAGGAGATGAACATGGAAAAGGTCATAGTTAAGACTGACAAGACTAAAATGGGAACATACTGCAAGGGGACTATCTGAAATATTCAGTATTATGGAATACAGTAATAATAGTAATAGAAAGGCAGAGAGGGGGAGAAGGAAAACTGGGAAAAATAGAAAATAAAACTACAACTACAGCCATTTCATAATCACAGAATGCAAAAAAAGAAAAAAAGGAAAAAAATAAATTCATTTTTTACATCCAAGCATATTAATAAACGTAATATTTGGAAACCTAACCCAAACATTGTATACAAACAATCAAAGGCTTAGATGAATTAATTGGCTCTGAAAGCAGTATAGCAATTGAACAGTCACTCTTTCTCTACAGATCTCAATTTTATAGTTGATTATGAGCTACAAGTGAAGTTTTCTCCCTGGAATAGGAACTCTGCATTTCCTCCTTTTCATGACCAAAACACATCATTCAAATGAAACTGGAGAATTAATCTGTAATTACACAAAAATTAAAAACTAGCTGCCTTTACAAAGCAAAGCACGTTTGCTATTTTCCAAAATACTCTGACTAATCTCTAAAACAAGTACAGCAGGTACCCTCAGTTAGTTAATAAAGTCTTAAGATTATGTCATGCAATTTAAACAAATGCCTCAGATAGATGTTAATGTTTCACATGACTACAGGACCTTATTATATAGCATGGGCATGGTGACCTGACCATGATTCAGCCACCCTGTAAGCAGCAGGGAGTTGAAATCCTTCTATCCAATCCTAAAAATGCTTGGTAGAAATGATGATTCAAACTTACTTTTTGATAGCAAAAAGAGAGCCTGGAACTTCATTCATAGGACAGGGGCAAGCAGAAGGTTTTACATCAGCAGGCCTTGAGCAAAGTAAGCCCATTTTAAAAAGAACTTTACTGTAGTTGTGTTAATCTGTGGAAATTTTGACAAGGACACTCAAGGACAGAAAGCTACAAATTATAAATCACTAGTGTGGACTTTTGAAAATCACCATGAGTCCTTCAAAGTATATTTAGCACAATGTAGATGTGTCATGATAAGGAGAGCAAGTTGCACCATAAAAATGAAGGGTGACTGTATCAAGCAAGTCTCTCATATGTCAGCTTTCAAGGCAAAGACTGGAAAGAATTTGCAAACAAACCCTGAAAGAGAGATACAGGTTTTCACATCAAACAATTTCTCAGGTTGGTCAGACACCAGAGCTGAAGTCTTCACCTGTCTAAATACAATCAAACTGTTCCAGGGAGGTAAGTCTCAGGACAGCATTGTAAGTAAAAAAGAACTAATTCTTTAGCATCCAGCACCTGGAAAATAGAAAATTTCTCAAGAATGTGTGGAGAATAGAAATCACTGTAGAACTATCATGACTGAAGACAAACAAGAAATCTGATAAGCAGTCACAGTATCAACAAGAGACAAGAAAAAAGTAAAGGAAAATTGCTACCCTAACACTGAAAAAAACAGTGTTTTCCACCTCATAATCTCTCTTTATAATCCAGGTTAGATTACAGACCAGTTAGCACTGCCTGAGAATGTGAGAAACACAGGCTTAACTTCTTCAGGCCAAAGCAGTGTTTGAGCTGAGGTACTTCATTTCCTGTATGAAAACACATACTAAAACTCACCATTTCCTTTACTTTGCACTCATCTTGCTGCTTTTCAAAGAATGCAGTCTGAAAAGGGTTTACTCTGTAATTGGTTTGGGGTTTCTTTGCATTTGTTTTGTATCTTCCTACCCAAAGCAGGCTTCTCCTGGAGCTCTGCAGGAACACAGCTTTTGAGTCCTGCTCAGTAGGAGCACATTCCTCTCTAGACCACCAAGGAATTTTTGAAATGTCACAGAGGTGTCTGCAAGGTCAGCAAGATATGTGTGCAAGATATGTGTGCAAGACAGGTGCTGGACTGTAGTTTTGCATCTGGCCTTACCAGTTTCTCTACAGGTTGAGCATGAAGTCCCAATTCTTAATCTTTATAGAAATTCCCTATATAGGTTCACAGCTCCTTACACATTTACATCTTATTAAAAGAAAGAATAAGGGGAAAAGAGAGTGAGAGTGATTTATGATTTAGTGGCCTGTGAGAGTACTCAACTGACTGTAATATTTTAAAGGACAGAATGAGGATTTTCCATCCTATAATACTGCAGATTATTACTGTGATCCTGTGGGTAAGGTTTACACTATAAGAGGATGCAAGCAAGCGATGCTTTTTTGTAGGCTACAAAAGAGACAAAGCTAAAATAGTAGAAGGAGCAAAATGGAATTTTTGTTTCCTTTTTAAAATCTGACCTTGGGGTCACCACAGTTCTTTTTTTTTCAAATACTAGAAACCTCCTCCCCAAACAAATGATGGTACTTCTTTCTTTTGGTCCTTCTGGGTAGACATTCAGTGAAATAGATACACAGTGAATGTCTATTTCCTTTAGTCTTTATCACATTGTTTTATTGGTAAAGTACGCTTGACTTATTGTATTATATACTTTTCATTAAAACATATATTATTCTTATCTGGTTTATCTGAGTCACTAGCTGTAGAAAAGGTCTTTTAATCAGAGGTGTAGAAAAGTCTTTTAGTTAGAGAACTCTAGGTAAAATAATTAACAAATAGTGAATTGCCAGCAATAACCATATTTTTTTAAGTATCTACAATAAAATCTTTCTGCAGCTATTTGTAATGAGCTAAATACTTTCTGGAAGAGAAATGAAAATAGAGTTAATTTTCTTACGTGCTTCATTTTCTAACTTGACACTTTCATGTCAGTGACTTAGGTGTCCCAAAAAGTGGGAGAACCTTGCCTCTGTAGCTCAAGAATTAAACCCTTGGACAGATTAGGGTGATGATGAATAACTAGTAGCATATTTCACTGTAGTGTAACTTCTTAATATAGCTTCCAGAACAAAACGAATAAGATTTGTCAGTATTTTCAAACCATTTAGTCTGATTAGCAGTTTAGAATCATAGAATTGTTAGGGTTAGAAGGGACGTTAAGGATCATCTAGTTCCAACCCCTCTGCCATGGGCAGGGACACCTCACACTACATCAGGTTGTCCAGAGCCTCATCCAGCCTGGCTTTAAAAACCTCCAGGGATGAGGCTTTCACCACCTCCCTGGGCAACCTGTGCCAGTGTCTCACCACGCACAAGGTGTAAAACTTCTTCCTAACATCCAATCTGAATCTACCCACTTCCAGTTTTGCTCCATTCCCCCCAGTCCTATTGCTACCTGACACCCTAAAAAGTCCCTCCCCAGCTTTCTTGTAGCCCCCTTAAGACACTGGAAGACCACAATAAAGTCTCCTCGGACCCTTCTCTTTTCCAGACTGAACAGTCCCAACTCTCTCAGTCTGTCCTCATAGGAGAGGTGCTCCAACCCTCTGATCATCGTCATGGCCCTTCTCTGGATGCCTTCCAGCACCTCCAGATCCTTCCTGTACTAGGGGCTCCAGAACTGGATGCAGCACTCCGGGTGGGGTCTCACCAGAGTGGAGTAGAGGAGGAGAATCACCTTCCTGGACCTGCTGGCTATGCTTCTCTTGATGCAGCCCAGGATGTCCCAGGTTTTCTGGGCTGCAAGTGCTCACTGCTGGCTCATGTTGAGCTTCTCATCCACCAACACCCCCAAGGCCCTTTATTCAGGGCTGTTCTCAAGCCAATCACTGTCTATATCAGTGCTTGGGATTGGCCTGACCCAGATGTAGGACCCCGCATTTGGTCTTGTTGAACCATATGAGGTTGTCATGTTCTGTTAAGAACTACATGTTCTTAATAATTTTCACTTGTTCCTTAGTTTAGAGATTTATAAAATAGATGCACAACTCTGCCTCACTCATCTGTGTACTCCTAATGTACAACACAGGGAACATACTTCTAATTTACTGTATCTTATGATAATTATATTCTGGTGCTATACAGCTACTAATGATAATATTCTCAGCTGTAAACATGACACCTGAAATCTTATTTTCATGTTACAGAGCAGAATGATAGGAGCTCACGTCAGTAAGATCCTCAAAGAAAATCAGAAGACTTTGAAACTTTTAGCAATCCAGGTATTATAAAATACAAAGTGGAATAGTTAACTTCTTAAGCAGAGAGAGTTCAAAGTTACTAGAAAAGACTGAATAGATGTAAAAGGTGGCTACACTGTTCCTTTTTTCTCTATCCTTGAGTCACACTTTTCATTTTAGCAACTTCAAATATTTTCTGATCTGTAGCAAGCTCTGCTCCAACCTTCCAGTCCTCAAGCCATCACTGACATCAGGACCTTCTTGCTCTCCCTGGCTCTGCATTTGGCCTGCAGGTCTCTCTGCTGAAACTTTTATAGTCTCCTCCTCTGCTCCTCAGTAAACAAATACCCTCTCCTTCCACACAGGTCCTCTGGACTCCTCCATGATATTTAAACAAACTAGCCACAAGCTAGTTTCCTTGGGCCACATCATCATCACAATAGCTGAGCACTTGAGCTGCTTGCTGGAGTACCTGAATAAATGCACTTTTTTGGTGTGCACAAACTCACACCTTGCATAGTGTACAGCTCTTTAAAGTTAGTCATATGGTAGTTTAAAGTTAACTTGGTTACATTTTTGCAGAATTCATCTGCAGCAGTTCTGCACTCCAGACCCCTCAAGCAGGTAGGTGGGTAAACAACTTTTCCAGAGGTTCTTGGAATGCAGCCCTTACAAAATCTCCCTTAGCACAGCAAAGCAGCTTCATGCGAAAGGAAGCAAATGAACAGGTCACCTCTCCAGATGTCTGAAAAGGTGCAGGCTTTTAGGGCATTTTCTCTGGGGGACTGAGATAGAAAAGCAGAACCCTGTGTGACAAAGTTACAACTCTAGGGGATGCTGACACCCAACCTATTACCTAACACCTTCTGACAACTAAACCATGGCTCCAAGTGCCACATCCAGGCTTTTTTTGAACACCTCCAGGAATGGTGAATCCGTCACTTCCGTGGTCAGCACATTCCACTGGCCAACTACTCCTTCTGCAAAGAACTTTCTCCTTACCTCAAGCCTAAACTTCGCCTCGTGCAGCTTGAGACTGTGTCCTCTTGTTCTGTCACTGGGTGCCTGGGAGAAGATACCAGCCCCCACCTGGCTACAGCTTCCTTTCAGGTAGTTGTAGAGAGCAATAAGGTTGCCCCTGAGCCTGATACCTTTATGTCAGAAAGAAAAAGAGGTTTCTTGTGTACCTTTACTGCTTCATAAATGTTGTTTTGCATCCACTACACAAACATGCAGTTTACTGTGAAAGACCAACTTTTTCCAATGGCTATTCAAATGGCTGCACAGCTTGGCCACAGCTTGGCACAGAAATCAGATCTTAATGCACATGATCTGAGGGGTTTACTTTCAGGGTCTCAAGACAACCTTGATTTCTTACAGTGAATTACTGCCTAGATTTGTAAGTTAATCTTATTGCTGAACTATTTTGTTGTATTTCTTTTCTTTTGTATTTTATATGGATAGGTAAATAGAAAGAGGTATGCATTCATTTTATTAACCTAGAACACCCTGAAATACTTGTTTTAAGAGTAAGCAAATCTGCAGTAAGCAGCAGTCATTAATTTATTTTACTATTAAGAATCCAATCTATTCAACAGGAATTAAGACATAAGACTTAATTGGATAACCTATGACCTTTCTTTTCCCTTCCTAGATATATTAGTATCATTATCATGGAGATTGTTTTCACCATTTGCTGTGGTCAGAATTTCACTACAAAAATACTGGTTTCTTGTGTGTGAAAGAAAGGTGATTATATCTGACATATGTAGTAAAACTGAAGGCTGAGGATTCCTGTATGTGAGAGCTGGAATCCCCCTCCCACACTGACAATAACCAGGCTAGCTCAGTCTGGAAGAAAATGAAACTGTATTGACAGGCAAAACTACAATCTATGATGAAATTCAATAAATCTGTACAAATAGACACTATTCACAACATTTACAAATATGCACAATCAACAGGAAAACACAACCAAGACCCCTGGCATCCCTTGAGGGGCTGTGCTTCCATTCCCCCAACAGCCAGAAGGACTCCACCCAGCACCCCCTGGCAGAAGCAGGGAGCCAAGAAGCAGAGAGGCTGTTAGACTTAGCTTGTCAAGGTCAGTATGCGGGGGTGTTATCTTCAGCCAGGAGAGGGAAGAAGCAGGCAGACAGATAGGGAGAAAACAGACTGTGAGACTGCCAAACTGCTCAACCTTGTTTTGAGTAGTGATTCTTAAACATTTCTATCTCTCCAATGGAAGTGTTTAGAATAATCATTATTTTGCTTTCTTACACCCAATAGTGATTTATTTACATTCTTTCACCTTCTCTGCTCGAAGTTTGTGAGAAGAAAAATTAAAGACAGTCTTAAAACCATCAGAGTCTATTTTGCATTTGGAAAGTAAGAACAGGTATCAAAGGGTATGTCATAGTGTGGTGGGCTGAAACTCCCCTCCCACAATAACAACTCCAGACTAGCTCAGTTTGGAAGCAAACAAAGCTGTATTTTACAAGCAAAAACTACAGTCTACAATGGAATGCAATGAATATGTACAATACACTATTTACAACATTTACAAATATGTACAATTAACAGAAAAACACAACAAAGCCCCCTGGCCCCAGAGGGGCCCTGCCTCTTCCTTCCCTGCCTTCCCCAGACCCCCCTGGTAGAAGGAAGAAAGCCAAGAAGCAGAGAGGTTGTTAAACTTAGCTTTTCAAGGTCAGTATGCCAGTATGTTATCTGTGAAGAACAAAGTGCAGAAGATAAATGCAGACTGCCCAGCAGAGAAACACCAAAGAGACTGAGACTGCCCATACCTTGTTTTGAGTACTGACTCTTAAACATTTCTATCTCTCCAATGGAAGTGTTTAGAATAATCATTATTTTGCTTTCTTACACCGAATAGTGATTTATTTACATTCTTTCACTTTTCTGCTCGAACTCTGTGAAAAGAAATTAAAGGCACAGCCTTAAAACCATCACAGGGTAACATACAAAATCATAACTGACAACCAAAGAAACGTCAGGCATTTCTATACAATCATCAATACTATCTCTGTGACACTGTTGATGCCTGAAGTCCATTTTCTTAATTAAAAACAAAACAACCACCAGAATGACAGATATTAATAAGCCAGACCTTCACTATGCTTAGCTCCTCCAGAAGAGCATCTGATACCCTTTGAAGAAAGCTTCCCTACCAGGCTGTCTTGCTCAGGGCTAGATTCTTATAACAATACACAGCTAGGGGAAACTCAAACAGCTCTTGCTGACATTTACAATGTCACTGTGCTGGTATGCTAAGACTAACAGTACCACTCTGCTAATATTCTCATTTGGGATTGAATAGGAATGCGTGAGCAGTTTATGGAGATGTGGAGCTGAGGAGCAACCACTTTATCTAGTTTGCACTGATTAAAGCAAAGCCTAAGTTCCATCACCAAATGAAGCATCACGACATTCAAAAAAAGCAACAACACACTTTCACAAGTCACTGACACCTTGTAGAACAGGAACAATACAAAGAAAGATGGTCATGGCTCCAACAGCTTCTCTTACCTCTTTGGCCACACACATATTTTTCACTAAGCATGCCAAGTAGATATTTTTCCTCTCCCTGCATATCACTGAATAGCTAGAAGGATGTAAACATAGTCAGATGTGGTTAGAAATTATTTCCCCTCCCTTTTTTTTTTAAATATATATTTTTTTTTAAATTAACATTTTATACAGCACTGTGTAGGGGACATTAAGTAGACTTGGCAAGTAACATGTTCACTACAAGGAAGAATTAAACATAAATATAAACTGACTTGACAACAGAGTTCAGAGGGTTGTCATCAGTGGCACAGATTCACCTTGGAGGCCTGTGGCCAGTGGTGTTCCCCAGAGATCAGTACTGGGTCCGGTTTTGTTCAATATCTTTATTAATGACCTAGATGAGAGGATTGAGTGCACCCTCAGCAAGTTCCTGATGATACAAAACTGAGGGGGTTGGCTGACACCCCTCAGGCTGTGCAGCCATCCAATGAGAGCTGGACAGGCTGAGAGCTGGGTGCAGGCAAACCTCATGAAGTTCAATAAGGACAATGGCAGGGTCCTGCATCAGGGGAGGAACAACAACAGGCATCAGGACAGGTTAGAGACTGCCCTGCTGGAAAGCAGCTCCATGGAGAAAGACCTCTCTTCTGCCCAGTAATTTTAGATTAACTTTCCCTGTCCAATTAACTTAACCAGTGCAATGGTCAAGTAAACTATGTCAGTGACATAAAAAATCTTAATCATTTGATAGGCAGCTTTGCAATAAGTGCAAAGAGAAGGATCCTCCAAAACCAGCAATTAAAACAATGACACATGCACAGCCAATAACTAAACCATACAAAAACATAATTGTTGAACAAATAATAAACATAATTATCCCATAGGCTGTTTTCACAAGGAAGAACTTGGCCTTGACTGGTGAAGGTTTCTCTCTTTCCCCTTGGACTTGACTGGCCAAGATTGATTTCTTTTTATTGTAAGGGGAAGAATCAGAACTCGGCCCCTTATCAGACCAGTCTTAAAAAGAGGGAACAGTCCGAAGAGTGTTCGTTCTGTGTTCCTTGTCGTGCATACCAGTGGATATCCAGGTGTACAACTCCCAATTAGGAAGGGAGAGGCCATCCATCAACTCTTTGGGTATTCCCTTACTAAAGGCCCTCTCTCCACAGCTGGCACCCCAGTCTTGAAAAATTTTCAAGGGGGCTGATAAACCTCCCTCCCAATTCTGCTCCAATCGAAGCCCATCTCTTTAAGTCTCCCACTGAGATTTCAGCACAGCTACAACCCAATAACTCTTCAGCTATCCCCACCCCTGTGAGAGAGGCATCCAACACCAGAAGTGATTTGTAGAAGAAACACTTCTCCACCAAGGCTAACTTCTTCTAAGTGAGGGTGCTGCCCTTAGGCAGTGCTGGATTTGTGTTGCACACAATTTCAAAGAGTCAGGAAGGCAACTTAGCAGAGCCCTTAACCACTTCGGGGAGGAATGCTGTGGAATCAGCCACCATTCATGCACCAGCTGAAGGCAAACCACCCTCTGCAGAGCCCTGGTCAATTGATCCAAACCATAAGTGGGGATGGCCACCAGGACCCCCTTTTCCAAGGGGTCCAGCCCTCCAACCCAACACATGGCTCACTGATTCAGAGATGAAGCTGCATCCCTGTCCCTCCAATATGCCTGGGATTCACCCCCAGCAAGCTTCATCCTCTCTCCCCTGGTGAGAGAGACCATCCATACACACTCAGGCCCAGCCTCCCTCAGGAGCCAGCTATATTTCTCTTGCAATTTTGCCAGTTCAGTCACACTACAGGACATCTTCCTAGCCACAATCTCCAGCACATCCTCATTGCTCCCATCATACTGGAATTCAGTTCTAATAAGAGGGTGAAGCTGAGGAATAATGTCATCTCCCTGCTTAGGTTTTACCTCTTCCACTCCAGCCCAGGAATGACAAGCAATTTCCCAAAAACTAAATCGTGCTCTTCATGCATAATGTTCAATCGGTAATAACTCTCAAAGTCCCCCTGCCACAACTCAGCCAGTTCTAACAGCAGCTCTCATTCCCCAATGAAAGCACTGCTCTACTGGCTCTGTAGACCATCTGCAACCATTCTGACTTGCAGCTGCTTTACCCACTCAGTTTCAAGCTTCACTTACAAGTCCTCAACCAACTCCTGCAATGCCATCTTCTTCTCTCACTCTGTTTGATCTACAACACATCTATTTTTCCATGCTGCCATCGGCACTGCCCTTTGAGAAGCGAATCAAGAACTTAATGACTCGTATGTATAACCCCTAAGCGGTATCTCCCTTATTTCATGAATGGACACGCACTGGCTTGTTCCAAGAGTTGCACATGCTAAACAAGGCTAATCATACTTTTTAGACGGGGCTCAGTGAAACATATGCATTACAATTCTAAAAATTCTAATTCTAAATTCTAAAAGAATTTTTAGTGAAAATTCAGTCTTCATTGTCATTTACTGCCCTTCCAACAACACACCAGTCACAGTCCTTCTCCCTCTTGTTATTTGTCTCTTGTTGATCTTCTGCCAATTCCACAGGAGGCCCAGGCATTCAAGAATCTATCCTGATTTCAAGACTCAGCCTTATCTCTCTCTTTGGAGTTTTATGCTGTTCTGGCTGAAGCTGCAGCCTTATCTTCCTTTGTTACCAAGCTCAAAGCTTTACCTTTATTTATGTCTAAAAACTTAATCTCTTAACTACTGGGAAAGTTTCTAACAGTAAGAAAATTAGTAAGTCTCCTTTACCCTAGAACACCAATATCACTGCTGTCAACATTTGTTACAGGAGGGAGCAGTTAAAATCAAGCTGAACCTGGTCAATGATGATCAACTGCCAGGGAACTTGTGTTCAGCTGATTAAACCCCCCTCCTTTTCTCCAGCCCCCAGAGTAAAGCCAGAAGTAAAGCTGCCAAACCACCTCAGTGTGGGCTGTAAGCCAAAATTGCTGAACTCCAGTCTATGGGGCTCCACATAAGACAAAAAAACAGTGAAGTGGACTCTTTTCCTTCTCCTCCAGTATCATTTTCGCTGAGTGAAGGGTGAACAGTGGCACTGTTGCAATGATTTTAAAATAAGGAAAGGGAATTCTCATCTCCAGATAAATTATCTCTTTCCATCGTTAAGCCTTATGGCCAGGACAGCAGCTCTCTTGGAGAGCTATTAAGGTTAATCAAAACCATCACTCTATCTATTCAGACAAGGTAATGTTATGCCTTGATTGAGGTAATAGAGCGATTAGGGGTATTCAGCCCTGCCCTGCCACATGCATTGTTTTGGGACAACAGTCATTGTTTCCTGTGCATGCAGCTTTTTTCAAGGATTATCACCCTTAGTTGATTAAAAGGAGTAGGAAAATTGTGTCCTAGAAATACTTCTTTCCTACATAGATAAAATCAATACCTTGCCCATGATAATGACGGCTGAACTGCAAAGCTGAAGAAAACAAACAGAGGAAACTGATCTGAGGAATGATGGGATTAAGAGTAGGTAGTGTCTTTACAAAGGTAGAATTGTCTAAGAGGGAGTTGGAAGAGAAAGGGAGGAACCAGACAGTTTACTCTATCTACGTGTATGTTAACAACAAAGGGGCCCTGCTAGGTACCTTATCTTGAACCTTGCTGTAAATCAGTAGGGGCTGTCAGAAGACACTGAACACATCTTGAACTGCTGAACTTTTAGGACAGAGCGCAGGTTTAACAGACTACTGAATATTAACTTCTCCACCCAGAGAAGTGAAGAACCTCATTTAAATGAACATAGAATGTATGAAGCAGGGGAGTTGCATGTGAAGGGGGACATGCAGTAGGCGTTCCAGGAAAGACTGTAAATCCTGAGTACCTCAGCCAGTGGGGAAAGGGAGAGGGGAATTCACATCTGGGAATTTAGGATAAAAGAGGAGCTGTGTCTTCCAGCAATTTGAGAGATCCCACAGGGAACTGTCCTGTGGACTCTCCCTTAATTCGAATAAAGTTTTAAAATACTCCTCTGTCTCTGTTGTGAACAGGAACTTCTAAATCAGGTTAATTTTTCCTTACAGGAAGCTCTTCCCACCATTTTTCCACTGCACTGTACTCCTGCCTGTTAACTTTTGTTAACTGCTAGACGCTAAAGGCCTTTCAGTCTTAAAATATTTTGAGAGAGGGACCTAAAAATAACTCAGATGTATGCCCAATATAATAAATGTTTTTGATTTTTAGAAATCATTCCCAAATCATTGAGCAGCATGAGCATTAACTTCATCAAGAGTTACAGTTAAGAGTATTTATCCCTAGAGTTCTAATGGGACAAATTAGTTTTTATATAATTAAATTTAATACTGCAAAATGAACTTTATCAATCAACAGTATTGAATTTTTAAATAGTGGTTCTCAAAATAAAGAGATATACTACATTATAAAAACAAATAATACAATTTTCTTATAGTTATAATGATGATAATGGCTTATGTTTTAGTTTCTATCATCAATAAGGCTAGTAAAATTGGACTGTTCTACCAATCTCAAATGATGCAGATTTTATACTTGTCATTGATTTAAGGCTTAAATACAATAAAATGAAAGAATTGTACTAAAAATTAACATAAGATAATGAAAACACATTAATAAAGACTAAATCTAAAATGCTGAATTTAGAAATGATGATGTAAAGAGCTACATTATTAGGAAAGTACAAGGTATGAAGATGCTACATAAATCTTGATAGAGGGGACAAATATTCTAAAACAAGGCCCACAATTTATATCTCACAGATAAAACCAATTTTTTAACAATGAATTGTAGTCGGGAAGCTATACATGCCATTAGCTTCTTGAAGTTCTCATCCTATGGAAAACCTATTTCCTCATTACATTTCAGGTCTCCATTCTCCATACTGCTGTATTGCATTCTCATAACAAGTCTGGTGAAATGTCCTAGAACCACAAACCAAAATAAATTTCAAATATATTGGCAAAAGGCACTCAGAACATCTAAGCTATTTTGCCTGTACAGAGCATGGTATTCATCTCACATGAAGTTTAGAGATTACCTATTTAGTCTAAACTAATTGTCTAAGGCCTTTCTATAGAGAGTGGGAGAAAAAGGCACCTGCAAGCCACAATTTATCCTGCTTTTCATAAAAGTCTAATATCAGCAGTGTGGAAATAACAGAGGTTTCCCGTAAATAAAGTAGATCAGAAATCTACCTTCTCAGATAATAAAGTGTGATGAATCCTCCTGCAAAGTGTCTGGAGTAACAGAGCTTTTGATAACATTGATTCAAAGCACTGAAAGGGCCCTGGTAAGCTCCATGGACTAAGCAATGCAAAAGGAACCAAAGTCACTGTCGAAAGGGCTTCAAATTAATTGCACAAATCTACTGTTTTGGGAAGTGCATAAGCTATGAAAACACTGATTAAATACTTTCTACAATAGTGGACTTAAAGTCAGTAGTAGAAGCTTGCAGTTCAATGCTCCAGTTGTGTCATCACTGGGAGTACATACAACACCTCCACTACACAGCACCTTCCATGTTACTTAATCAGAAAATAGTAGGAGTATCTTCATCTATAGTACATCTCAAGTTATACAGGTAACAGACATACAAGGTAAACAGGTTCCACATCCATTTTTCTGGAATAATTCTCCATAAAGTAAGTTTTAAGTGAAACATTGAAAAACTGTACTATTTATTAGGGCAAAGTGGAAAACCTGGGAATTTAAAAAAAATGAGAGGAATTATAGTAGCAATAACAGTTTGGGCTTCTTCCTTATTAAACAGTGTAGTGGTGTTATAATATTAAGTTCTGAAGAACTGAAAACAATTACTTACATTGTTCCTAGGAAATAATGTGGCTGTCCTGTCACTGTTGTTCTTGCTCCTGATAATAACCACTATTTATTTGTATGCTCTTATGCTATTTCCAGAAGAGATTTATTAATTGCATGAGTCTCTCCAGCAAAAAACTCTTCTTCCTTCATTTCCACACCCCCCTCTCCAACCCCCAGCCCTTTATACAGAATAACTTTTCAATGACATTTTATTTCAATTGTAAATGAGTTCCAACTTTCTGGATCTGTAAATAATTCATACATTTGAGTGTGCATCAGTCGAGTTTAGCAGGAGTGTATGCACTGAAGAGAGTTTTGCTACGTGTTTTCAGAGGATGTCAGGGTTTTTTGCTGTGTTGATATTTGACAATGAACTGTATTCCTTATGGGTGTTTTCTGCAGTCTCATATCTTGTTTTTTATTTTTGTCCTCACACAAACTTATCAGGTAAAAACAACTTCAGTATGCTCTACAGAGAGCTGGCTGAAAATTAAACCAGCAGGGTCTTTAATTACTGCAATGCTAAACTGCACTTCCTATTCATTCATTAAAAAGACAACTATCACAAGGATGATTTCAAAAAGAACAATGTTCTGCAAGGGAAGCCAAAAAACAGCATCTAGTATAGCTTGCCTAGTTTGGATGAGTCACAGAGGCTAGGAGGGATGAAGCCTAACAATAAAACATCTGCAGTTAATAACAAAAGACAGGTCCTTGTTGCTAGGGCCTCACTTCTGAAGGGTGCAGAAGGTCCTACATGCAGACCTGATCAATTCCTTAGGGAAGCACGTTGCCTCCTTGGGGCCAGGGTTAAAGATGTACTGAGAAAACTCCCTGCCCTCGTCCATCCGTTTGGCTACTACCCAATAATGGTTTTCCAAGTAGGCAATGATGAAATCTCAACACAAAACCTGAAAGCAATGAAGAAAAGCTTCAGGGCCCTGGGACAAATGGTGAAGAGACCAGGAGCACAAGTAGTATTTGCCTCTATCCCACCATTATCTATATTTGATGACAGCATGAACAGGTGTTGTGGTAGGGCCATGACATGGCCCAGTACAAAGCCAGACAGGCCTTAAGATGTCTAGACAGGGTCCCTTTCTCTCCTTTCCTTCCTGCAGAAAGACAGGGCAACACGGGAAAAAGAACAAAGCAGACAGGACCCCTGCCTGTCTGGTAAACAAGTTGTTTATCTGGGATTACAGCACATAAGCTGACCACTGCTCCCCCAGATACAAGGTCCTTGTTTCTGTCTTTTATGGCTATAGCCTGACAGAACGCCTTTCCATTGGGCAGCTACACGTTACCTTCAGTTGTCCTGCTAGACCAATCGACCACTGGCCAGGTATATACATAGGCTGATGTGGTAATCGCCTTTGCCTTGCTTAAACCTTGCTTCAAACTTTGCTTTAGGCCTTGCTTAAGACTTGCCTTACTTCAAGCCTACTTGGACTCATGTCATAGAAGCTGCCTCGGGTCACCCTGCCCTGCCTCCAGTGTCTGGTCCAGAGCCTGGGATAAAGCCATGAGCCATACACAGCAAGCTGACGAAGCCACAAACCTAGAAGCCAGATCCACCTAGCCTGTTCCCCTTGCCACCAGACTTGTGTCGTGCCTCAGTTTCCCCAGGAACCAAGCAAGTGCCCGTTGCAAAGAGCGTCATTAACTGCCCACCGTCCGCTGCAGCCAGACCAGCCTGGGACCACGTGGAAAACTCTGCTTGCCGGCAATCTGCCATACAAGAGTGCCCCAAAGCTAACACAGCAGCAGCAGCAGCATCCCTGTGTGGGTAAAACCAGCTGTGAGTAATTAATTCATTGCCCTTTGGGTTTAAAGGTTCTTATCGAGCCTCCCCCTGCTGTAATCGAGCACTATCTGCTCTCAGAGACCTTCTCTTTCCATGTTATTGCCTCCTAATTTGCATAGAATTGTTTGTATTTTGCCCTAAGACTGCATATTCCCATTGTAAATCTATATTCCAACCATAGAATGATCCTATTGAACGAGTTTGGCAATTTTCATTAATAAAGGGTTACTAATATTTTATTAATACCCGTTTCCCGTACCACTTATTATTATTGCAAGGGTAATTAATAATCCCCTTCACGACAACAGGAAAAGCCAGCGGATTAATGTCAGGCTGCAGGACTGGTGACCCCAGACCTGCTGACTACTTATAGGAAATGTTTGTCTGAAAGGAGAAAAAGAATCCTGGGGAAAGAACTAGTAGGGCTGCTTGAAAGGTCTTTAAGCTAGATATGAAGGGGGACAGGGACAAAATGGGATTGTACAGAGAGAACACCAATGTGTACAGCATGAGCAATGAACAGGAGAAACCGGAGGCTATACCACAAATAAGTCATCTTCACTGGCCAACTAGAGTAGTGTCACATGTGCATCAGCTGTTTCCCTAAATGAGAATCAAAAGACTATCCAAAAGACTAATGCAAGCAGTCTGGGAAACAAGCAGGAGCAACTAGAGTTCCATGCCCAGTCAGAACATTATGATATCATAGGAATAACTGAAACATGGTGGGCCAACTTACAAGACTCAGGGATTGTGGTTGACAGCTGTAGGCTATTTCACAAAGACAGGTAGGGTAAATGAGGAGGAGGAGTTGCACTCTACATCAAGGAGAATCTTGAATGTATAGAAGTCAGCTATGGTAATTGTGGAAGCCCGATTGAATGCCTCTGACTCAAAATCAGCAGGGTTGTCTCCAAGGGAGACAAGACCAATGAGGAGATACTTGGGTCAATCAGGAAAGCTTCAGATCAACGAAATCTGATCCTTATGGAAGACTTCAACACCCCAGACATCTGCCAGAAGAACAATAGAGCAGTTCACAATAGAGCAGTTTATTGTGGTGGTTTGACCCTGGCTGGGGGATAAATGCCTACCAAAGCTGCTGTATCATCCCCTTCTTAGATGGACAGGGGAGAGGGAAAATATAACAAAAGACAGTTATAAGATAGAAACAATTTAATAATAATAATGATAAGCACTGGTGATAGACTGCATGTGCTAGCAAAAGCAGAGAGAGATGTTACTCTCTACTTCCCATTGTCAGATGGTGGTGCAGCCTTGGGAAGCAGGGCTCCTTATGTGTATTGGTTCTCCTGGAGGACACACACCATGGATGAATCTCCTCCCTACCTCCTTCTTTCTCTTCATCCTTATATCTGAGCTGATGTCATGTGACATGGAATATCCCTTTGGCCGGTCTGGGTCAGCTGACTCAGCTGTGTCTCCTCCCAAGACCTTGCCCACCCCTCAGCATACTCTCGGGGCAAGGAAATGTTGGGAAGAGAAAGAAAGCAGAGAGAGCTCAGCTGCTACTTAGCCACAGCAAGAATATCAGCCAAGGTCAGCGAAGTCAAGCAAAGCCAAAGCACCAGCCAGCAGCAGCCAGAGCAAAGAAGAAGAGAAAAACCACCTGTACTGCAAAAATATAAGATTTTCAAGAAGCCAATGGAATGATATTACCTATCTACTATTATCATTCTGTGTCCAGTCCCTAATATTATTTATCTTCTACTCAAAGTCTTTGGAAACCTCCTATTTACAATTAGTGTCTAATCTAGGTACTAGCTCAAACTGTAACATAGCCATTGCTCAGAGACTGGTTAGGCATCAGTCTGCTGGTGGGAAGTGATGAGTGACTACCTTTGCATCACCTCATTAGCTGGGGGCTTTTCTCCTTAATCTATTAAATTGTCTTTATTTTGACCTATAATTTTTCTGGCTTTTGCCCATCCTGCCATGGGGGGAGTGAGCAAATGACTGGGTGGGGCTTAGCTGCTATCTGGGGAAATACCAGCTTAACAGGCACTAATAATTCATAAGTCAGTGTTTGTTAGTGTACATTTCTCTGTAAAACCCTAGCAGAAATTTAGGGTAAAAATGCAAGTCTTTAATTTAGTAGACATCTGATCCTGATTTACACAGCTGTCTACTTTAAATGACTTGAACTATTCCTATGACAAAATCAGCAAATAAGCATCTAGCCCTGGAGTAAGTGAGGCACAACACCAGCTCTGATCTTTGGAGTTTCTCTTGCTTAAAACCAGCTTGAATTTAACCAGTTTCATGAAAATTACTTCTCACCTGAAGTCATGCTATGCAACACTGTCAACGAGAAAACTCAAACTACGTAAATAATCCAGTTCAAGATGGTTGAGGCTCTGTGATTTCCATGTTTTCTGCAGTATGCTGTCTCCAAACTTCATAAGTGAAAATGTGAGAAACATTTGCTTTGTCTTTCCTTAGTACATCAGAAGCATACAGACTGTTAGGGGGATTATAGCAATATCAATACTGTTTTCAGGTTAGCATACATTATTCATGCAGCCCTTATTTCAGTAAGAGGGTTAAGGTTTGCTTACCTTATTTATAATTTTTCTATGAAAAGGAATCAAAACAGGATAGCAGCATGGGTTCTGGAAAAAAAAAACAACAAGAAGAAAGAAATCCCATAATTACCAGGTAAGTCATTATGATTTATTTTTCACTTCACCATCTTTGTATTCTTAACATAAAACTTACTAGGTTTCCTATAAAAAAACCTGCATTTTTCTGGGCAGTGGAGAGTTCAGGAGGTTTTTTTGGATTTATAAGCATACACACACCAGCCTTCACCTGAGCAATTTCTTCTAGCAAAACAGTTTTTTGTTGGTTAAAGCAAAGAAACAAACAAACAAAAAAAACCCGAATAACACAAACAAAACTCCCAGTAACAACAGCAAAGACCTAAAAAACAACACAAAAATAAAAATATATTGCAGGCAGATTTCTACTGATTTTATTTTTACAACTCTGTTACTGATGATGGAAAAAATGTTTAAGAATAGGCTGACTTTTCTTCATCTAACACTAAGCTGTTAGTCTGCTGCAAAATGAGAATGCCTGACAGGAATATATGGTTTACTGAATAGCATGAGGAAAGGCAGTATTTGGCACTTGTAGGTATAGTTATCCCAGAAAACTAAATGCATCTTTCCAGATCATCCATCACCTTTCTCAGCTTGTCCAAAGTGCAGAGATTCATCTTCGTATTGCTCCATCTCTAGGTCAATAAGAACTTTCCTTCCTCTGAAATAACCCAGAAAATTCTGTGGGATTTCTGGAAGCCATACTTTAAATGCCATCAATCACATCAGCCCCTTCCTGACTTTTTCCAAGCATGTACCACATTCTGTAAGAACAGCATTAACAGTACAGAGCTAGGTGAAAATTACTAATGTATTTTAAAGTTGAAACAAACATACATAATGAACCATATTCCACCCTTTATCAGCTGCTATGGAACTTCTTCTGGCACTGAGGATAAAGGCAGTAAGCAGTACGTGTTTACCTGTGATCCTGTTTGGTGAGCATCATCCTTTATTTACAAAAATTCACACATTTAATTAAATTAATTCCAGCTCCTGATACACTACACAAGTTAAATAAATGTATGATATTTACACATAGACAGAGGTTGCTGGTTAGATGTACCTCTATACATGTAAGTATTCAGACATGATTGAAATGTAAAAACTTAATACAGCAAACTAGCAAATCATTCTGTTTTAATTAGCCTTTCTGGCAGCTCCTAGTGGTTTAGTATCACATAAATATTGTTCCATGGGTTTTTTGAAAACTGTCTGAGGTGTGGTCTGGACCCAAGGAAGTGTGTCCAAGGCATGGTCTGCCTTGGAGATGAGTAGCTTTCAGCCAGGAGGTGTGTTTTCATATTATAATGATATTATAATGAGCAAAGTTCATCTAAATGTCACAGTTCCATTAGCCACACCAGGGCATCAATTCCTTTTGACAGCAGTTATAATTTTTCATTCCAAAGGAATAAGCTGGGAAAGTGAAACTATCCGTCATACTTGACAAGTCTGGAGTCAGTACCAGACAGGACTCTTCCTACAGGAGCTGCACCTGCAAACATGCTAAGATGTTAGCCTGAAGTATTAGTCCAGGTTTTGGGTTATGGGGGTCCTGATTCCTGATGACAGTGGCAAGACAGATAATGCTCTTCAGACCACTTCTTACACTATGTCATCGGTTGAGCTGAATCTGTTGATGGATATTCAAAGCATGCTGCTGCCATGCCAGCTTCAAAAAGTGCTGGCTGGAGCCAGGTATTATGGGGCTTGAAGTTCAGATTGTAACATGTCAGCTTCCCTCCTTTCTGTGTGGGTATAGAAGGGCTTGTGAGAGCAGGCTGTGTTAACCCAGAACAATCCATATTTGGGACATAATGTGGGGCTCAAAAAGTGGGCTGTCTTAACCAAGACAGTCAATTTTTACAGGAGACCAAAGGATGGAAATAATGAGAAGTAACAGAATGAGAGCATTCAATTGAGGTGTGAGGCTTTTTAAGAGAGCTTTGTGGGAAGCCAAAAAGAGAGTGATAACAGAATGTTTAGATGGCCTTCATGCCTGTGAGGCCCTGGAGGTAATAAGAAATGTTGCACCTCTGAACAGTGTGAGAAAAGGATGGGAGTGAAAAATAATGAAGTGCTGCATCTTTGAAACGGGTGGGAAGGCAACTGGGAGAAGAACACCTGTTAAATTAAAGACACCTCAAGGTGGGTAAAGAGGCAGGCTGTGGGAAAATGGAACTGTAACATTCACGTACATCTCAATGACTGGACATCGGCTCCGCAGGTCTGGCCATCTTGCCCACCCTGTGGCCAGTGGTCACCTCCTTGCGGTTGCTCTATCGGTTGCATTTCTGCTCTCCACGTTGAGTCTGGCAGGTCCAGGATCAACATGTCGCTCGATGCACTCAGGAAAAGCCCCCAGATTTATATACAGGGTCCTGAAAGGTTCAGTGAATCGAAGAGATTATGTTCTATTCCCCACCTATTCCCCATGTTTCAGCCCTGAAAAGCAGGTGCTTCCCTGTTCAAAGGAAGGTGCACACCAAGGTACACTCTGTGGTTTTGCTTACATGACCATGGGGAGGACATGAGGAAGTGGGATGGAAAACCCACTTCAGTCGTAGATCAGGAGTACAAGAACTACAAAAAAATCTCCCTGGAATAATGCCTCAGTTTCCACTGGAAAATTACTGAAAAAGAGCAGGAAAACTGATACTGCTTCTGATTCTCCTGAAGGGTCTCTCAAAGCATCTTCACAAATGCAAGTGATTCCAGTCAGAATTAGAGGGATCCTGCCTCCAACCAGCTAGAGGAGAGGGACAGATGGGTTTATTGGACTGCATGGATCCAATGGCTTGGCAAGCTGAACCTACAAGGGCATAAAGCTTTAGTAGATACATGCTCACAGTGTACTCTGATGTCATCAAACTATGAGGTGTGGAACCCATCTGTGTTTCTGATGTGACAGGGGAATCCCAGCAGCTGGATGTGTTGGAAGCAGAGCTGCAGAATGCAAGCCACAGTTTGTTTTCACATGGAGATGTGGAAGGAGTCACTGAAATTGATTGTCCCAGGGGTGGAAATACAGCCCCACCGTTTGGACTGATCATGGACTGATCCAGACTGTACCGTACTTGAACAGGGTAGAGCTCCAGAGCACCAGCAGTGAGAAGTCTTCTGTGTACTGTAAGGTGATCTCATTGTAGTGTCACTGGACAGTGAAGAATGTATGATGTATGTTGTGTGATCTTAGCTGCTGCTGAGCATGAGTAAGTGGTGGAGAATCAGAACCTGCTGATGGATATTCAACACCATGCTGCCATCATGTCAACTCCAAAATGAAAGTGCTGGCTGCAGCAAAGTGTCACGAGACCTGAAGTTCAGGTTCTGAGTTGAGAGACTTCCTGTTCCAGTTGCTGCTTCTGGTTTCCAGGTTTGGGGTGTTGGCCTTTTCTGCTGGGCTGGCTGTTGTGTACTTGGGTCGGGGGGACTGTTTTTATCACTTGTTTCTGCTGCTGCCTTTGCTAAGGTAACTGTATAGTGCATCATCTCAGTAAACTCTTTATCTAATCCCTCCTGTCTGTCTGGGGACAGGTGGGCTTGTGAGAGTGGGCTGTGTTAACCCACAACAAACGAAACAACCCTCTAACTATTAAGCATCATGGTAGAGCACTTGCTATAGTAATCTTTAGAACACCACAGGAAGAGGAAAACAAAATATTTCTGTATACACCCACAAAGAATAATGCAAAGTGCCACACCTTGAGTACTGTGTCCAGTTCTGGGCCCCTCAGTTTAAGAAAGATGGTGAGATGCTTGAAGTGTCCAGAGAAGCTTATATTCTACACATTATCTCCACCATAAGCGGACACCTTGCAGCTTATGTGCAAACTCCAGCAACAGTGTCTCAAATGCCTTAGGTGTGTTCTTGCAGTTTTAAATGACACCTCATAGGTAGATCTCTTCTTTCGGAGGGCACTAAGCTTATCATACATTTGAGCAAGATAGATGCCAGGTGTTGACCTCTTTTTTTCTTGGGGTAATTCAAAGATCCAAAATTCAAAGCTAAGCTATGCTTGTATTTCTTTCTCACATTCAAAAGTGTCTGTTTCCAGCAGTTCACATGCTCACTTTGTGTACACATCCTTTTTAAAGATCCTTCTTTTCTAATTTTCACTATGGATTAATGCAGTTCTAAGTCCATACCCAAGATTCATTATAAGCAGCTCTTTCATTGCAATTCTATGTCTCATTTCACCTCAATCCATAACGTTTGTTATTTCAATGAAAAATTAAGACCAAATATTCTTTGGCAAGCAACTAAGCCCATGGTGCCTAGTCACTTAGTTGGGTCAGCACAGCAACAACTTACAATTTCAGTACTACTGTCTAGATTTGGATCAGATACTCAAATAATCAAACATCCTGAGTGTAACAGCCAGTTCCCCTATATGAATATTTATCTTATATCCTTTTTCTCCCCCTAAATTCCTTTAGCTCTGTTATAGGAAATCAGGTGAGCTGTCAAACTATGAGATGCTGATAAAGAGAGAACAAATAAGGATAACAGTAATATGATGTAAATTATTTAATGGTAGTACATTTGTCACACAAAGCTTGTCTCTCTTAAGCTACAAATAGCACCAACACAAAATGATGCTCAAGAAGCTACACCACTCCCAGCTTCCTTTGCAGCACAAGTATTTTAATCCTTTTTATAGCATGCCATCAGGTAGACCACGTCACACAAAGCGGACAGTCAAAGCAGCAGTGCATTTGCTGAGAAGGCTGGGCACAGAGGGAAGAAGATTTTAACTGGGCAATCCTCACTTCCAAATCAATTTACAGTTTTCTCAGGCATTTACTATTTTTTCTGCATTCAGCAAAGCTATAGATTACAAATTGAAACGATGGCCCAATTTTATCACTCTTCCTCTTGGCACAAAGCAGTGGTAATTCTAGTCTACACAGAAAGTATTGGTCTAAATTTACAGCAGTTTTGCAACTTGCTTGCAAAATACAGTCCATGTTCTCAATCCCTCTCCTGAAGAGTCCTCTTGAGTGGGCTAAAGATATTAGTTTTCCTCTCCTCCATTAATAAATCACTAATGAAAGTAAATGGTAAGAGGTCACATTTTGAGAGCTGTTCAGGAGCAATCACATTTTGAACAGTTGATTAATGAAGCATTAATAATATATTTTAGTATAAAGCAGTAAGAAAAAATCAAAACACAACAGCTACTCTTTTCTAAAATGTCAGCAGAACAACCAAACACAATTGTATTGGTGCACACACACTCTGAAATCAACAGTTCTGAGCATATGGAAATCAGAAAAAGGCTGGGAAAGACGTTAAAAATATATGAATGTCAGATAGAGTGAAATCCCCAGTGACTCCCACTATAAATTAGCAATTTCCACATAGCAATTTAGGCTTAGTACACTCCTATCCCTTTCTGTTCCCTTGTTGACATCTGTGCAAACATTTTTATTTCTCTGAAGCTTGTTGACAAGCTTTTATGATGATTAGTTCTTCCTCAATACCCTGTATACACAAAACAGAATACTATCAATTGTTGTTCAGCAAGATTTGTAGTTTTAGAAATCATAGAACCATAGAATGTTAGGGATTGGAAGGGACCTCTAGAGATCATCTAGCCCAACCTCCCTGCCAAAGCAGGATCACCTGTGGCAAACCACACAGGAACATATCCTGGAGGGCTTTGAAAGTCACCAGGGAAGGAGATTCCACAACTTCTCTGGGCAGCCTGTTCCAATGCTCCATCACCCTCAACATAAAGAAATTTCTCCTCATGTTGAGGTGGAACTTCTGGTGTTCCAGCTTATCCCTGTTGTTCCTTGTCCTGTTATTGGGCACCACTAAAAAGAGATTGTCACCTTCATCTTGACACCCACCCCTCATATATTTATAGGCATTACTAAGATCCACTCTCAGCCTTCTCTTCTCAAGACTAAACAGTCCTAGATCTCTCAGTCTTTCGTCATAGGAGAGATGTTCAAGTCCCACAATCATTCTCATAGCTCTCCATTGGATTATCTCCAGTAGAACTCTGTCTTTCTTGAATTGGGGAGACCAAAATGGACACAGTATTTCAGGTGTGCCTCACCAGAGCAGAGCAGAGCAGAGGTGGGGGAGAACCTCGCTAGCACTGCTGGATGCACTTGTCTTGATTTACCCCAGGATACCTTTGGCTTTCCTGGCCAGAAGGGCATATTGCTGTCCCATGGATAACTTACTGCCCACTTGGCCTGCAAAATCTTTCTCCATGGATCTGCTTTCTAGCTATACTGGTGCCTATTTTCCCCCAGATACAGAACTCTACACTTGTCTTTATTGAATATCTTCATGTTCCACTTCACCCATTTCTCCAGCCTTTCCAGACCTTATTGGATAGCAGCAGAGCCTCTGGCGTATCAGCCACCCCTCCCAGGTTTGTATCATCAGAGAATTTGCTGAGGGTACACTCTCCAGTCCTCAGGCACCTCTCCCATTCTCATGCACAGCCCTGCATCTGCACACAGATTTTCTAGTTCATCCTGTTTATTCCACATGCTGCTTGTGTTGGTATACAGGCACTTCAGAGACATAATGGAGTAAGGAGAATAGTAACAGGAACCACCATAGTAACAGGAACCTGTGATTGCTTTGTTTTCCCATTGGCTGCAATCACACACATATTCCTGTGTTGGACCCCACCGCCTGAGAACTTCAGCTTAAAGCCTTCCTGATTAAGTTGGCCAGCCTACCCTAAAAAAATTCTCTTGCCTCTTCAAGGTAAGTGTATTTCATCCCTCCCTAGCAGGTTACAGTCATCATAGAATGTCTCTTTGTCATAGAAGCCAAAACTGTCATGATGTTACCAACAACATAGCCAGAAATTAATATTCAATACCTTGATGACCCTTTTCCTCTAACAGGCAAGACAGAAGAAAAGATAACTTGGGCCCCCAGATCTTTATAGTCTACCTTTACTTCCCTCAGCTATTTGTCTCTGCTCCTCTAATTCTGCTTAGCCTTGTGACAGTTTCATGTAATTTGTGCACACCTTATACACCTACTTAACTTCACATCAACAGAAGCATCTAGGCACCTGGTACAATCTACTGCCTGCACTGAAACATCTTTCCTGACCAGGTATGGCTGAGTGGGTGTATCAGACTTCCCAGGTACTACCTTCGTGTCAGCACTGATTTTAGTCTTCAGGTGAGTGCCACTATTTTGGCAGATAACAGTGCATTCACCTGGGCCCTGTAGCTACAAGCAGGATGCAGGAAGCTCCCACATGCTCTGCTGCATGCCCTACTGGCTGCTCTCTCTGTTCTGTTCATGCTGTGCCAAGAGTGCAGCCACCTCAAACTGCATGGTCTGAGTGAACTTCTGGCTTGCCCATGTTTAAATCTCCAGTAGTCACTCCAACAGCACACCCAAACACATCAGCCTCAACCTCTCTCATGAGAGATGCAGCTCCTGGAAGATCTCCCTTCCTTCCTCAGCTTCCCTTGCTGCAGACAGGAGTTCCTTTTCACATCAATTCCTTTAACATGTGCGGACTCGACTGCACTGGAGCTGATCTCCTTGGCGTTTGACCTGCCTGAACCACCTGCCTGCACAACCTGCCACAAAAACTGCTGTGCCATGCCCTGTCTAATGAGTCTCACCCTTCCAGACCCACCACATCACGCCCTTCCTGGTGCACCACACCCTTCCTGCTATGCCACATCATGTTTGCCTGCCCTGTTCACTGACACTCTAGATTGCTGGTGCTCCCTGGGGACATTTAAGTAGCCCACATTTGGTCCCTGCAACGCACCCTCAAAGCCATGTGCTCGTGAGACCTTGCAGCCCAATCTAACCCATAGCGCTTACTGTTACTGCTCCAGAGGTCACACCAAGGCTGCTCCACAACAGTGACTGATTGTCATTGCAAATATAGCCCTTGCAAAAGGCAAGGCTGTTCAGAAAGATGCTTATGAGGGAAGTGATATTCAAACCACTACCAGGTCCCTAGAACAAAAGAAATTTAAGATTACAAAAACATTGCCATTATCTCATCCATCAAGTGTGAAAGGAAGCTCATGCATCCTGTTCTTACTTTGAACTCATCAAGACTATGAGGTTTGAAGCCTGCTAAACAGGATCCATTTGGCCTGGATCAGTCTCTAGGTACTGCTAGATATACTTCTGCCACCTGAAGAAGTAAGAAAAGATTTACAGTTCACTTAAAAATTTAGAGCTGGCTTGGAAAAAAGATTAATCCATTAACCTGTACTCTTTAGAGTTACGATTTTCATGGCTCTTCTCTGGCATCCTTCTATTAAGAAACTTTAGGTCATTTAATCACAGACAACACCACCACATTTGCTCTAATCACTATAAATACAATTGAAAAGGCAAAACATAAAATAATTAGATCATAGACCTTATGAAACTAATATTTGAGTTTAAATAGTCTAAATAACAGAAAAATATGGGCTGGAATAGAAGCAGGAATTCACTCTTGTTTTTTTTTCTTCTAACACAAGGCTAGTCAATAGCATCATATGAAGACAGGTCATTCACTAGAAAAAAAAATCACAATTCGTAGCAAAATTTCACAGGCAATTTGGGCTATATAGCTTTCTGTAGCCACAAAGAGCAAATAGTGCCTGGTAATAATTTTGGCTAGTAATATTTTGGCAAAATAAAAAATTGGCTGTCTCCAGAGAACTGCAAATGTTTAACCCATGGTCTACAGTGCAGCAAAGTGGATTCCAAAAGCCTGTGAATGATCAGGAAAGATATAATTTACAAATTTTCTAAAAGAGAGAGAGACTTTTATGAGCCACTTGGCCAGTCTTCATCATGTGGGGGAAACACCAGCAAAGCACACAGTGGTGCCGTACAGTGTGCTTTGTTTCTCTCTAAAAGTAAAAAGCTTTCAAAGGACAAAAAAAGGCGGAATTGTTCTTTGTTTGTCTGTCAAACACAACACATGCAAAAGAAAAGTGTAAAAAATGTATACGGAGATCAGGAACTGATGGTAAATCATTCAACATACTTATTCTTTTAAGCTATTATCAAATTTTTTCCGAATATTTTTCCTCAGTCATATTTCTATTTTTTTTAATAATTATCAATTTTCCATGCCAGAGAAAACAATTCATGTGCTGAATACATAGCACAGGTTGTCTCTGTTGCTTTAAACTACAGCCATTTTACTTTACAAAAATCTTCTCCCAAGGATGGATGGAATTGCATAGAACAGCATGATTTTCCCCATTGATTCCAATGAACAAATTTACAGTCCATAAATGATCTAATGATCCTGGAAACTTTTAAGAGTCTCTCTCAACTGTGATTTAGTCAACAAGCCATAAAAAAAATCTCTTTTATAAGGTTACAACCTCATGAAACTGATTAAAGAATTCTCAGCAGACTGCATGCAAACCTTTTTTCAGTGAGCTTCACATGGTGTTAACCTTCAGCTTCAGTTATTTCTAGGGGACTGCACAATTTTAACTTTGTAAGAGTGAACAAAGCAGAAACAAGATCTTTTATTTTGCATAATAGAAACATATTTTTTAAGGAAGTTCACAAAGTACGAGAGGTTCATCACAGCAATTACTAAAGCACAAACCTGGCATAATTCTTCTCCCAGACTGGGTTTCCTCATTAGTTTTTCTCATCTTTATGGCTATGCCTACTCCCTGTACAGCACATTAATAGTCATGACTTATAACTTGTCTTAATCACCTTCGCCACAATACACTTTTAGTTATTCTTATCATCATGCTACTACTTATTAGCCTCAAAGAGAGTTGTAAACCTGGAATTTCTAAGCTCCAGTGTGACTGACTTGATGATTTGTCCTAAAATTTAATGTCTCAGCCTGTCACACTACCTTGATTGATTTTGGAGGAAGGGAAGTTAACAAACCAGGCGAAGCATCTCCCAATCCAGTATAATGTTGCTGTATCTGTAGATCTTTGTTACCTTCCATGGAATTATTAAAGCTATCAGAAATCTCACTTTTCTGGGTGTTTATTTGGTCAAATAGAAGCAGCACTCCAAAGTATGAAGAACTGAAACAGCCCCACGGCTACCTCTAGGAACTCCACCCATATCTACTGGTCCTAGAGCAGCAACTGGCACCTCCCAACCATCTCCCCCCATTTAACACACTGAGTATGATTCTTTGTGATATGGAATACTCCTTTGAGTCAGCTGTCCTGGCCATGCTCCTTTCCAGCTTCTTCTGGACCCCTTAGCTGGCACAGCATGGGAAACTGAGAAATCCTTAATTTAAAATGAACTCTGCTTAGCAAGAATTAAAACATCAGTATCCTATCAACATTATTCTCATTCTAAATCCAAAACACAGCATGACACCAGCTACTAGGAAGAAAACTGACTCTCTCCCAGCCAAAACCAGGACAAAATACAGGAAAGAATATATAGGATTCCATTTTTTTATCATCGTCAGACACAGGATAGCTAACATATAAGGGCACAATTTTTATTTCATTAGAGAAGTGCAGAAATGCTGATGTCTTCATTGGCAAGGGCTCCAGCTATGCTCCGAGAATAACAGAAGATAATGGCAGGGGCTGGAAGAAGGAACTGCCCATTGTGAGTGAAGATCAGGTTCATGACCATCTGAAGAACCTGAAAGAGTTCAAGTCCATGGGACCCAAAGAGATACACCCATGGGTGCAGAGGGAACTGGGGAGGAGGTTACTAAACCACTCTCTGTTATATTCCAGAAGTCATGGACATCTGAGGGGGTCCCCACTGACTGGAAAAGGGGAAACATAACTCCCATTTTCAAAAAGGGAAAGAAAGATGACCCAGGGAACTGTAGACCACTCAGTCTCACCTCTGTGCCTGGTAAGATCATGGAGGAGATCCTCCTGGAGGCACTGCTGAGAAAAAAGAAGAATGAAGAGGTGATTTAGTACAATCAGCATGGCTTCATCAAGGGCAAATCCTGCCTGACAAACCTGGTGGCCTTCTATGATAAGGTCACAACATCAATAAATGAAGGCTGAGTAACTGACGTCATTTACCTGGAGCTGAGCAAACCTTCAACACTGTCCTGCACCACATCCTGGTCTCCAGGCTGGTGCAGTCTGGGTTTGATGGATGGACCATTCAGTGGATAAAGAACTGGCTTGATGGATGCACCCAAAGAGTGGCTCTCCATGGGTCCATGGCCAAGTGGAGGCCAGGCACAAGTGGAGTCCCTCAGGGATCAGTCTTGTTCAACATCTTTGTCAGTGACATGGACAGAGGTATTGAGTGCACCCTCAGCAAGTTTGCTGATGACACCAAGCTGTGTGGTGCAGCAGACACACTGGAGGGAAGGGATCCATCCAGAGGGACCTTGACAGGCTGGAGAGGTGAGTCCATGACAACATCATGAGGTTCAACAAGACCAAATGCAAGGTCCTGCATCTGGGTCGGGGCAATCCCAAGAACAAATATAGACTGGGCAGGGATTGGCTGGAGAGCTGGGGTGTTGCTGGATGAGAAGCTCAACATGAGCCAGCAGTGAGCACTTGCAGCCCAGAAAGCCAACCAGATCCTGGGCTGCATCAAGAGAAGCACAACCAGCAGATCAAGGGAGGTGATTCTCCCTCTCTACTCCACTCTGGTGAGACACCACCTGGAGTACTGCATCCAGTTCTGGAACCTCTATTACAAGAGGGATATGGACATGATGGTAGGTGTCCAGAGAAGGGCCACAAGGATGATCAGAGAGCTGGAGCTGCTCTGCTGTGAAGACAGACTGAAAGAGTTTGGCTTGTTCAGTCTGGAGAAGAGAAGGCTCTGAGGAGACCTTATTGTGGCCTTCCAGTATCTGAAGGGAGCCTGTAAGAAAGCTGGGGAGGGACTTTTTAGGGTGTCAGGGAGTGATAGTACTGGGGGAATGGAACAAAACTAGAAATGGGTACATTCAGATTGGATATTAGGAAGAAATTCTTCCCCATGAGGGTGGTGAGACACTGGAACAGATTGCCTGGGTAGGTGGTGGAAGCCTCATCCCTGGAGGCTTTTAAGGCCAGGCTGGATGTGGCTCTGGGCAACCTGATCTTGTGTGAGGTGTCCCTGCTCATGGCAGGGGGGTTGGAACTGGCTGATCCTTGAGGTCCCTTCCAACCCTAACAATTCTATGATTCTATGTTGCTATCAAAGAGAAACAATAGAATTTTGCCCACTTTTCACAAAATTAGGTGTTCTACCACAGCCAAATGGCAAAACCAATAATTGTTGATACTAAAACACTGTTTTACCTTTTCGGAAACATTCATAAGTCAACATTTCTGAGCAGGGAACTAGCGTGTTCTCAGGAGTTAGTGATAATTTTTACAAATCCATGCATATTTTTAGAGATATCCACAAGTGTGTGCAGAAGTGCACAGCCTTGTAACACCCAATCTGTTCAAAGCAGCAGTAGACACAGACAGTTTCTATGAGAGAAAACAGCAACCTAGGACTCACAGGAGTAAGTGCTAGCATTCACTTCTATCAACAAAACCAATGACAGATCACGTGTTTTCCATAGAATTACAAGGAAACTGGCCAAGACAGATGCTATTACTAGGCAAAAAAAAAAAAAAAAAAAAAAAAAAAAAAAAAAAAAAAAAAAACCCACCACAACACACAAAAAAACCCCAAAAAACGTCAACTAAAACACACACACACCACCCCCACCCGCCCCCCATTTAGCACAGCTTCATAACAGCTTTTGTTTCCTGATAAGCTGCTTCTACTTTTTGGCCTCAGATCCTAGGCTTTCAGGTTGAATTTTTGTCTAAACCATCACAATTTTCTTCTGAGCCTGGGGGAAAAGCACCTGGGCATTAGAGGTGAAAGGACATAATACTTTAATATCTAACCAGTTCCTTACTCAAGGCAGAGAGATCTCATTGACCAAAAAACCTCCAGCAACCACAAAACAAAAACCTGTTACTTTCACCTTAAGCCATTTCTTTAGAATATCACAACTCAAATGAAATGCTCAAAAAGTAAAATTTATTATGAACTAATATGTATTTTTCATGTTGAAATCAAAAAGATATTTACAATAGAAACTTATTCAGGTTAAGCATCAGAAATGGAATTATTTACAATCTGTCACTATTTTGTTTAGAAAACAAATTCCTACACTTAGATAAATGCTACACAAATTCTGTCATGTAGCTCAAGCGCAGTACTACCTACAGTGTAAGAAGCTCTAAACAAAATTTCCCTCTTACTTTAATGTTTAAAATACAATTAGTTTGCAGGAAAATGGTCGAGAGCTAGAATTTAAATAGGAAAAGCAGCAAAAGTATATAAAGGCCCTAAAATAAATAATTAAATAAATAGATTTATGTAAACAAATACCAAAACTCGTTACATGAGGACTTCCCTGTTCTGTTTCCCTCTGTTAACATGGAATTAATAGCATATGATTTACAGGCTTATATGTACTGCCATTTACAGGGGATTGTCACTTTCCTAGCCACAGTAAGTTCAGCAAAACATTTACATCTTGAGGAGAACACACTCCTACATTTGGACACATATAAAATTGTAAAGGTCATTTGCAATATCAATATCAAACACTATCAAAAGGCACTAGTACACTGACTACATTAGACATATCTCTCAATCCTTCCAAGTTCTCATCCCATTCTCCATGATGGGAGGTAGTGGAGGCCCCATCCCTGGAGATGTTCAAGGTCAGGTTTGATGGTGCTCTGACAAGACTCGTCTAGTTGGGGATGTCCCTGCTTACTGGACAAGATAACCTCTCGATGCCCCTTGCAGCCCAGTATTCTATGATAATCCTGGAAAAGTACATACTTTTATATATATATATATATATATATATAAATAATTTAAAAAGTTGTTCCAAGCCATTTGGAATCTATAACCAGATTTCATTATTTCTCCTTGTCTCTAGGGCCCAGGATGTAATGGTATGATTCAGTCCACTGCAGAGACAAGGTGCTGATACTAAATTCCATTCAGAATACAAACAAAGATTTCTTCTAGCACATTAGTCTCCATAATACTTAGATAGTCAAATAAAGCCTCACAGATCAGCTATATGGCATTTGAATTCAGCAAATAAAGCAGATATGGCTGAGAGCTTCTGCTCTAAATTCATGGGAATTTAAGCCTGGCCTTTAAAGGCCTGTAATGTAGCCTAGCCGTTTAAAATACAATTAGTTTACAGAAAAATGGCTAAGATCTGGAATTTAAATAGGAAAAGCAGCAAAAGTATATAAAGGCCCTAAAATAAATAATTAAATAAATAGATCTATATATAAACAAATACCAAAACTCGTTACATGAGGACTTCCCTGTTCTGTTTCCCTCTGTTAACATGGAATTAATAGCATATGATTTACAGGCTTATATGTCCTGCCCAGGTAGTCAAGAAGGGAAACAGCATCCTGGTTTGTGTCAATAACAGTGTGTCTAGCAGGAGTAGGGAAGCAATTGTGCCCTTGTACTTGGCCCTGGTGGGGCCACATCTTGAGTACTGTGTTCAGTTCTGGGCACCAGGATGTAGGAAAGATATTAAGACCATGTGAGTGCACAGAGAACAGGGAATCATCAGGCTTTTTCTATTGTTATGGGTTGGATTGGATTCCCCCTCCCCCCCATGTAAATCTACCCCAGAGAGCAAATTCAGCACAAGCCAGGATTTGGAAAGTCAGAAAATGAAATTGTGTTTTACAACAAGATTAAATATAACAGTATAGACCACAAGCAATAAACTATTACAGAATATATCTATATAATATATATATATATACAGACACACATATATATATATATACACACACACACACATATACATACAGCATTAGCAACAGCACAAGGCAGAGAAGCCCTCCTGGTACCTTAGAGGGAGTTGAGATAAAGAAGCCATCAAGGCCAGCAGGAAAAGCAGCGCAGCCTGCATCCCTTGAAGCAAAGCCAAGCAGCCAAGCACAGAGGCAGCAACAAGTGAGAGATGAAAGCTATGCCTAGAGATACAAAGTTTTCTATGCTCCAATGGAATTAAATTAATTTATCTATTGTTGCCACTTTGTGACCTATCCTGGCAGTATTTACCTTTCACTCAGAGACTTCAGTAATTTTCCATTTTACAATTAATTACAGAATCACAGAACGTTAAGGGACAGAAGGGACCTCAAGAGATCATCCAGTCCAACCCCCCTGCCAGAGCAGGATCACCTATACCAGGTCACACAGGAGCTCAACCAGCTGGGTCTTGACTATCTCCAGAGAGGGAGACTCCACAGCCCCCTTGGGCAGCCTGTTCTAGTGCTCCATCACCCTCACAGTGAAAAAATTTTTCATCATATTTACGTGAAAATTCCTATGCCTCAACATCCACCATTGCCCCTTGTGCTGTCATTAGGCACCACCAAGCACAGCCTGGCTCCAGCCTCTTGGCACTCACCCTTTACACATTTAAAAATACCTTTCAGTCTCCTCCTCTCTGAGCTAAGAGTCCTCAGCTCCCTCAGGCTCTCCTCATAAGGAAGATGTTCCACTCTCTTCATCATTTCCGTGGCTCTGCGATGGAATCTCTCAAGCAGTTCCCTGAGGTCCTTCTTGAACTGGGGAGCCCAGGACTGGACACTATATTGCAGATGTGGCCTCACCAGGGCAGAGTAGAGGGGGAGGAGAACCTCTCTTGACCTACTGACCACACTCCTTCTAATCCACCCCAGGATACCATTGGCCTTCTTGGCCACAAGAGCACATTGATGGCTCATGGTCAACCTCCCATCCACTAGGACCCCCAAGTCCTTTTCCCCTTCACTGCTCTCCAGCTAGGAACTAGCTGTCTAAGCTAGGAACTAGCTCTAACTGCCACACTTTGTTTTTAGAATCATATCTTCAGAAAAAAAAGCATGGAAAAGAAGAGGGAAAAGTGAAGGAACCAGTACCCTTCATTTCAGAGTTGTTTTAGTTCAAACATTGAGTAGTCACAGGTTCACTGAAGAGTTATGAATGAAAACTCAAGAATAAAGAGCTCGGAAATCAGCAGAAGAGCCATTCCCATACACAAAGGTAAAATGATGTTTGATAATGTTATTCATCAGTAGAATTGCTTTTAAATTGGAAATTTAACCTGGCACTTTGTTTTAAGCCCAAGCTATGCACTACAGCACCATACAGATACAAGCCTTCCATACTTGTCTGAATTTTTCTGTCCTTTTCTTTTTTTTTTTTTTTGAATTGTTGTATAGAATAATTTCGAATCATGGCAAACATCGAGGTAATAAGGTTTTAAAAAAAATTAAAGCACATCTCCATTTTCAGTTAGTAAGAAAATTTCTCCATCAGAAGAGCATGACTTGTCATCAATAGAAACATACAATCTGTTCAGGAAAAGAACCCCTTGGTGAAGCCAGCACATAACAACATTCTTATTTTTGTGTTTAAATTTATAATTAGGCAGTATGTGGGACTGACTCAACAAAAGGCAGATATAATGCTCTAGTTAATCAGTTTACCACATCAGTGTCTAAGGCTACAATATGCCTTCCTTACCAAACAGGAAAGAATATGAAAATCTTGAGTTACTGATACCATGCAAACTGTTGGAACTCAAAAAAACCACAACAAAACAAACCAAACCCACAGGCATTTATCAACAACTTCACAAAATTATTCTGTTTCCTTTCACCTTCAAATAACTAGCAAAACAAAGGGCATTTTATGATGTTCAGGCCCATGGTGAACAGGGTGGTAGGGGGAGGAAGGCAGCAAAAGGGATGTCATATTTCTGGAAATCCATTTATTTGTCACCAAAAAAAAAAAAAATCCCAGAAGCCATGCTGGGACCCATAGTTTCATTGGAGAACTTGGATGGCCTCATGAGCAAGCTAAAAGTAAGGTTTTCTCTCTCATCTTACCTCTGGTCCTTTATTTCACGTCTGAAAAGCAGCACAGCTTTAACATGAGAGAGAGAATCTTCCCCAAACTAATTTGTAACTATGTTTTCAAGCATTTTACTCAGGCCAAAGTTAAAGGGCAGGGGAGTAGAGGATGCCAATTCATTTTGTATGTAAGTGCAGGGAAAAAACAAGTAATGCTTGGACTTCTGCAGCTGGAACTAATGCTTTATGCATTAGAGACAAGAGGAGAACCAGAACCACCACATCTCTGCATCCTTCAGACAGGCATCACAAAGCAGCAATAAATTAGCTACCTATCCTGAAAGGCATGACTAGACACTTACAAGAACTAGTTTGGGGCTGTAAATTACTCAGTAGGTGGCCATTTACTCAGATGCCCACCAGCACCCAGTTATCCTCTCAGAGAAAAGCTGAAGCTCAGACATCTTTTTGCAGTATTTCCTGGGTGATTTAGTACCTTATCTCTCTGACTGCCTCTCTCTACAAAGCCCAGCTCAAGCTTAATCCACCTCCTGCTGTGAATGGTAATAAAAATGTTTCTATAAATACATCCTGTGCTGGGGCACACCCATCCTGGATGGGGCTGAGAAGAACCCAGCCCAGGTGGACAAAAGAAATTTAATCTGGGGAGGGCTTGGCCCCTCCCCTGCTGGGAGAAGGTGGTCCCCTGACTCAGAGGTGGTCTATTCCACTTCCCCTTCCTGTCCAGCAAGCCTATAAAAGGGGGGATATCTTACTGCTTTGCCCCTTTTTCCTGCCTGGTCTGCTCGAGAGGACTTCCTGCTGCTGTTGCTGTCTCCTGCACCGGACCACGTGGCTGGGGCCCTTTTCTCTCTCTCAACTGAATCCACCGACATCCAGGGGAACACAAGGCCATCCAGGCTTGGTTTTGTATATTTTTCTTCCCACTTACCCTCATCCCTCACCTCTGTGAACCCCCCCCTGTTACTGATATATAAATATATGTAAAAAATTATTTTTTTTCCTTTCCCTTTTGTGAAAAAAGAAAAAAATTTACTCCTCCTACTTCCAAACCGACTTCAGAATATTTCTTTCACGAGTTTTTTTTTTTTTCTTCTTCCCTCTCTCTCTACCCTGCCGAGAAAAAAAGGAGAAGGGCTGGGGGAGGAATTTATATCTATTATCATTTGAGCTCCTAAACTCAGAGCTCAAACCACCACACATCCATAGCAAAAGGAGAGCTAGGGAGAATCTCTAGCCTTTAATGGACACAATAGGCAACATCATGACAAAGGATGAGGAAAAGACTAAGGTACTCCACACTGTCTTTGCCTCAGTCTTCAGTAGCAAGAGTAGTTGTTCTCAGGGTACCCAGTCCCTTGATCAGGAAGACAAAGAATGTAAATAAGTCACTATTGGGTGTAAGAAAGTAAAATAATGATTGTTCTAAACACTTCCATTGGATAGATAGAAATGTTTAAGAACTACTACTCAAAACAAAGTAGGCACAGTCAGAGCAACTTGCTGGGCTGTGTGGCTGTTGTTTCCTCTTCTCTTCTGGCTGAAGATAACACACTGAACTTGGCGAGCTAAGTTAACAGCCTCTTTGCTTTTAGCTAACTCTGCTTTATGCCAGGGGGACCTGGGGGGGGAAGCCCCTTGGGAAAGGTCTCCTTTGGGGGGAAGTAAAGGGAGCTTGGTTGTGTTTTTCTGTTGATTGTATATATTTGTAAATGTTGTGAATATTGTATATTTGTACATATTCATTGCATTTCATCATAGATTGTAGTTCTGCTTGTAAATACAACTCTCATTCACTTCCAGACTGAGCTAGCCTCGTTATTGTTGGTGTGGGGGGAATTTCATCTCACACTGACACAACTGAGGACAGTGGTATGAGATTCAACAAGGACAAGTGTTGAGTCCTGCACTTGGGCCACAACAACCCCATTCAATGTTACGAGCTTGGGGAAGAATGACTGGGGAGCTGCTCGGCAGAGAAGGACCTGGGAGTGTTGATTGACAGCAGTCTGAACATGAGCCAGCAGTGTGCTCCAGTGGCAATTTATTTTCATCATTTTGCTTAAACCATGTAAATATAAAGAGACTTCCTTCCATTTTGAAAGAATAGTCAAACACTGTGGTATAACAACTTATTTCATAGGGCTGGAGAGAAGGGACTTCATTCTAAACTTGACTCAGTGATTGTCCTGTTGATCTACTTGTATGAAATAAAGGTGTCTACATTGAAACTTTCAGCTAAAAATCACTTTCAAGAACTCTCTCTTCATTATAACCACAAGTTAAATTAGACATTGAATAACTGCCATATGTTTTAGTTATTCATATAACCAATTAAAACTTCAGTATTAACTGCAATATCAAGAATGAGGTATCATGCACTTGTCAGTTTTGTTCAGAAAAGATTCCCCTCAGACATTCTCTTTCTCCCTTTAGCTACTTTTACTGACCTATTGGTAGGTACCTGGGTTAAAGTAATGCTGTGTATGACTTGCACACCTAGAATATAGTGATCTAATACTAAAACACAACTGGGAAAAGCTTTAATTGTAGCATGCCCATTTTAATGAAGCTGAATCTTATAAAATAAGGTGAATGCTTGACCAGTATGGTCAATTGCTGGACCAATGAATTTCTTAGGAAACATTTCAGTTTCTTCTTATCCTTTTAAAACAATACAGTGTTTCTATGATTAATGTTTCTCCTCTAAAAACATCTACTCTCAATTCATCATTAAAACTCTCTGCCACCTTGCAAATTAGCATTTGGCTTTTTGAGGTACTGTCTTGCTGCCCCACAGAACTGTGAGCTGCACAGAGTTGAGAACAGCCAAAAATAAGGATATGTACTCAAAAAGGAAAAGTAAAAGTTCAATCGCCTCCTAAGTGACTGTGAACTACTGATGTTCTTCTTAAATCTTAACCTAAACTTTTAATACTTCATTAGCTCCTCACACATACATCCCCAAAAGGCTCTATCTGTCAATTTTGAATGTCACACGTAGCACTGGGCCAACACATCATAAAGAAACAAGTTACTGATGATATCTTCCCTTGAAGGAGATAGTGTTGGTATCTTACTCACACTATTTAATCTCTGCTATAGGAACAAAGGAAGAGAAAATTAGCACACTATTCTAAATGATCACCAACTCAAATTATTTCAGTGTTATTTAAACTTTGTATTCACCACTGAAAGGAAAAAACTTTCACCCACAATCCGTGCCCTTGACCACAACAGTTGTTCCAGTAAGAAAATTGCAAAGCTTTGTGGTAGGTTGAAATTACCCCCAAAATATAAAATTGCCAGACCAATTCAGCTGGAAGCAAATGAATCTGTATTTACAAGCAAAACTAATATCTAGAAATATGAAGTGCAATGAATATGGACAAAATAGACAATATTTACATATATACACAATTATAAACAACACAAGAATCCCCCTGGATGGACAAAACCAGGGGGTTACCAACAGCTTCCACTTCTTGACTCTCTTGCCCCTACAAGAGAAAAGAGAGAAGAGCAGAGAGTAGCTTGTTAGTACTTAGCCACAACAAGAAGGTAACCAAGGTCAGCAACAGCCAAGCAAAAGCACCAGCAGGTATCAGCTAGAGTGAAGAGCTGAGAAAGAGAGAAAGTTAGTTTTATACAACTAACTTTATGTTAGTTATCAGCCCAGAGGGATTATTTACATCTTATCATGATATTTTCCCTTTATAGCCAATGGTAATTTATTTACATTCTACCACTTTCTACTCAATCTGTGGAAAATTTCCCAAGCATCAGCCTAAAACTACCACAAGCATTTAGTAAGACTGGCTTTTTGTTTTTGGAAACTCAAGCAGCTCCTAGAAACTCCCTAGAAAATATGCAATTACTTTTTAATATTATAGATAATCGCTACTTGAAAGCATGTCAAATTTTTCCTCACCTACTAACATTCACAGCCATTTATTTAACAAGTCCAGAAACCTTGGAAAGTTTACATCCTTTATTGTTTTTTCAACATTTTTATATTTATGGGAGAGGGTTATTACATTCTAAATCACTCATAGGAAATAATTTGTTGGTTTTGGTGTTCATCTTACCTCTCAAATTTGTATTATTTAGAACCTCATAAAACACATCTGTTGCTTCAGAGGTGGCTAGATATAAATGTCTGCAGCAAACCTGGTTGTGGACACTCACCAGCCAAGGGTTGACCTGATTTCATTCTCTGAAGACAACATTACATGCAATCACCTCTGCTATGCACCATCTTGGAGTTTTTTGCATATTCATTAACAATCCTGTTCCCTTCTTCACTCAATCTATGTTTTGATCTCAATACACTCACATTCTGTTTCTGCAAGGTAAAACACTAAGGTTCTTGGAATAATAGAACGATTGAATATGTGAGGTTGTGTCACCACCTGGTTGTTCTGTACAAAACATGGTCAGTGGAGAGGGGGGTGTCATGCTAATAAACAAGTAATTCCCTTCCAGTAAATAAACTGACACCAAATGGCTGATGAATTTGGTTTATTAGATTGGACCAGAGCAGAGGGAAAACGGGAAGGAAAATGAGAGGGGAAACTAGAGAGAAAAAGAGAGGATGAGAATGAGAGAGAGACTTGACAAGCAGAGGAAGGATGTCACCGTTTCCTGGAATTCGGCTCACAGAATTAGGAACAGTCCCAAGTTCAGGCACTTCACAAGGGAGGGCCCTCCACACCAGCAGTGGAAACAGAGTGACTGGGTGCCGGGCAGAATGGCTCTGTCTGGGCAGTGTGGAGCAGAGGAGTGGCAGCAGTGGTGGGGGATGGACTGCGGAGGAGCTGGCTGACGGCACAGGCAGTGCGGCGCAATGCCGAGTGGAGGGAGCAGTGCAGAGCAGAAGAAGCAGCACACCAGGACCTGCTGTGCAGGCAGAGTTGCAGAGAGCCCTCAGGTGTGCTGCTCAGAGGTGGCCACACAGAAGTTGCTGTTCCCCCAGGGCAGGGGTGATACCTCCAGACCTATACAGAGTGCAGTGTATACATTGGCCTTGCAGTGGCACTGTTACAGTGCTTTTAAGCCATGCCATCAGGCCATGTCACACACCCTGTTTGAGGCAATGAAGCAAGTGGGATGTCACAGGTTGGAAAGGACCAGTTTTGCTCATCCTATAGCAGGGTGCATGCAGTTACTACACTGGCGTCACCTGTCTTTTCACAAAGCACATTGTTTGGCCCTGTATTATCATCAGTGAACATACTGCAAACATTCTTCGTGTCTACCAGTCATTTTACAATTGTTCAATTCATTTTCAGTCCAGAAATATGAAACCTTCTACACAGAGTCATTAAAATAAAAGCTCCTTCTTGGCTCTGCAGCTGGTTGCTTTCCTTCTTATCTGCTTGTAATAAACATGGAAAACAAGACATCAGTGTCTACTGCAGCCTTCCTAGCTCACTTGGAACACATCAGTGCTGTGCCAAGAACATCGTAGTTCTCCCTCTTTCAGAATCGTTGTTAAGGAAAATATGAGGCCACAAAACAACAACACAGGAAAGGGATCCATCCTTGGACCCATTTTGCTAATCTGCAATATTCCAAAAACATTAAAAAGTTGGTGGGCACCTAGCGTCTAGCCAAGGTCAACCCACCACACCTACTCAAAGTGCAAACAGAAGTCAGTTTATTTATTAATGCCTGTGCCACCACAAATACACTTAGCTTTGCTGCAGTAGTACTTTTAATGGGTTGATCTCTCAAATATATGCCCTGAAAAAATCATCAAGTCTATGCCTGTCTTGAATAATGCAGTGATGTAACTCAGACTCCGTAATGCAATGAACATTCTTTTCCTGAGTAATGAATATCCCCATGTATTATACATTCCTTACCATGGAGAAATAGAGTGCTCCATCCAGGATAAGAAAGATGTAAATGTTCCTACTGAAGGAAGTAGCAGGTTCATATTACAGTGTTTCCTAACCCCATGCAGCATTATCAAATAGATATGATGTCTATTTATTAAAAAAAACAACCAAACAAACAAAAAAAAAACAAAACAGTTTAGAGTTGCTAGGTAATTGCAGTAATTACTCTACAATTAGAAAAATAAAAGAAGCCATTATTTTTTACATTTTCAGTATCAGGTTTTATTTTACTGCTTAAAAATATACAAATCAATGTTAAATTTAATATTCATATTTATTTAATATTGTAATATTTATCATTACGACATTGTCTACACAGCATTCCTGAGCTGATAATATTAAAAAAAAATCACTAAGTAAAAAATGAAATCTTTAAGATAACTGAAATATTTGAACTGGAGTAATAAAAAGGTTGAAAATTAAAGTGTTGAAACATAAAATCAGTCAATGAGGAAGTGTTTACATTTAATTTTGTTTTTAACTCATTGAGTGAAAAATCTCCAATATTGCTGATTTTCTGCAAATGAGAAATTTGAAGCTAAATGCCCTATGAAGCAGCTCTTTTTGCTAGAAACTGAGTGAAGTCTAACTTAAGTTCACAAGCCAGAGCTGTATATTTGTTTTACTGCCCATCTCAGCCAAAGGCAGTTTTAAGACAGTGAGGCAACCCTAGATTAAATCAAGCTCGGGTTTATCTCACCCTGGTTTGCCTCTGCAAAGTTGGGTGGGTTTTTTTGGACAGTATTGATTTCTTTTGTCTTGCTGGTAGTTTCAGTGGATATAAGAGAGAGAGAGAAAGAAAGAGAGAAAAAGAGAGAGAAAAAGAGAGTGAAAGAGAGAGCGAAAGAGAGAGAGCAAGAGTCTCTTCCTGAGTAGGTCTATATTAAAAGCACAGACATACCAAAATAATAATGCTCTTTTCAAAATCTGAGGAAACCTTGCATTCTCCTTTAATACTGATGTGCCTGCTTTTTTGTGCAATCTACGTATCCCCACTAGTGATCAGCAGACATTGTCTGTAGTCAAGATCCAGAATAAAATAAAATAAATGTTTTTAAAAGGCAGAACTGGATGTTCAGAAACAGTCTCCTTCATCTGGTACATTAAGCATACATTAAGATATGTAAAGTCATTCAAAAGATCACAAGAATACGACAAATTCTACAAATAAACTGCCAAATTTCTGTAAACAAGCAAGGAAGTACAAATGTCAGTAATAATTATAGGAAGATGCAGAATGCCAAGCTATGCAACACAAGGAAAAGCATGCAATAGATGAAAAGCATCTTCACACCTGTTGACAGAAATTTGCTTACTTACCAAGCATCATGTAGATTTTTCATATTTTTAGAATGAATAATTATGTACTATTTTTAAACAAAATACTGCTTTTTGACAATTTATTCCAATTGTTCTCTTTCCATCTTCCCTCATAAGCCTTCCTTTCACAACTACAACAAAAAATATTTTAAAAATCCATGATTTGTTCTGTATGCAATTTCCTAAATTGTGTTTTCCCAGTCTAACTTTGCTATATAGGAAACAGAACAGTTTTAAGGCCCAGAGTTTAGCTGGGAAATCATCTGGATTTCTCCATGTACTAAATAAGTCTCTCACTAAAATTCAGATCTGATAAATTTAACCAAAAATATCAATAGTGGTCGCTCTACTAAGAAATATAATTCAGAGAATCTGTTTCAATGCTCTTGTTACAGCTGTCTGGAAAGACAGTAGGGAAGGGGAAGGGCTCAGAAACATTAAGACCAGCAGTTTGTCAGTAACACAGGTACTACACCTTCTTGCAATGACCTGTCTAATGATTCACAGCTGGTCATTATCTTTGTAATCATGACATGCCTAAGATTTGGGGCAATCACATCTGCTGCAAACTCAAACACTTGTCCTCAAAAGTAACCCAGGAAGCCTAACCTAGACACTTATTCTTTCACAGGGATTAGAAAATTAGCACAGAATCAATCTACTTTGCAACTTTAATGTGTCTGGAGTCCACACAACAAAGTCCAAACCCAGGTCTTATGCTTTCAAGTCTTCAATAAACTACCACATGGAAGTGTCTAACACAATTTGATCAACTACTGAGGAGCAGTTATCTTTTTTAGACACCTTTTGCTCTGCTGTTCACACTAACCACAGTGTTTTCTGGTCCTTAAGAAACAGTGGGCTTCAGTGTATTTGCATATTGAATATCTGGTTCTTTGTTCCATTCTCTTCTCCCACCATGCCTGTGATCAGCTTCCAAAACAAATTGCTTAACACCAACACCACATATAAACAGAAAATTGTGTTCTACCACTGTACTGGTTTGAGGCCAGACAGATCATCTCTTGCCCCAAAAGGGACAAAAGAATGACACACACAAACGGATAGGAGAGTGATGGAGAGTTTAAATGGAAAAGCGATTGGTGAAGCTACAAAAACACTACAAAGCATAGTGGAAAAGAACATCCTAAAGCATAGAGTCCCTTACACAATTCCCAGAGGCTTCCAATCCTTCCCTCCTCCCACCTGAGGGTATACCCAAACCCTCAGGGCTCTTCCTTCCCCCCCCCTCCCACTGCTAGGCAAGTCTCAGGCTGGCCAGGTCTGAGAATGCCCTCCCTCCATTCTCCTCCTGGCATTAGGCCTAGACAGGCCTAAGGGGCCTGAGATACTCCCCCACCATTACCCGATAAGAGAGGACATCTCCCATGGGGCAGAGAGGGAAGAAAGAGAGCGATGACACCAGAGACGTATCTCATGTAGCAGTGGCAGGGGGCACCCAGCCTAAACTGCCACAACCACAAAAGGAAAAAGAAAAGAAAAAAAAATTAAAAAATTCTCTTTCAAATGCTGAGTTGTCCCATTGCCAGGTAAAGTCACTCTGTTCTTTCTAAGATGGAGAAGTGCCATTAGATTGTTTAAACATTTTAGAGGCAACAATCTATAGAAATGTATTCCTTAATGCCAGAGTAATTTTTAAACAAATTAAATTTTATTTGATTAGTTAAGAGAATTGTCACTGATCTTAAGGTTACATAAACTCAGGGAGCATTTACCACCATCAAAACATTTTTACTTGAGGAATAAAAGAGAAACACAGCCCCAAATAAAACCAACCAGACTTCCACATCCAAATAAAAGTCAAGCGGATATAGTGTGGTGTCTGAATTTTAGGAAATATATGCATGTTACTGCAAACATCAGAAAATTTGAAAGCAAAGCTTAAGAGAGGCCTACAGAGCCTCTGCTTGCTAGGCACCTGCTAGAATTCAAAGCTTGTTATTTAAATGACCTTTGAAAAGCACTCTACTTCAAGAGGTAAATTTCAAATCCTCTCAATGCAGAAGAGAACAAGTCCTGTTGTCCTGTTCACAAGAGTGTGCAGAATAAAAAAAAATCCAAGAAGTGCATGAGAGGTTGCAGCCTTGCCAGACAATCTTGAATCAGACCAATGTGAGAATATCTTTCTGGACTGAGCTTATTGTTGCACTTGCTGGGTTGGCAACAATGCACAACACAGCTGGCTGCACTGCAGTCCTATTTCATGGTTCGTACAGAGCACAGAGGCAGCCAGAGGACCACAGCTGGGCTGGAACAGCAAATTAAGCCTTCTGTGATTGCTCCAGCAAGGATTGTCTCCCTGCTTCCTAATTCTACTCTAATCTGGGCCATGCTCTGCCGTAAGGCTGAGAGTATTGTATGTATATGTTTAGGAAAATTACAAAGAGAAATCTTTCTCTTACTGAATTGTCTGCTAAACACTGGCTTACTGACATTTCCATGGGATATGGTCATGTTTGTGGTGCCTCAGGCAGAGTTAAGCAGCACAGTATCACATGGCAGTTCCTTATTATCTTGAGAAAGCTTTTTTTCCAGAGCTATGCTGGGATCAATATTCCACAGCAACAGAGAGCAGTGTTTTCTATAGACAAGCCTGCAACAAGCTCTCCTGAAGGAAAGTATGAAATGTCTTCTTTCTCTCCACCACTATGCACATCCAAGACAAGTATCATTTTCCCTAGCATGAATTCTCAAACACAAACACAAGTAGCCTAGGAACAGAGTTACCATTCGGAGTGACTTTTGATGTTTTGTGAAGAATGCTCCAGAGAGCAGACAGGACTCAGAGTCATGTACATGGGTTGAAATATGTAAGGTAAGTAAAGAGTAATGGGAAGGTGGAAAGAAAAAGTTGTGTGAAAGCCTGCAGGTTCCAACACACTCATGGGTTGTATAGAATCACAGAATTGTCAGGGTTGGAAGGGACCTCAAGGATCGTCCACTTCCAACCCCCCTGCCACAGGCAGGGACACCTCACACTACATCAGACTGCCCAGAGCCCCATTCAGCCTGGCCTTAAAAACCTCCAGGGATGAGGCTTCCATTTTTGACACGCACAAGTATTACAGAATCACAAAATGGTTGAAATTGGAAGAGATCTTTGGATGCTAACTGGTCCAACACTCTGCTCAGGCAAGGCTACCAGGAGAATGCCCAGACTGCTTCTGAGTATCTCAAAGTACAGACACTACCTGGATCCAGCCAGTTTTCATCCCACTTCACTGTCTGCATATCCAGCCCACACATCATTAGCTTCTTGTGGTGGTTTGGCCCTGGTCTGGAGGCCAGATGCCCACCAAGGCTGCTCTATCACTCCCTCTCTTAAACGGACAGGGGAGAGGGGAAAAATATAACAAAAGCCAATAGTAAGATAGAAGCAATTGTAGAAACAACGATGAGCAAAAAGCAGCAGTCAGCACGGAAGCAAAAGCAGAGAGAGAGCTGTTCATCTCTACTGCCCACCATCAGGATGCTGGTCGGTCTCGGGCAGCAGGGCTCTCTAAGCTCAGTGGTTTCTTAGGAGGACAGACGCCATGGACGAATCCCCCACTTCCTTCTTCCACTTCATTCTTATATCTGAGCTGACCTCCCCTGGCATGGAATACCCCTTCGGTCAGTCTGGGTCAGCTGGCTCAGCCATGTCCCCTCCCAAGATCTTGCCCATCCCTCAGCATACTTTTGGGGCAGGGAAATGTTGAAAAGACACAGCCTGGATACTTATTCAACAGTAGCCAAAACATTGCTGTGTTATCAACTGCTGCTGCAAAACACAGCACTAGAAAGATGCTGTGAGGAGAATTAAGTCCAGCTCAGCCAAACCCAACACACTTGTATATGAGGATCTTATGCAAGACAGAATCAAAGGTGCAGTGTTGCTGTGAGAACTGTGGAAAATGCAGCGGAGCTGACCCGGGCGGTTCCACCGCCGTGAGCTAAGACACAAACTGCTGCAAGCTGGGGCCATGGCCACAAGGTGGGCCAAGGGGCCCCTGGCTGTGGAGTCAGTGGCTATTTATTAAGGCATTCCTGAATGGCTCCACTTTCCCAATGGTCCCACTTACCTCCACTAAGCCCACTGGTTTACCTTTATTTTAACAGCTGCTTTTCTCCCCAGCTGCTGTTCCCATCTTCCCCATGCTTTCTCACACGGTTCAGGGTACAACACACTCCAGAGCCCCACACAGACATGAAGGCCATCCAAACACCCCATTGGCTAATTCCTGGGCTCCCACATAAAGGTCCTGTTGAATTCCAGGCAGACAATAACCACTGCTCTCCCTCATCTGCCAGGCCACTGATTTCATTGTAGATTATCACCTGATGATGATGCCTTGGCAAGGTCATGCTGACTACTTCTGATTATTTTCTTGTCCTTAACATTCCTGGTAACTGTTTCAAGAAACAACTGCTCTGTCACTGTCCTGGGTTAACACAGTTCACTCTGACAAGCAAGCCCCCCAAGCACTGATCAGGAGGAGAAGTGTCCTGGTTTCACAGTCTGCCCTCCAAATGAAGCCACATACACACACAGATGGGAGCGAAAGTAACACAAAAAAGCTCTGGGTTGAGGTAAGGAAATGTCAGCCTGGTATTGAATACACATCAGCAGATTGCACTGAACCCATGACAATCCCCTTCCCAGGGATCAAAGTGAGGCTGACCAGCCTGTAGTTCTCAGGGTCCTTATTCTTGAAGACAGGGATAATATTTGATTTCTTTCAGTCTTCAGGCATTTCTAGCTGCCATGATCAAGGGCAATTATTGAGAATGGCCTTGCAGTGGCACCTGCCAGCTCCCTCAGCAATCATGAGTGATTCCCATCAGAGCTTATGAATTTATGTATAACTATTTTGCTAAAGGACTCCCTGACCTGATCCTCTTCCACCAAGGGTAAGTCTTCCTTTCTCAAGACTTTCTTCCTGGACTCTAAGAATCCTGAAGGGTAGTCTTACTAGTGAAGGCTGGGGCAAAAAAGGAATTTGTCTTTTCCATGTCCTATGTAAGCAAGTCCCCCATCTCTCTGAGCAAGGAGTCTTCTGCTTGTTGCCTATGCAATTCAGGAAGCCCTTGATGTCTTTCACATCCCTAGCCAGATTCAATTCCATTTGGGCTTTGGCTTTTCTAATTCATCCCTGGATGCTTGGATAGGGTTTCTGTATTCCTCTCAGGGTACCAGTTCCTTACTTCTACCCTCTGTGTGCTCTCTTTTTGTGTTTCAGTTTGGCTAGAAGCCCCATGTTCACCCTCCTGGCAGCTTTGCCTGACTTCATACTCACTGCAATGAAATTCTTGACCTTGGACAAAGTGATCCTTGGGTATCAACCTGATTTCTTGGCCCTCTCTTCCCTCTAGGTCCTTATCCCATGGGACTCTTCCAAGTGGATCTTTGAAGACGCTAATGTGTGCTCCCCTGAAGTCCAGACTTGGGAGCTTGCTTTTCACCTTCCTCCCTGTCTTCAGAATCCAGAGCTGCGCCACAGCCACTGCGGCTACTGTTTCTTCCTGGTAGTCTTGCATAGTTCATGGTTAGGTGGACCAGGTCTTTTGCCTTCAGGGACATCTAGCTCCTCCTGATCTTTGAGGGAAGCGAACCACTTTGCAGTTGTAAATCATTAGCTGAGGCAGACAGCTTCCTCGTGGTGCCAGAAATTACCAGCTTCCATCTTTCCCCTTCTTCAGGGGTTTTACTTACTTTGCTACTGGGAATAGGAACTGCCTGCTTCTCTATTGCTGATGGGATATGAGGCTTTTCAAGCTGTTGAGCCTCAGAGATGATCCCATCTATTTCCCTTTCCTTTTCTCTAATGCTGTGCAGCCTGCTTATTTCCTCCTCTAACTCTTTCTTTTGGTGGCACAGCTTCTCCAAGACCTCCTGAAGGACACAGCTATCTCTCTTGGAATCAGTGGCACACCCCAGGCTCTCCCTGCAGCCTGGAATGTGGAGGACTACATCCTTCATCTTAAACTCAGACCACATCAAAGCCTCTACTCTAGCAGGGATGCTCCACCATCTACTGAGGAACCGTTCTGTGGTGTGTTATCACCACATATCAGACTGTTTCACCTGAGCCTCCCTTACTTTGCAAACTACTGCACCTGTTGGCAGTTCCATTACACTGAAACCCCCTTCTCAGACTGCAGACTTCTCATTGACCACATCTTGAAAATTTTGTTCCACAGTTCCAAACCATCACATGGACTTAGGTAGTACAAGTAAAAGCTCTTGGCTTCATTGGACTGAATAGGATCTCTGTCCAAATTCCATCCCAATAGGAGTTTCAGCATCCATTTAAGTGTAGGGCAAGTGGAAGGTGAGATGTGCAGTTTTATTAAGGTATTGGTTTCACTTTCTGAAATGAACTGCCCTAAAGTGATAGTGCTATGGAAAGTAACACACAGTCACATGGACAGAATCCTATGAGAAAAAACAAAAAAAAAAAAAAAGCAAGCAAACAAAAACAGCCACACAATTTTTGGGCAATATTTGCAGTTTCACTAATTAAAAAATCAAACTACAGTTTAAAAAAAAGCAAGGACCTTCAATTCTGTGGGTTCACAGGCAAAGTAGCAATAGATTTCCCTTTAGAAGTTTCTACATATACTCTTTCTTCTGCTTTCATGAACATGACTTCTAAATGTAAAAAGGCATTTGACCAGATTTTCCTCCCTTTTTGAATGACACCAACAATGCAGCAACCAGAACAAGCCACTAGAAAGGGAGACAAGGCAAGTAAGTAGGTTTTACATGGTGTGCTGGTTTGAGGCCAGCCAGAACATCTCTTGCCCCGAAAGCGACAAAAGAATGACACACGCAAACGGATTGGAGAGTAATGGAAAGTTTAAGTGGAAAAGCGATTGGTGAAAATACAGAAAAAACTACAAACTACAAAGCATAGTGGAAAAGAACATCCTGAAGCATACAGAATCCCCCACACAGTACCCAGAGGTTTCCCAATCCTTCCCTCCTCCCACCTGAGGGTCTACCCAATCCCTCAGGGCTCTTCCTTCCCCCCCCACTCCCACTGCTAGGCAAGTCTCAGGCTGGCCAGGTCTGAGACTGCCCCCCCCTCCATTCTCCTCCTGGCATTAGGCCTTGTCAGGCCTAAGAGGCCTGAGATACCCCCCCGGCATTACCCGATAAGAGAGGACATCTCTCAGGGGAGCAGAGAGGGAAGAAAGAGGAAGAGAATGACTCTGCAGATGGCTTTATAGGGTGCAGGATTTATGGGTAGAAATACGCTGTTTCCTGTGTCCACTCCTATTGGGCGGGTACCTGGGACACCAGAGGTGTATCTCATGCAGCAGTGGTAGGGGGCACCCAGCCCAAACTGCCACACATGGGGACCTCAAAAACCATAAAGAAAAGAGTACTTACAGAAATACACTTATAATTAAATCTTACAGAGGACTAAGTCATTACCCTTGGGAGGGGAAAAAAAACAAACCAATAACAAAACAAAAAAACAATCAACAAACTCCAAATAACCACAAAAACCTCCCAGCATTCCCCCCAAGCTTGTGCAAACGTTTGAGGCTTCTGCCCTTTCAATCCTCTACCCAGAGATTGGTGTTCTTCATTTACTGAGGCTACTTTTCTCAAAAAATAATTTTATTTTTAAAAATATGCACAGCCACGAGAGTCTCACTATTCATGGAGCAGAAAAGCTTCTTTCATTTTCTTTCATTCTCTTAATGGTGTCAGCAGCACTCTACATTTTTCTTTTTAATGGCTGGGCATCAGTATATGCTTTTAACTTTTCTTTCTTACTGGTAGGTTTTCCTGGGGTTTCTGCAAGAAGACAGTAATTTTACTGCTGCAGTAACTTTTCAAGATGTAATCAGACAGAGGTCAACATGAATCATCTGGACAAAGTAATCAGAGAACAAAGAGCATCTATTTTTTTCCATAGTACAAAAAAAAAAAAAAAGTATGACATCACAATATTTGTCTTAATAAAAAAAGAAAAGTTAAAGGAAGTGTAACCTTCCTGTAATATATTAGCCTTGCCTCTTTTCCATTCAAAATACAAAAAAAGAGTTTCCTGCATAATCCAGACAGGCAAGAGAAAACTATTTTCTTCCCTATTACATGTCATATAAAGTGTTTTCTTTGAAGTTTGGTGACAGACAGTAAAAACACTTTCATGGCATTAGGACTGCAAAATGCACGCTAGATGATAAGAGAGGGGGAAAGGGAAGGCAAATTAAATGCTTCAAAAGACAGTTATTAGGTACTAGGGAATTCTGCCAGAAAGTTATGCAAATTTAGGAAGACAACACTTCTGCTGGTTGCCCAAGAACATAGTCTGATAAAAGTGCCTTCAGTACTCTATTCAGTTTGGCTGAGCTCCAGTTAATTCTCCCCAGAGAATCTTTCTAGTGCTGTGTTTTGCAGTAATGCAGCTGAGTGTTGATAACACAGCACTGTTTTGGCTACTGATGAGCCAAGCACCAAGGCTGTGCTTTTCCAGCATGTACCCACTCCAACAGCAGGCTGGGGAATGAGCAAGATCTTGGGAGGGGACACAGCTGGGCCAGCTGACCCAAACTGCCTAAATGGGTATTCCATGCCATATGACATCAGCTCCGATATAAAAGCTAAGGGAAAGAAGAAAGTGTGGGGGCATTCTCTGATGGCATCTGTCCTCCAGGACAACTGGTATGTGCACAGAAGCCCTGCTTCCCAGGAAGCAACCAAACATTGTCTGCTGATGGGAAGTAGAGAGTAATATCTTTGTTTACTCTTGTTTCTGTGCATGCCCTTTGCTTTTGCTTTTCATCTTATTAAATTGCTTCTATCTCGACTCATGGGCCTTTGCTATATTTTCCCTCTCCCCTGTCCCCTGGGAGTGATAGGGCAGCTTTGGTGGACATCTGACCCCCAGCCAGGACCAAACCAACACAAGTGCTTAAACCACACCACACAGATCAGCTGTTCCATATCATAAGACTAAGGTCCCAGTTACAGTTGCCTGTGTCTTCAAAACATCATCAAGCAAAATACTTAGTAACAGCAGAAACATTCTTCAGTTACTCACAGAGCCATGAAGTCCAAGAGCTGAGAATCTTGCTTACTCATTTACTAAATAAAACCTCTGGATGAGCTCCAAAGCCGTCTCATTACAGGCAATAACTTTGTAAATTTGACAATCATGCTCTTCAAGAACATTTACAGAAAAAAAGAAAAAAGCTTTTGATAGTGATATTCATGCTCCACAGAGCCTGTGTGATCAAGATCACTTCTCAGCAGCCTCTGGTATTCACTGTTTTGTTCCTTGAGGCCTTTTTAGAAGGCCTGTAATGTTCAGCAACATTGCAGATTTCCTGTCCTTTGTACTGCTGTGCTCTTCAACTTTATTCCTTACAGGCAATCTCCAAGCAAAGCACACTTCTTCAGAATACAAATTAGTGAGCCACTTTAAATGTTTTAGATCATCTTTCCATCTTAACTGTACATAAGGTTAGGAAAAAACTAGTGGTGATTTGAGATTTGCATGTGTGTCATAATTGACAGCTTTTCTTTATTTCCTACTTATACACAAATACAGAAAATGTCAATTTGATAGAGAAGTCCTGGGTATCTCTTGGATACATACACAACTTCTTTTGCAAGACTATTTCAGGTATAAATGTGTGTCCGTTACAATACTTACAAAACTACTATATACAGCTCCATAGTCCTGTCATCTGTATAACTTTGCCGTCATTCTTTCAACACCTGGTTAGAAGCTGAGGGAGCTGGGGTTGTTCAGCCTAGAGAAGGGAAGACTTTGGGAGGACCTTGTAGCTGCCTTCCAATACCTGAAGTGATCCTACACTGGCAAGGGATTTTTTATACAGATGTCCAGGAGAAGAGGGAATGGTTTTAAGCTGAGAGAGAGTAAGTTTAGACTGGATCTTATGAAGAATTTCTTCAGTATGAGTGTGATAGTACTCCAGAATAGGCTGCCTGTGGAGGCTGTAGGTGTTTCCTCCCTGGGTTCTTCAGGAACAGGTTGGATGAGGCAAGTGTAGTTGAGAGGTATCCCTGCCCGTGGCAGGGAGGTTGGAGTAGATGATCTCTAAGGTCCTTTACAACCTAAGCCATTCTTATGACAATGTACATTTGGTTGTGTCAAGTTCAGGTAGTTATCATAAATAAATGTATATGCAGCACAGAAAGAGTCAAAACTCCTGGTTTTCTCAGCTTCTCTTAAAAGCAAGAGGTAGAACTCAGAGAAAAGAGGCAAGTTTTTAAAAAGCAATTGTCAATTAATTTGCAAATCCCATCCACTCCCAGAGTCTGGACTGAGGGAATAGTGACATCAGTGCTGCAGCCAAAAAAAAATCCAGGAATATTTGTGTGGCTGCTGGAGCAGGACAAAAGTAATTCCCAAGTTGGAAGGTAATCCCTCTCTTGATGTTTACTTCCCTCTGTCTTTGTAATCTACATTCCTTGAAAGTGCTCTCTACCACTCACTGTCCACAGCCACACAGTGCTCAGAGAGGTAGTCATGCACAGGCCCTACTACAAAGCACTCCCTCACCTCATAGACTTTCTGTCTATGAGCTACTTTAAGCAGTTTGCCTTTATGGTGGCAAACAGCTGTATAGCCTGGCTTCAATAACACATTTGTACATGCTGCAGCATGTCCAAAGAAGATCAACCAAGTTGGTAAAGGGCCTCAAACACATGACTTACAAAGAACAGATGAGGGAGCTTAATGTGCTCCTGACTCAAGGGTCTGAAGTAGTAGTAACCACTGATATCGGGGTGCCGTTGTGTGGCAAATGTATGAACCCCACTCCACCACAGAACTCCAGAAATGCAGAGGGTAGAGAACCTCAAAAGTCTTCTCAGAAGTCCTTTACTACAGCGTTCCAGAACCCACAGCATTACAGAGTCTTAGAGCATTCTTAACAGAAGTAGTCCCAGAAGCCTTTAATAGATGAAGTAGCTAACAGAAGTCCTGAGTATGTCCCTAGCAGTATCCTTAATCCTCCCTAGCAGTATCCTTAATCCTCCTAATCTTCCTAACTGAAGCCCTAACCAAACTATCTATTGCCTGAAGTAGCTGATTTTTATATACTTATCTCTTATATTGATCCACCTAACCAGTACAAGCCAGCCCTGCGTATAAACTAAAGCATGATCCATTCAAAGGTGCCAGCATGTAAGGAGGTTGGCTTCTGCAGTATGATTTCCTTAGGAATGTTGTTGTTTTGTTCTTTGCAACATGTAATTTATCAGCTAGGGAATAGTTTGCAATCCCATGCATAAGCTCTTGTTCGCAGAACAGCAGTTGCAACAGGAACTGGAGTTGTTTAGTCTTCAGAACAGGAGGTTGAGGGGAGACCTCATTACCCTCTACAACTACCTGAAAGGATGCTGGAGAAAGGTGGGAATCAGTATTTTCTCACATGCAACAAATGACAGGACAAGAACAAACAGCCTCAAGTTGTAGCAAGGGAGGTTCAAGTTGGATATTAGGAAAAATTTCTTCACAGAAAGGGTTATGAAGCATTGGAACAGGCTACCCAGGGAAGTGCTGGAATCATCATGATTCTATGTGTCGGTGTGAGCTGAAATTCCCCCACCACCAACAAGTAACCAGGCTAGCCCAGTCTGGAAGCAAATGAAGGCTGTATTTACAAGCAGAGAAATGCAATGAATATGTACAAATATACAAAATTCACAACATTTACAAATATATACAATCAAACCAGAAAAGCACAACCGATCTCCCTTTGCTTCCCCCCAAGGGGACCCTCCCAAAGGGGCCTCTCTCTCTCCCAGGAGCTTCCTCCCAAACCCTCTGGACAGAGAAGCAGAGTTCGTTAAGCAGAAAGTTGTTAACTTAGCTGCCATGGTCAGTACGTGTTATCTTCAGCCAGAAGAGAAGAAGAAAACAGCAGCCAGACAGCCCAGCAACTGCCCCCACTGCAGAACGCAGAATGTGCAGAATGCCTACTTTGTTTTGGGTAATGGTCCTTAAACATTTCTATCTATCCAATGGAAGTGTTTAGAACAATCGTTATTTTGCTTTCTTACACCCAATAGTGAGTAATACCAGTTTCTCCATGAGGGTCCAGCTCCTTGAACTGGAAGACAGGGATGGAGAGCATAATGCGTCCCATATAATCCAGGAGGAAATGATCAGTGACCTATTGTGACACTTAGATGTGCACAAATCTGTGGGACCAGATAGGATCCACTAGCAAATGAGACACCCTCTACAAGAAGGGCCATAAGGATGATCCTGGGGACTACAGGCTTGTCAGTCTGACCTCAGAGAGCTATGGAGCAGGTCATCTTGAGTGTCATCACAAGACAACCAGGCAATCGGGCCCAGTCAGCACGTGTTTCTGAAAGGCAGGTCCTGCATGACTTACCTGATCCCCTACTAAAACAAGGTGACCCTCCCAGCAGATGAGGAAAGGGCTGTGGACATTGTCTACCTCAGCTTTGGTAAAGTCTTTGACACTGTCTCCCGCAGCATTCTCCTTCAGAAGCTCATGGCACAAGACTTGGATAAGTGCACTCTGCCACTGGATAAAAACCTGGCTGGATGGCCAGGCCAAGAGAGTAAACAGAGATAAATCTGACTGGCATCCAGTTACAAGCAGTGTTCCCCAGGGAACATAATGGAGCCTGTTCTCTTTAATGTCTTTATTGACAGTCTGGATAAGGGGATTGAGTACACATTCAGTACATTTGCAGAAGACACCAAGATGGGTGGGTGTGGTGATCTGCTACAGGTTACAGAAGCTTTACAGAAGCCTAGGACAGGTTAGATAAATGGGCAAAGGCTAATTGCATGAGGTTCAAGAAAGCCAAGCGCCAATTCCTGCACTTGGGTCATAACAAAACCTACAGACTTGAGGATGAAAGGCTGCAACTTTGAAAGGGACCTGGGGGTATGGGCTGATAGTTGACTAAATATGAGTCAGCTGTTGGACTAGATGGTCTTGAAGGCCTCTTTCAACCAAAGGTATTCTGCGATTCTGTGTTTCCCTCCTGTCCTGATTTGTTTGGGTAACGAGTCAGGCCCATCTCTCTCTAGGCATAACTACAACCCCACAGCCTGACTCTGGCTTTGTCCTTTGCTGTCAGGAAGCACAACCTGTCTCCCCACTCTGCCAAAGATGCACTCAGGACATGAGTACATCTTGGGAATTTGCATCTTGCAGTTGTGGAAGCCTTACCACTGATGTAGCAGGTGGTCAAGTCTGACACTCTCAGGGAGGTGTCAGGCACACAGGCAAGGTAGACATAGTAGCCACACTGGACAGGCTGGTCTCATTCCAGTGATACAATCTTGTTCCTCTCATTAATACTGCTGTATTGTTCATGAATCATTAGCCAACTGATACTGTGCAGCTGGGCTTCAGGCCCAGCTGATACAAGTGACAGGTCCTGATCACCATCATCACATCATGATGTGCCTTGAAGTAAGATAGTGAGAGTGATCAAGGGATTCAGAGCCATGTGCTGCAGCAGTCAAGTACTTCCCTGCCTTCTGCTTTGCAAGCAAGAGAGGAAAGCAGCTCTGGCATGCCTCAGACACAAGGAATATTGAGCTAGAGGCTGCTAGGAAGCAGTGGCTCAAGCCTGACCTTCCCTGGAGCACTCTCTCAGCTGGGCCCAGCAGTGCCCAGGCACTGAGTGTACTGCAAGGAGATGGGGTGGGTGTAGCATGGGGTGCTTGTGGACAGGGCACCTACAAATGCTGTGGAAATAGCCTCATTCCTGTTCCTCCTCACTTGGCCCTGATGAAGCAGTGGACCCACTATGCTATTGTGGTGAAAGCACACTATGCCCAGAATTATGCCCCCAAATACTGGACACTTGTCCCAACATGTTTTCCCAAGTCCCCTCTTCCACCCTCCTTTCTGGAGTGGGGAACAAAGGACCAGGTGCTAACCTGTCTCCTAAAGGGTAAACAACTACATGCACCCATTGCATGGCATGCTCATGCTCCTTCCATTTAAGGGCATAATTCTAGCTTCACACTTTCTATAGGCTAAAGCAGGTTGTTGACAAGTGTCTCCATTGGCAAGATCCAGCCTCGAGAAAGTTATAAGTATTACTCCCCTTCATGTACAAGTTGCTCTCTCCTTTTGCTCCCTCGCTTTGCTCAAGCCTTGTAAGCTCACAGCGCTTAAGCCATTGTCTGTAAGTCTTCTCACTCCCACATGCAAGCATACTAGCGGCCTCTGCAACACACAGAAGAAGCCAGCACCCCAAGCTGCTCAAGGAACCAGCAAAGGAGATCCCTTTGATGAAACTACGAAAGACAGTGTCATAAGTCCAGTCGCCTTTCAACAAGGACTGGACTCCCCAGGGTAAGCTTTAGCCCAGAGGGGGAGGTACTAACCCAAGCTCAGCAGTCCAACATCTGCTACAGCTATAAGCAGCTGACCAAGCAGCCACGTGCCCTGTGTGACCCCGCTGTTCACTGGAGTTAAATGGACCCCACCATCGCCGCTCCACGGCCCTATGTCATCAGGGTAATGTAACCCAGGATTTCCTGAGAGAGAAATAGAGAGAGAGACACCCTCTCCTTTGAGTCAAGCAAAGGACTGCATTGTAACCTTCAATGGGAAGCAATCACCAAGAATAGACATCGTTAGCTCATTTCGAGCTGAGGGGAACTGCCGTTCTGCGTGGCAGCATCCCCTTCCCGAAGCCCGCCTCCGGGATTGGAGGAGGCCGACTCTGCCGGCCCTGAAGCCTGTCACCGGCCTGCCGTGAGGGCCAACCCCAAAGGACCCAGCCTCACCACACAAGACCACTCCCCCAGGACTGCCCCCGTCATGCGATCTTGTTCAGGCAGCCGTATTGGCCCTGCCAGCCCCCAGCCGCCACAGTTGCGCTGTGGGACCACCCTGCCAAGGTAAACTGCCAACCAGCAGAAAGCCTCTCCCCTCCCATGGAGGCAGGAAGAGAAAGTAAGTCACCATTTGAAGGAAAGCCCTCCCACAGCCCACCAGCGCCTCAGCTGCAGCCCAGCCCTGGGCCAGCCTGGGCAGACAGACAGCAGCCAGCAACTTGCTTTGTTACAAACAAAGACACAGTGTGTCTTCATGTGTGCAACACTCGCTAACTTTCAGTTCAAAGCACCCGCGCCTAGCCTCGTGATATTCCAGCTTGAATTGCCTTTGATAGCATTGTAAATTTCTCTGCATATAGTTACAACCGCTGAGCATATTGTTGAGTTGCCATCTCGTGGACGAGTGGTGGAACTGCACCCTTTGTTCCCTTAATTAGAAATTAATTCTGTAAATATTCTAATTGGGTCAAATTGTACATACTAAACAGTTATGGGATATGTTTTCACAACTGTGCATTAGAATCAATATATAAAATAGTGATTATCGGTTATTAATATTTTTAATAATTAATAAAAATATTTTTCGTATTTCATAATTCATAATTCATAAATTAATAACCTCTCCATCACAGCTGTCAGGACCTACTGGCAGTTTATGAAGACTCCTCTGCATGTATGCCCCATGCCTGTTCCCTAGGCATCCTGACAATGCTGACAATCTGGGGCCAAGCATCTGTGCCACACAAGACATGTAACATATGATAACACAAATCAATGTGAAAAAGCCCACAGGTCCCTCTGCAGATAGAAACTCACTACTGTCCTGTTCAAAGACTTGCTGCTGTTCAGGCAGAGGGTCACCCTTCTCCCCCACCCACACATCACAGACTGCAGAGCCAGGGAACCCTGTTGTGTCCATCACTCCTGTTTTTGCCTTAGCCCTGTAGATGTTCCAGCAGCCTGGGTGCTGGTAAGCAGCTGAGGGCTTTCAAAGCTGTGGTGTGGCTATGGGGAACAAGCACCCTTCAGTGAATCCCATCAGGGCCATGCAATCTTCCTTCCAGAGCCTTGGACCACTTACCCACAGGAGACTGCATTGGACAGAAGCACAGTGAAAACCGGCAGAGGTACTGCATGAACTAAGACAACTTCAATATCTGTGTGCACTCAGAGGATCAGGAGCAGGGTAGAGCAGGCCTTGGACGTTAAGGCTAACTTCAGATCAGTAGGCACTGCCACAGAAGGAAATGGTAGTGACAGACTGCAGACTGAAGTGGGTCCTGTGGATCCTGCTGCTCAAACCTGGTTTCACCTCAGGACTTGCAGGAGTTCCAGCATGTGAGCAAAGAATTCCACCAGTTTCTGGAGTGGAAACAGCCAGGAGCTAAACCTGCCCAGTTATGTTGGGCTTGGCCATGGCCTCAGCCTCTGAATGGGGTTTGAGGCAGTGAGGAAATGGCTCCATGCTTGTGTTGTTGAAGTGTGCTTCCTACTGAATGCAGTCCCATTTGGACCATGATCCACTCATAGAAGTGCTTAGTGGAGTAGACTCCAGGCTGTTTTGATCTTGCACAGACTTTTCCCCTGCTGGTCACTCCCACAAGCCAGAAGTAGTCCTCGTGGTTGTTCTGGTACATGAGAGGACCACCACTGTTACCCTACAGTGGAGGAGAGAAGATTAAGGTGGTATTGGGTGGCCGCAGTCAGCACTATCGTTGGCTCCTTCTCTCTCACAGCACCTGCAGGGGCTGTATCCACTATACAGAAAGGTACTGGAGCCTTCAGAACCCTGTCTGGGAGGGGACTGTCAGCCATTAGGCTACAATTATACCTGTAAGGTAGGGGTCCCTTCCATCTCTACACACTGATCCTGGATATGTGGGAAAGGGATGTTCCAGGATTGGGATCTGGACTGATGGGCTGTCAAGAACACTGGATGAGCATTCTGGGCAAAATCCCTGGTCTCTGGGAGAAGGCAGGCACTGGGCAAGGATCAATGTTTCCAGGGATGTATAGATGTTATATAGATATTTTGTAAAATAGCATTTTAACAGGCAGACTGGCATATTTACCAGCTCTCTCAGAGGTTCTGTGTTTGGGTTCCTGGAGAGAGGCAAGTGTCCACTGCTTTTTTTTTTCTATTTATTTTTGTTCCCCTCTTTGGGTAACCTCTTCACATTTCTAGCCCTAATGATCACTTTTAATCTACGAAACACAAGCTTGACAAAACCTCTCAAAATTCTCTATATTTTAGCATTTCTCCATTCTTATGAAGCAGGCAAATGACAGAGTTCATGAGCTTGCTGAAAAGTTATTACCACAGTAGTCCCCAGTATCTTCCCACTCCCTATTAATCTTTGCCTTTCTGTTTCCTTAATTTCTGTAAAGGCAGATTCTGAGTACAGAATACTGCTGGTTTAATTTTTCTAATTAGAAGTCCTTAATAATGGAGACCCACCTACAAGCCTCCATGGAATTACTGCTATGTCTCAGCAAAGAAGAGAGTTCAAAGCAACATTCTTTGTGTCAGACATCCACGTATGCAGTCAGCTGTAGAGCCGCTGCAGTAGCAGTCTGGTTCCTGTGGGTTGCATTCCCAGCTACCCCTTCTTTTTAATTGCATAGTTCTAATGGCTTTAGCTCAGCCCTGGTAGTTAAGCAGAAGATTCCTACACCAAATGAAAATCTCCAAAGTACAACTCAATGCAATGCCTCAGCACCCTCTGTCACAAAAACCTGTCTGTGGGAGAACATCCCAGCAAAACCTGCTGATAGGAGAGGTGTTTGGGTAGATGTAACGGCATGTCTGACATCCGCAAAGGCCACGACAGCGCAGATCAGCCAGGAACTACTGTTGCTATTTATGCAACACTATTTATGTGCAGGAGTATCTTCAGGACCAAAAATGCTACCTGTAATATAGATTGAAGTGTGACACAGCTTCAGTCTGCAGCTCACATGTCTGTGAAGTTACATCAGTTTCTAAAGCTGCATGCAAATCAAGCAAGCTATTGATAGAGAAACAGGCAAGTGCTACATCCATGGGGAACCATTCATCTTAGTGCTGATGACTTCAGTTATCAAATGCACAAGATGAGGAGTGTACATGGTTTTGAGATGCATTCGTGATCCTATTGGTGCTAAATGGTCAGCTAAATGGTGGCATTTCTTCACATATTTAAGGACCTATCCCCCAATCTGGATACAGCCAGGAGCAGTCATTTAGATGTGGTGCCTGGGATATGGTTTAGGGGTGAACTTTGTAGACTAGGGTTAATGGTTGGACTTGGTGATCCCAAGGGTCTTTTCCAACCTGAATGATGCTGTGATTCAAACTGAAATCCTTTTCAAAAAAAAGATAACAGGATTAAAGAAGCAATTTATTCCAACAGTATCAAACACCTGCTGCAGACCTAAAATTCATTTTATTTCCAATCTTTAGAGACTCCCTATGGGACAGCATAATTTTTCTCATTAAGGAAATCAGAATCTGAATGAGGTTTAGACCACAATAAGTCCATTCCTTGGTAACCTAGTCAACTGAAAACAGAGAGAGGGAGATGCTAAAGCATACCAGTTGTGTATTTTCTTGGAGAATTATTCAGAATTAATACACAAGGTTTAAAACATGCCATATTTGGTGTCTGGGAATCACTCAACTATGTCCAATTTAATAGAACTTTCTCTCTAAGTAAACCAAGTAAACTATGTAGATTGTATGTTGGCATAAATATTCACAAATTGCTAAGAAAGTTAATATGGTCAATGACCATGTACTTCCAACCCCCCAGCCATGGGCAGGGATAACTTTCACCAGACCAGCCTGGCCTTGAACACCTCCCAGGAGAGAGGTGCCCCCCTCCAGGGAGCAGGCATCCACAATGTCCCTGGGGATCCTGTGCCAGTGCCTCACCACTCCTACTGTAAAGAATTTCTTTCTAATATCCAATCTAAATTCTAATACCCAGTCTAAATTAGTCAAAAGTCTAATCCATTCCCTCTTATCCTATCACAACAAGCCCTTGTGAAAATTCCCTCCCCAGTTTTCCTGTAGACCTCCTTTAGGTACTGCAAGTCTGCTATAAGGTCTTCCCAGAGTCTTCTCTTCACCAGGCTGAACAGTCCCAGCTCTTGCAGCCTGTTCCCATAGGGGAGGTGCTTGAGCCCTCTGATCATCTTTGTGGCCTTCCTTTGGACCCACTCCAACATTTTGATGTCCTTCTTGTGTTGGTTGCGCTAGAAGTGGGCACAGTACTCCAGGTGGAGTCTCGTGAGAGCAAAGTCACACTTTTGATGCAGCCCAGGATATGGTTGGCCTTCCAGGCTGCAGATGCACTTTGCCTGCTCATGCTGAGTTTTTCATCAACTGACAGCCCCAAGTCCTTCTCGAGACTGCTCTTGAGTCATTCCCTGCCCAGGATGTATTTGTGATTAGTTTGCCCCAACCCATGTGTAGGATGTTGTACTTAGACTTGCTGAACTCAATGAGGTTGGCATGGTCCCACCTCTCCAGCCTGTCCTAATGGCATCCCTTCCCTCCAGAATGTCAACTGTACCACACAGCTTGTGTCATCTGCAAACTTGCTGAGGGTGCACTCAGTTCCACTGTCTATATTACCAAAAAAGATGTTAAACAGCACTGGTCCCAGTACTAACCCCTGAGGGTCACTGATCCCGATTTGGACACTGAGACACTGACTGCAACTTTCTGAATGTGACCATTGTTCATCATCTTGTGTTTTTTTTCAATACCCAGATCAGTAACTTAAAGTTTGTTAATTGGCATTAAGTGAAACTTCTGAACTCAAGATCATTTTGCCCATGGCAGTGGTGTTCATCCCAAAGCCAGCATGACTGCTGTAGTCATGGAATACAGGGAAAAGTGGAGAAAGAAACTTCCCACCTCAGAGTCCAAGAAGTTAGCCATTTCCCTTTGTTTCTTTTTTCAGCTCTCTAGGTTGGGATGGTACATTTTTAAACATAACAAAATTTCAAGGGGCTTGTTTTTTTGTTTTTTTTTTTTTTTTTTAGGATTTCATTGTTAGGTTTGAGTTGAATGGTGAAACAGAAGAGCAACTACATTAAAAAAAAATTCATGCAGCTCTGGTGTCAAGGGCACACTTTACACTTCTGGGGCAGCCCAAGTGTATTTTGTAGTTTGACAGTTGTAACACTACATCTTCCCTCCACATTTTTAGAAAATTAAAGTCCAGATTGCTCCTGAAGTTGATTTTAGTTTGGTTGAGAGAAGGAATGTTGTTCTGTACTTTGTGTCAGAAACTCACATGGGCAAGAATAATAGGAAGATATCTGAACGGCTAAAATAAGTCCCTGTCAGATAAGCATTGAAACAGTGGTGGGACAAGGACACTGCTTACATACAGTAAATGACCATAACATTGAGGTAGCACCGTATGTAGGAGCAGTAAAGGAAGCCAACAACAGAGTAGGACAATCAGTTTTAAAAGTACGTTTTCCACAGAAATTGATTGCTATAGTTAGTAATAGAGAGTAACAAGTGATGTACTGAAAAAACAAACTCCTATGGGAGAGTCAAACCTTTTTTGCTTAGACTAATTAAAAGATTCTGATCACCAGCACGGGATCAGGCCCTGGACATTACAATAAAATACATGAGGAAGGATTCAGGCATACAACTAGATGAAGATGTAGGACCTCATATTCTGACCAATTCCCGAGACAGACCTTCTAAATAGACTGTTTCCAGCATTGAAAAGCTAAGTAAATGTGTTTTCACTGAAAAATCTGCTTAACTGCATAGAGGCTGCAGCTTTCTACTACACTCCCCACCCCCCGCATCCCAGGAGGAATGAAGTCAATGATTTGCTGCTTCTTCAAATCTCAGTTGCCAGAAAAGATTGGCCCTTTGGCCCCATTCACCAGTACTGATAATTGAAATGTTTTCTCTGTCCTTCCTTAGGCAAGGTGCAAGCAAAATCAGGGAGGATTAATCTCTTTTAAAATCTACTCTTTTCATGTAATTTCTGTAAGGTGCATAAATGTTATCTAGTTAATAGATTTGAAATTCATTTCAGTAGGACATTCAGTGTGGTTTTGCATGGACAACTTCAGTGGTTTTGAAATGACAGGTAATCTCCAGCAACCACTCAAAATTCAGTGTCAGGATCCATGTACATGCATATGAATCCCAGTAGCATCTTGGATTTGTCTCATCTAATGGTACTTTTAATTCTTTGGGGCCTTTTTATTCCTTTTTGTCTTGTTTTGCTTATTGAAACAGATGCATATCATTTCCCTCCTAAATATTTTTGTTTGTTGTATGTGCAGTAAAAAGGTCACTTTTCCTATTTCATCTCCCCAGGCCCAAGACCAAAGAGCTTAGACAAGAGATATACCTCATCTTCTAACTCTAATACCAGTGGGAGCCTATCTTACTCTCAAGATCCTCTGGCCAACAGCCACTGATTTTAAGTGACTTGGCCAGAGTGAACCATCTTCTGACTGACAAGCTGTGCCATTTGCCATAATTCAATATCTTAATAAGGCTTTGTGTAGACAGAGAGGAAGATAATTTATGAGTAACAGTGGCCAAGACTCAAAAGTGAATCTTGATCTCAGGGTAAGAAAACAGCAGATCTTTGAAGCAGTCAGTGCTTTTGAAAAATCCTAGCTTAACTTCTCAGATATCAATGAATGCTTTCAAAACTCTAGCTTGCATTCTCATAACTGGGTAGGAAAGGCATATTCTTTCTCTTTGGTTGGTTTTTAGTCATGGTAGAACTAGTGTCATTCATAATTGAAGCAAATCTGGAAAGAGGACCATATGTAGTAGTTCATAGCAATGGGATCCTTTGGGGTGATAACAAATCTCAACCAAATCCCACCTTGGCATACATACATGAAAGCAGCATAAAGGTTAAGGGATGAGCTGTCTATAGAGAATTTAATAGCAAAGAATTTTTTTTTCCATTTACCTTTGACATTTCTTCCATTTAACATAAGGCTGGCCATGATACTTCAAGCTTTGTGCTCCACTAGAGGTCTGTATCACAGTACATTAGAGGTTGGAAGGGACCTCCAGAGATCATCAGGTCCAAACCCCCTGCCAAAGCAGGAGCACCCAGGGTAGTCCACACAGGAATGCATCCAGGTGGGGTTTGAATGTGTCCAGAGAAGGAGACTCCACAACCTCTCTGGGCATCCTGTTCCAGTGTTCTGTCACCTTCACTGTAAAGAAGTTTCTCCTCAGGTTGAGGTGAAAGTTTCTATGTTCAAGCTTGTGTGGTGAAGGCACCATATGCCCAGAATTATGCCCCAAATACTGTAAAACTTGTCCCAACATGTTTGGGCAAGTTCCCCCATCCACCCTCCTTTCCGGAGTAGGGGACAAAGGCCCAGGCACCATCCAGACAGCGAAACAGCCCCAACCCGCCTTCTAAGCGGTAGATGGCTACATGCAGCCATCACATGGGATACTCATGCTTCTTCCAAGCACTGGCATCGTTCTAGCTTCACGCTTTCTATAGGCTAAAGCAGGTTGTTGACAAGAGTGCCCATTGGCCAAATCCAGCCTCAAGAAAGTTATAAGTATTACCCCAAACAAGTCATTCTCACTTTGCCCAAGCTTGTAAGCTCATTGTGCTTAAGCTTTAGGTGCTAAGCTCCATAGCCATTGCCTGTAAGTCTTCTCACTCCCACACGCATGCTTACTAGCGGCCTCTGCAGTACAGAGAAGAAGCCAGTACCCTGGGACGGCTGCCGTGCCTCAGGAATCTACAAAGGAGATCCCTTCGCTGGAAGCTACAGAAGGCTACAGCGTCAAAAGCCCAGTCCCACTGGATTGGAAGAAGAGCCTGCAGTGTCTTAAAGAGGACTGGACCCCTGAGGGCAAGCTTTAGGCCAGAGGGGAAGGGACAAGCCCAAGCCTGGAGTCCAGATCTCTGCTACAGCTATAAGCAGCAGACCGAGAGCTGTATCAGCTCACACAAGCAGGAGCTGCACTCAGCCACCCTGCATGACCTCGCAGTTTGCAGGAGATAAAGGGAGCTGCTAGCTTTGCCGCTCCACAGGCCTGTAGTGCCAGAGTAGCTCAAAGTTGGGACCACCCTGAGAGAGAGTCCTGTCCTCTCCTTTGAGTCAAGCAAATGACTGTCTCGTAACCTCGTAACAGGGAAAGAGTCACTGAGAAGAATCGGCATTGCCAGCTCACTTTGAGCCAAGGGGAACCGACACTCCGTGTAGCCACGCCCCTTCCCCGGAGGCCACTCTGCCGGCCCCAAAGCCCGTTGCCACCAGGATCAGAGACGTCCGATCCCACCTACCACGAATCATCGTCCCGCACCACCATGCGGGCTGAATCTGTGAGGGCGAAAGTATCACCCCTTCCACAGGGGCAGGAGGAGAAGGAAAGTTACTGGCCCCTTCCAGAGGGAAGCCCCCGCTCGCAGCCTGACAGTGACTCAGCCGCAACCTCAGCCCCGAGAGCCTCCCCCAACTCGGTACAGAGCAGCCCTGGGCAGACAGTAAGCAGGCAGCACCCAGCTAGCGTAACCTAGTAGCTTACTTCACTACAAAGACACAGTGTAGCTTTTCACGTGTGCAGCACTAGCTAAGTCTAAGTTCAAAGCACGCGTGCCTCGCCGCATGACATTCTAGCTTGAATTGCTTCTGGTAGCATTGTAAATCTGTCTTTGTATATAATCAAAGCAGCTGCAGCATCTTGTCAATTCGCCATCTGGTGGACAAGCCATGGAACTGCACCCTTCATTACCTTAATTAGAAATTAATTTTGTAAATATTCTAATTGGGTCAAATTGTACATACTAAACAAGTTATGGGATGTATTTCACAACTGTGCACTGGAATCTGTATATAAAATAGTGATTACTTGTTTATTAATATTTTTAATAATTATTAATAAATTATTTTCATATTTCATGATTCATAAATTAATAACCTCTCCATCACATCTTGTACCCATTATTCCTTGACTTATTGCACACCACCGAAAAGAGCTTGGCCCCCCTTCCACTTTGCAGCCACCCCTCAGATATTGATATACGTTGATCAGATCCCTTCTCAGTATTCTCCAGACTAAACAGCCCCAGGGCTCTCAGTCTCTCTTCACAGGGGAGGTGCTCAAGTCCCTTAATCATCCTCATCGCTCTCTGACGACTTCCTGAAATTTGTCATGAAAAATATCTTCTTTAGATTCACTGTGGTTTGCCATTCTGTATTGGATTATAGTTGCCAAGTCCATCAAATGGGTGGGCTGTGGAGATTTTATGCTCAATAATTACACAAATTAACTATTTTTTTTTTTAATTTGGTAAAAATGGGCTCAATCTCTCTCTCTTTTTTTTTTCTTCAGCTCACTACAGGCTAAGATGAAGCATGGATCTGCACCACAGAAACTCGTCCCTAACAATGTGAATAGAAAGCTTGGTCCCCCAGTCTCCCTATCCAGGCTTATCCAGAGAAAAATTTATTATGGGCATGCAGTGAGAAGCACCAGGAGCCTTTGTTTCTGATGATACAGAGCACATCAACAACCTTTTAAGAATTGTGGATGTAGGCAACCTGCAGATTATATGAAATCCATAACAAAATGGTAACAAGCATATTCACAGTGGGGCTTTTTTGGTTGTTTGTTTTTTTTTTTTTTATATAGCTATTATAAGCGCTTTTAAAGGCAAGAATTTATCTGGATAATTGACACCTAGTTAGACAATTAAACTAGCTATTGGGTTGCTAATAAGGTAGCTTTAAATGTGTGCTTTCAGAAGTGAAAGAGATAGAGACACCATATATCCCTCAAAAGAAGGACATCCATGATCAGAATATTCAGGATATCTTCTGGGGAATGTAGGCAAAAGACATTTCCAGAAGATACCATCTAACTATTCAACTGGACAACCAGAGCTGGACACATCTCCTGATAAGCAAGCTCATGGCAGTCACATTAATAGTTTTGTTAAATTGGGCAAGAACAACAGGTACAGGAGAGGTACAGATACATGACAAGCAAACCTTGTCATGTTTTTTGGAATAAGCAGCAAATGGAGCATGCCAAAAAGATTTACTTTAAAAAGAAAAAAAAAAAAAGAAAAAAAAGGGGAGGTTGAACACTATTAATAGAGAACTTAACAACAGACAGCTTATGCATCATCATGGCCTGAAGGCAAGTCAGTCACAAAGAAAGGTGGTATTGGGTGGCCTCAGTCAGCACTATGGTTGGCTCCTTCTCTTTCACAGCACCTGCAGGGGCTGTAACCACTACACAGAAAGGCTCTGCTTAGGTACTGGAGCCTACAGAACCCTGTCTGGGAGGGGACTGTCAGCCTGTAAGCTAGGGGTCCCTTCCATCTCCACATACTGATCCTGGATGTGTGGGAAAAGGATGTTCCAGGATTGGGATCTGGGCTGTCAAGAGCACTGGATGAGCATTCTGGGCAGAATCCCTGGGCTCTGGGTCAAGGCGGGTACTGGGCAAGCATCAGCAGATAGGGCAGGGGAGGTGAGTGCCACTGCAGCTCCAGCAGTGGGAGGGTGACTGGTCAGGCAGAGCACATACCATGGCATGTTTGGCCAGTTGTGACAGGGCTGCCTGTGTTGCTTGGGCTTGATCTGTAGCACACTCCTACCTGGCAGGTTTTAATGTCACCCTGTTTCTGCTTTAGCCCTGTAGATGACTTGTGCCAGCAGCCTAGGGGCTGATAAAGAGCTTAGGTTCTCACACGGAGTTTGCAAACTATGGTGTGGCTGTGAGGAGCAAGCAGGCACTCTCCAATGGAACCCACCAGAGCTGTCCAAGCTTCCTCCCAGAGTCTCAGGCCCCTGACCCACAGATTTCCCATGAGCTGTGCACATGTCAGCAGAACGAGGAAAGGGAGCAAATTCATAGTATCTTGGCCTGGATCAGGAATAGTGTGGCCAGCAGCACTAGGGATGGAATTCTGCCCTGAACTGGGCACTGGTGAGGCCTCACCTTGAGCGCTGTGTGCAGCTCTCGGCCCCTCACTTCAGGAAGGATATTGAGGTGCAGGTCCACAGGAGAGCGATGAGACTGGGGAGGGGGGTGGAGGGAAAGTCTGATGAGGAAAGGCTGAGGGAGCTGGGGGTGTTCAGCCTGAAGAAGAGGAGACTTAGAGGGGACCTTATCATTCCCTGCAACTACCTAAAAGGAAGTGGGTCGGGGTGGGGGAGGTCAGGCTCCGCTCCCAGGTAACTACTGACAGGACAAGAGGGTAAGGTATGAAACTGTGCCAGGGGAGGTTTAGGTTGGATGTTAGGAAGCACTTCCTCACAGAAAGGGTAATTAGACAGGCCTCAGTCTGAAACTATTACTCTTTGTCCTTTTGCAGCAGCCACAGGTCATAAGATTGTCCTCATCTTTCTTATAGACACTCTTTAAGTATTGAAAGGCCAGAATAAGGTCACTCTGGAGTCTACTCTTCTCTTCTCTTGCTCCAACTCTCTCAGCCTGTCTTCATCCACCAGTATCCCTAAGTCCTGCTCCACAGGGCTGCTCTCAATCCCTTCATCCCCAGACAGTATTGTTAGCAGGGATTGTCCAACCCAGGTGCACAACCCTCAGGACTCTGAGACCTATCTTGCAAAGGTCAGGTTCTTCAAGTAGTCACAAACCTGATCATGTCTTACAGTGGGAGGGACTCTGCTCCCTTAGTCCCCATCTTGCAGTCTATAGACTCAGGAGGAGTGAGAAGAGAGGTTACCAGTGAAGCCTGAGGAGAAAAAAAGTTGTTGAGTACCTCAGCCTTCTCCTCATCTGTTGTTACCACCTTGACGATCTTCCTTGCTGTGGGTTATGCTTCCTGTAACCTTCTGTGATGGTTTTAAGACTGTCTTTTTAATTTTTCTTCACAAAATCACTGCTGAGCATGCTGAGAGACTTTGTTTTCAGTAGTAGTTCTTAAACGTTTCTGTCTTTCCAATGGAAGTGTTTAGAATAATCATTATTTTGCTTTCTTACACCCAATATTTACATTTATTTACATTCTTCCACTTTCTCTGCTTGAACTTTGTGAAGAAAAATTAAAAAGACAGTCTTAAAACTGTCACTAGGGGTTATACTGCTCCCTGACCATGCCATCTGCCACCTCAGGAGGCCAGCTGTCCTGAAGGCAACCTGTCTGACTATTGAAAACTGAGGCAAACAATCAGTCACAAAATTAATTCTTGAAAGTCTTCTGTAGCACTCAGGGAAAGATTTTATTTTGGAAGTGTATTATGATTATTGATGTAATAGAAAGCACTGTCAATAACAGTCTGAATTCCCTCAGGGGAGAGCAGGAAGTAGGGCAGACTGGCTATAGAAAGCTGATACACAAGTCAGCGCCCATAACCGTATCATAAAGGATGTTTGATTATTGCGGAGGCAAGCTCACATGTCAGAAACTGTTCAGTCCTGTTAGCCTTATATTGCATGTTGTCCAATTAGGCTTAATGGAATGATACACACACAGAGCTACAGCTTCCAGATGCCTTCTGCTTCCTGGGCAGGTTAGGCCTGGTTTGTTTTCTACTGCAAAAGCCATGCACTTCTTTCATTCCTGTCTTGTTCAGACAAGTAAGCCTGTAGTACAATGACACTGAATTGCTCCATCTTTACTAGGTGTCGGAATTCAGCAATGTGCCTATGGAGAAGTACAGAATGGCAGCATGCCTGAGGCTTTATTTAAAGTTTCAACTACCTCTATAAGATGCCAAATGCTTTATTCAATTTGGTTTGGTAAATCAGTGTAATCTAAATGGACTGAAAAATATATTGACTAAGGTTAAAAGGAAAAAGTAGCATACATTCCTAACAATGCCTTCATATTAGTCAAAGATTCTTAGCTGAGAAATTTCTCTTTGTTGTTGAGCTGCCACAGAATGAAACAGATGGCTGTTTAAATCTCACAGTTCCCACCAGAAAATATAAACAGACGTCTGTAAGCAAGAATAGAAAAAAAAAATGGATATTTTTTCTGTAAGTCCATAAACTGGGAACAGAGCTATTTATCAAATTTTATAAGAATCTCTCTGCATCCAGAAGTCAGTAAAACCTTTGGTCTTCCCTTGTCTTTTTGCCTTCTTTCTCCACACTTTAAAAGTACATATATAACATGAACAGAACTTTGATAAAGCAGACCAAGTTTTAGAACTGCAGAAACAGTCCTGGTAACACGGCTGGCAACTTTGTGTGTATGTCTTCTCAAAACAACAGTTTTGTTTCCAAATTTGTTGACGTTGCAGGCACAAAATCTCATTTACACAACAGGTGTACTATAAAGGAAAGAACACTTCTAAAGGCCACAATAAGAGTAGAGATAGAGGTGGGCAAGGTTGAATGCTCAGCAGGTTTTGCTAACAGCCTAAATCCTGTGGGTTTTTTTTCAAATACTCCTCTTGCTTCTTATTTTTTTCAGTGTTTCGTATTCAATACAATAGAAAGGAGGACTACCTACTCTTAATGACACCATTACACCCCTAACAATACATAAAATGTCATGAATGAACATGCAGCAATGTTGGCAGCTGCCCATAAGGCAGTGCTTAGTGTCACCAATGAATATCATAAGTTCACAGTTTTGAGGGAAAATGAAAATAATTTTAGAAAATAATAATTAAAACAACCAAAAAAAAATAGACTTTCTAACATAACTCTGACCCCCCTTGGATTATAAAACCACATTAAGCTCAGTTCTTATGCCCTTAAGGAGTCCTCTCTGATTTCCTCCTACAGTTGACTTTCAGCCCTTGCAACAAAAGCAAGCATGTCTGAGCTTTCTCATGAAGTCGCTGAGAATAAAGTACCTTTATTACAGTTATATTGGCATACAGAACAATGAGTCTCCAGCCATCAGAATGTGCTGTTTGGGTTACTATCAACTCAGTGCTCAGTAGTGGTCAGAAAAACAACACAAATGCTAGGGATGTTAGGAAAGAGTTAAAGAGCAAAATGGATACTATCGTTCTCAAACTGCACATGATCACAGCTGAACACCATATACAATACTGGTCTTCCTTTTCCCTCCAGAGAGGTTCAAAGAGGGACATGATTTAAAACATGCAATGTTTTCCAGAAAAGAAAAAAAAAATTAAAAATAATCAGACTTTTGAACTGAGAAAACAGACAACTGTGCAAGGACTTAAAAAAGGTCTGTAAAATCTGTGCATAGTAATAGGAATGGACAGATGGGATTCACTACTCCCTGCTCCTCGATAAAACTACCACATTCCTAGTTCAGAATAAGCAGAAGGGCCTGATTCTTTATCCAGCATGTGGTTAAGCATATAGAATTTACCATGGTGTATGGTGGATCTTAAAATTTTACACCAAATGTGAAAAAAATTACTGGGTAAGTTCTTGGGTAAATCCACTGAGACACTATAAATTCATAGGTTCTCTAAGCTAAAAAAGTTAGACTGGAATAGAATAGACTATTTCAGTTGGAAGGGACCATCAAGTCCAATTGCCTGATCAATTGAGGGCTGACCTGGTTTAAGCATGGTATTAAAAGCACTGTCCAAATGCTTCTTAAATGTTGACAGGCTTGGGAAGTCCACCTCCACTCTAGATAGCCTATTCCTGTGTTTGATTACCCTCTCTATAAAGAAATGCTTCCTACTGTCCAGTTTAAACCTCCTCTGACACAGCTTTGAGCCTCTCCCATATGTCCTGTCCCTGGATACCACGGAGAAGAGATCAGCATCTCTCTCTTTACTTCCCCTCCTCAGGACAGAGCTGTAGAGAGCAATGAGGTTATCCCTTCAGCCTGCTTTTCTCCAGGCCAGACAAGTCCAAAGTCCACAGTCACTTCTCATAGGACACTCCTTCCAGCCCTTTCACTGACTCTGTTGCCCTTTTCTGGACGCACCCGAGGATCTTCACATCCTTCTTAAATTGTGAGGCACAGAACTGCACACTGTACTCAAGGGGAGGCTGTGCCAGCACTGAATACAGCAGGATAATAATTTTTTATTGGCTTGCAAAGACATATGAACAGACTGGAGCAGCAGGCTCTGGGCACATACAAAGATAGATTGGATCACAGGGCTGTGATCAATGGGATGAAGTTTAACAAGCTGAAATGCCATGTTCACCTAGAATGAAGTAACACCAGGTGTGGGAGAGGTGTGGCCAGAAAGCAGCCATGCTGAAAGGGATCTGGGGCTGCTAGTTGACAGGAGGCTCAGTATGAGTCAGCAGTGGACCCTGGCAGCCAACAGAGCAATACTGAAGTGCATCAAGCACATCATAAGCAGCCAGTCAAAAGAGGTGGTTATACTACTATGTTCAGCATTGGTATTTGTAGAATTGAATATAGAGAATATATCTGAGCTTGTTCTGCTCTTGTTCTCTGACATTTTAGCTCCATCAGAGACAGGATGCTGGACCAAACAGATTTTCAGTCTAGCTCAGTTTGGCTGTTATTCTGTGCAGAGGTTTCCACAGCCTAGGCATGTACCTAGTACCAGCACAGCTGGACTGTAGAAAAGATAAGTACCTCTGTTCTTCCATGTTGTGAGAAACCACAGACAACTTCCTTATGTAGAGAGGAAAAGAGAGGATCAGAGCAATAATAAATATAAAAGATACATGTAAATCATTTGTGCTAGGGGAATTATGAAGGTTATTAGGGTCCAAATGTATCTTACTTGGACTCATAAAGCTCTTTTTCAGACAGAGACTTAAAAGAAAATACACACCTTCAATGCAGCATGCATGAGAGCTTCAGACAGCAAAGTTTCTTTTGTGTATGATTAAATGCAGATAATCCATTCATAAATCCATGCCAGTTGTAATCAGAAACCTATGATTCATCTTAGAGCTATGAATTTCAGTGTGAGTGTGCTTAAACAGAAAAGTTTTACTGTGTACACCCACATTTGAACAAACAGGAAGCCAAAGACAAGGCATCCTGCTAATTCCAATGAATTTATAATCAAGTTTCTGAGAGTTATCATATGTCTTTGTCAAAGGGCATATGTGACATTCACAGGAATATAAGTAGTTCTTTACCATTACTTATCTATGCCATTGGTTTATAGGATATTCCTGCAAGAACTGTTATTCTCAGAATCTGGGTTAATATACAGAGCCCAGGTCTTCAGGGTTCATTGCAAGCCAGACACTCATAAGGGGGAAAGGTGTCATTGTAGGAACATGCATCAGGTCATAGAACTCATCACATGGAAAAGAAACGGGCAGTAATTTTAGTAAATCTGTCACTCCTAAGTAGGTGGTCTATCAGGAGCCATGCTAAAGCATTCGATTTTAATGCTTCTGTAAAACTGAAATCTATACAATCTCAGCTCTACTGGTCTGTACTCAGTTCCCTGTTTCCAGGCTGTGGGCAGAACAGCTGGTTAGAACCTCAGAACTTAGATGGCTATGTTTTCCAGAAATGGTGAAACAGTTCTTCTGGTGACTTTCCATTCTGGAATGAGCACTGAATGAGAAAATAGAAAAAAATAATGTTTGCATCAAAGAAATTATGTTCTTAAATAAAGAAACAAACACAGACTGTCACACTTGAAGGAACTATCCTCCTGGTAACTGTGCTAAGGTGTATGGAAAATAACAGGTGATCAGTGACAGCCAGTGTGGCTTCACAAAGGGCAAATCATGCCTGATGAATCTGGTGGCCTTCTATGACACAGTTATAGCTCTGCTAGATATGGGAAGAGCAACCCATGTCATCTACCTGGATTTGTGCAAGGCATTTGACAGTGTCCACATGACATCCTTGTCTCTAAGATGGAGAGACATGGACTTGATGGATGGACCACTCAATGAATAAGGAACTGGCTTAATGTCCAGGTGGAGACCAGTGACAAGTGGAGTTCATCAGGGATCTATACTGGGCCCTGTGCTGTTTAACATCTTTGTCAGTGACATGGAGGTTGGCATTTGATGAAACCTCAGCAACTTTGCTGGCAACACCAAACTGTGTGGTGCAGTGGACTCGCCTGAGGGAAGGAAGGCTGCCCAGAAGGATCTTGACAAGCTTGAGAAGTGGGCCAGTGACAACCTCAAGAGGTTCAACAAGTCAAAGTTGAAGTCAAAGAAGGTCCTGCTTCTGGGTTGGGCCAATCCCAGGCGCAAATACAGGCTGGGTGCAGAGCGTGTTGAGAGTAGCTCTGAGGAAAGAGACTTGGGAGTTATCAATATGATCCAGCAGTGCACTCATGCAGCCCAAAAGGCAAATCATATCCTAGGCTGCATCAAGAGGAGCATGGCCAGCAGGGCAAGAGGGGTGATTCTTCCCCTTTACTCTGCTCTTGTAAGACCCCACATCAAATATTGCATCTAGTTCTGGTGGCACCATCATAAGAAGGACACAGAGCTGTGAGAGCAAGTCCAAAGGAGGGCGACAAAAACGATCCAAAGGCTGGAACACCTCTGTTATGAGGTTAGACTGATGGAGCTGGGGTTGTTCAGCATGGAGAAGAGAAGACTCTGAGGGGACCTTATAACTGCCTTCCAATACCTAGAGGGATCCTACAGGAAGGCTGATGAGGGACATTTCATAAGGGTGTCTAGCAATAGGACAAAAGGGAATGGTTTGAAGCTGAGGGAGAGCAGGGTTAGACTGGATCTTGGGAAGAAGTTCTTCAGTACGAGGGTGGTGAGACTCTGGAATAGGCTGCCCGAGGGAGCTTGTGGCTGCCTCCTCCCTGGAGGTGTTTGGGGTCAGGTAGGATGAGGTCTTGAGCAGCTGAGTCTAGTTGAGAGGTTTCCCTGCCCATGGTGGGGATGTTGGAGCAAACAATCTCTAAGGTCTCTTCCAATCTAAGCCATTCTATGATTCTGTCCTTTCTATACAGCAATGCAGAACTGCTCAACTTCATACAAAGTGCAAGATGTCTAGGAATGTGCCTTCAGGTAAACCCAAAATAAAAGTTTCAATTACACTCAGCTAGAATTTCATGGGATTAAAATAAAGCAGAGAATTTGTGTCAGATTAGTGGTCTGACTGGGATTAGAGAAAGCATCCAAAATAGTTGAAGGCCGCTACTGGTTCCAAACTTAAAATCAGAAGGCTGCTCTGAAATCTGAAAACATCCTTCAAATTCCTATTCATTCCTTATACCCTGACAAACAAGTAAATGCAATTCATTTCTCTCCACCTCACCCTACCTTCAACACAAGCACACACCCCTCAAAAAAAAAAAAAAAAAATCAGTTCTCCCTAGCTTGTATTTTTATTTGGTTGAAAAACATGAGGGTTTTCTTCCAGGGAAAATTCTGGAAAACCTTTGCTCCACAGTGTATCTGACTTTACAAGGGTGACACAAGTCAGCAGAGCCACTACTTCTTTTTTTTTCTGAAGGTAAAGAATAAGTTTTTAAGTTCTCTTAATATTAAATAAAATATGGCTAGGGCTGGGGGTCTGGCTACTTAAAGTAGGGACATGAAAGAAATTTCCCTACCTTCAAAGTGCTGTTCCTTCTGCTCCCCTTCCTGAAAAATGCTCCACAGAAAGTAAAACCATTGTCAACTAGTTCCCTTAGGATCTGCTAATGTTGCTTTCAGAATGAAATGTTTGTTGTAACATGCTTTATTTAAGATGTAGTGTCAGGTGAGCTGGAAACCCTGCACAAAACATTTATTCTTGGCATATGACCTAGCAGCATTCATCTCCAGACATTTTATGCTGGTAGGGGCACTAATTTCTTTGTGCCTCAAACTTCGTCTCTTAACACAACATGAAGACTTCCTTGTTCTAACTTCTGCCCCCAGGCTGCCTCTCTGGGTCTCTGTCTTGGGTTTACAAAGCAAGACAGATGCTCTTTACCAAAGGAGTAAAAGAGAATGCTCCACACACTGTTGGGAAAAATTGGAAGTTTAAAGTACTATCACAGAACCATAGAAACATTCAGGTTGGAAAAGACCCTCAGGATCACCAAGCCCAACCCTACTCTGCAGGGTTCACCCCTAAACCATATCCCCAAGCATCACATATAAACCACCGCTAAACACATCCAGGCTTGGTAACTCAGCCATCTCCCTGGGCAGCACATTCCAAAGCCTGACCACTCTTGCTGGGAATTTTTTTTTCCTAATATCCAGTCTAAATCTACCTAGACATAGCTTGAGGCCATTCCCTCTTGTTCTATCACTAATTACCTGGGAGAAGAGACCAGCACCAGACTCTCTACAACGTCTTTTCAGATAGTTGTAGAGAGCAATGAGGTCTCCCCTCAGCCTTCTCTTTTCCAAACTAAACAGCTCCAGCTCCTTCAGTTGCTCTTCATAGGATTTATTTTCCAGGCCCTTCACCAGCAAACCACGCAACACCCAACAATTCATATTCAGCCCAACTCTCCAGTCCAGGCTTACCACAGAACCTCTTTAAACCAAAGCTTTCCACAAACAGCAGGAGGAGGAGCAGGAAGAGGAGCAGGAGCACCTAGCTTCCCAGCAGGAGCTGCTGGCTGTGTCCCAGCAGTGTCATGTCTTCACAGTCTTGCCCATGTTCCTCATGCAAGAGGAACAGCTAATTGACCATCACCCCCAGCCATGGTCTCACATTCATTGCTTTCCCAGTAGCAAAGCAGTAAGTCATGCTTATGATAAAGTTAAATAATGTGGCAGGGCACAAAAAGATTCAAATAAAAATATCTCAAAATCTCGATTTTTGTAGGGGTATTTTTACATTTGAACCACTCTGAGAGACCTTGTTGTAATGCATTTCTGGTTGGTTGGTTGGTTGGTTGGTTGTTTTGGAACAGTGACCATTACATACAGAATTTCACATCACTGGCATAAAGTGTTTTAATTTCTGCCACAGTGGTAAATTCCTAAAGCCTGTCTCCCTGAGCCAGTAGTTGGTTTGCCATCTGCAAAAATCTGGACCTCGTTGATGATCTTATGCAGCTTTATCAAGCTGCCTGGTATTCTGTGGGTATCAGTAGTACACAATATTAAAGAGGCCATCAAAAGAGCATCAAATATATGTCATAAACATCATATAAAAGATACAATTTTGTAGTCTTTTCTTTTTAGGTTCTTTCAGACAGACTTCAAACAGAATTAAGGCTTGCCTTTTCTACCTACGATTAAAGTGCACAAGCAATGACGTAAAAAAAAAAAAAACACATATCTTTCTTCTTCTATAAATGAAATTACACGTATAATCCCAGTCTCCAGGAGTACAATGTCTGTACAAAGAACTGTTTTGTAAAAGGAAAATTAAGAATTCTTTTATATATATATAACAATGTAATGCCAGAATGGTTTTTTTTGCAACATAGCTCTGAAGTTCTGGACAAAACCAGAACTGAAACAAAGCTATCTCGCAACAGATGAGCAGAGGAATTCTATGGCTCTATTTCATATGGCTTTAGAGCAGCCATTTAGCTGCCACAGCTCATGTTTGTTTTGATTTGTGTCTGAATTCAAAATTCAAGGTAACAGTTTGACATAAAATTGGCTTTCTGCATCCTACACAAGTGGAGGTCAGTGGCATTTATGTTTCTGGGCCAAACCTGGAGCTGGTAACAGGCTACGTGCAGTGGAAGCAACAATCTGCCCAGCACTGGGTTATGGTTGTATGTTCTAAGTTCAGACAGAATCTCATTCAAAATACTACAGCTGCAGCAGCAGTAAAAGAAGGTGAACCAGGCTGGTAACATTGCATTTGACAGTGGTTTTCTCACCACTTCATATCTGCATGTAGAAAATTACTGAGCCACCTAAAAATTAAACTGGAATTTGTCTGTTGGTCAGATTAAGTGCTCTGTTTAATCTCTTGTTCAGTAGTCTGTTTATTCCCTTTATGCTCTGCCAGGTTTCTGCCACTTGCTACATGTTTCCTGCTTTAGAAATATTTTTTCCATTTATGCAATGTTTTGCTTTGTGAATGAAATGCATGAATGACAGAAAAAAAGATTAGGGGTGCTAGAAAGCTTATGATTAAGGTTATGATTAAGAAGAAATAAAAATTAAAGAAGATAAGGCAAAGAAAAGGAAGAAGGACACAGAACGATCTGTTCATATATTGTGGCTTGTATATTATTTTTTCTTCTTTTTTTAAACTTTGAAACCACAACTACCTGGGCATTAGACACATGATAAATATTACATTTGATTCTTCTTTAGCTTTACTATTACTTTCCAGGTGGCCAGAATGTCCATCGGATCCATGAAGAGTTCACTGAGCAGAAGAATGAGCTCTGTGTCACTGGGAGGTTCCACAGGATGAGGGAGAAGAGCTGGAATGAACTGTGACCTGAGCCTGAGGGAGAGACTTCTTGGAAGGACACCCAGATGGAGACTTGGACTTTGCCAGACATGTCATCTAAAAGTTGTTTCTAATTTGATGATATGTTTTGAGTGCAGGAATTATGAGTATGAAATAAGGGGTGGAATGTGGCAGTTTAGGCTGGGTGCCTCCTGTTGCTGCCACATAAGCTACACCTCTGGTGTCCCGAGTGTCCACCCAATAACGTGGACACAGGAAACGGCGTATTTCTACCCATAAATCCTGTGCCCTATAAATCCATCTGCAAAGTCCTTCTCTTCCTCTTTCTTCCTTCTCTGCTCCCATGGGAGATACTCCCTATCGGGTAACAGTGGGGGAGTACCTCAAGGCCTCTTAAACCTGTCTAGGCCTCCTGTCTAGGCCTAATCCCAGAATAAGAAAGGGGGAGGGGTGGCTGTCTCAGACCTGGCCAGCCTGAGACTAGCCTAGCAGTGGGAGGGGAAAGAGCGAGCCCTGGGGGTTTTTGGGTAGATCCTCAGGTGGGGAGAAGGGAAGAGTTGGGAAGCCTTTGGGTGTTATGTAAGGGACTCTGTATGCTTTGGGTTATTCTTGTCACTATGCTTTGTAGTTTTTGTAGTTTCACCATTTGCTTTTCCATTTAAACTTTCCATCACTCTCCAATCCGTTTGTGTGAGTATCATTCTTTTGTCCCTCTCGGGGCAAGAGAGGATCTGTCTGGTCTCAAACCAGCACAATAACACACCAGTATGAGTCAGTGCAGAGCACTGCACAATGACAGCTACATAATTTCTGATTTTTCAAGTTGAGTTCTTGAAAATTAGTAGAGAGAACCCCAAGGTACACTGCATTTTGCAGCGATGTTTATAGATATGCTTGATTCTCTACAGTGCCATCAGAATACAGCCAAAACAACTTCTGCTTATGCAACAGGGGGTTTGGCAAGATTCCAGCATTCTGGACATTACTTTAGTGGGGGAGGGAAACAGACATGGACACTTGCCTCTGTGTTCATTTGCTATCTATTCATAACTAAAGGATGTTAAAACCTCAATAAGGAACCCACGAATTTTAGATGCTTGTCTTTCTCATCTTCTTGTCTGCTTCAAAGTGTTTGATATAATTCCTTGCATATGTACTACCTTTCTAATTGTTTCTAGCTTTCTAAAAATGTATTTTAAATGTTTGGGTTTCTTCTGTTTTAATTATGCTACTTTCAGATGAAAGCAGCTCTCTTTGTAACTTCAGTTCTGTTCTCCCATATTATGGCTGATCCTTCCTAACATTCAGGAAGGCTGCAGTTAAGTCATTTGGTTTCAACAATTTCCCTGTAGTGCCACACAAGAATCCCAGATTTATGAAAAGAAAAATAAAATCCATCCAGCTCTTACTATCCCCAGGAAGATCTGATTAATGCCCACTGAATGACAGTGAGCAAGTGTAAGGGGTCAGCTTCAGGAGCTGACAGGCTTTCAGGAACAGCTTCTAATGAGAACCAAATGAGAAGTAAGAGTCTTCAGAGACAAACTGGAAGAGAAGAGTTCAGTTCCTCCCTTAAATTGCAAGCAATTACAATTTTGTAAAAATATTTTTCTTATTCAATTGTTAGTTGTCATCAAAAATCAAAAGTTAAACCAAAACTCCTCTGTGATTTGGGCATAACAGCTGAAATCCTCATAACCTTATTTATTAGGCTTGGAGATAGCCCTGAAAATTAGCCAGAGAAGCCAAGTGATGCAGACTGAAATACAAACCAGCCCAGAGACAGCAATAGAGAGGTGAACGTTTATAGATACAGATGAGCTCTATTACTGACAGACATGAATAGCTGCAATTCTGAGCTATCTACATATGTGAAAGTCACTGTGCTATCACTAGGTGACACTTGTAGATCAGTGTTATACCAGTGAGTAAAAGGCTGATGGGAAGAAGGGATTATTTACTATCCTCCCTCTCTATTTTAACATTTAACCTACAGTGATTAAAGAGATATCTAAAGCCTTTTTGTGTGTGCACAAGGAGTCTATTGAAAAAGAAACTCCTTTCTAGTCTTCCTTGCCAGTCTAAGACCCTCCCAAGTAGCACACAGGCAATATCTGTCTGTGCCTTTTTTTCATTGACTTGTAACTCAAATACCTAAATCAAGCTGCTGTTGGAAGATATGATCATCCCTTCAGTCTAGCCAGTACACTCCTGGTCTGCTGAAGGAAAAGAGGGAAGCAGAAATGGCAGGCAAAAGATCCTGACCCATAATGGATCTCCATGCTATGCAAGCAGCCATGAGAGTAGAATACATTTGTTCCTCCATAAGATCAGGCTGCCCTTGAGAGAATTTGACTCTAGGGTCAAGTCAGCACCATTATGCCCAAGACATATGTTAACTAATCTTTCCTGGGAATTTTTCCATTCTCTGGAAGATTGTTCTCTATCAGAGAGAAGAAAGGAAAAGCAATTCAGGCAGAAGGCTTAAGGAGTTAACAATGAGTAGAAATATTATTACAGCTTTCCATAACAGGGGAAGCATCCTCATAATGCGAGCGAGAGAAAGGAAACCTGATGGAGTTTATTTCACTGAATAAAAAATGACAAAGCCAGCAGCAGTATGAATTCATAAATTAACAGCATCACCCCCACACCACCACCACCACCCCCCAAACAAGCAAACAACAACAAAGAACCAAACCAAAGCAAACCCCATATAAATAATGTCCTATGCATCAGACCAAGCATGAAATTGTCTCCCATCAAAATGCTGATAGTTCCAAGGTTCAGGCTTAGATTCAGAGGCACCTTGAGGGGATGGAAGAATGAGCCAACACTAACCCTACAAAATTCAAGAATTCAAGGACAGATGCAGCGTCCTGCTCTGAGAAGCAAGAGCTCTTCAGTGCCACAGGCCAGGAATATACTGGCTAGGGAGCAGCTCCTCTGGAAAGAACTTGGAGATGTGTAAGAGTCGATCAGAAGACTATCACTATTGCCTCACCATTGTCATCAGAAACTGGGAAAATAAGGGACCATGAAACTTAGGCTAACATCTTGCTGCAGCCGCCTGCCGGGGTAATAATTTACTGATTAGCAGTTACTGATCCCAAGAATGGAATGCAGTCTCCATGGACACATAGGTGCAAAACATTAACTGCATGGTATGGAGAGCATGGTACCTTAACCACTGCCTGAGACCTGCCAGAAAGACGGATTACACTACTGCCTTTGTGCGTTCTGCTAGAACAAGCCCATGATTGCTGTCCAAGAAAGACTGATACTTCAGTGTTGATGAGGAAATAGTGACCCTTAAGAGAACTTTGCTTACTATAATGTCATTACAATATGAAAACACACCTCCTGGTTGAAAGCTACACACCTCCTGGTTGAAAGTTACCCACAGAGCATGCCTCAGACATGTCTTCCTGGGCATACACCACACCTCGGACATTCCTCTTTGGGTATGTGTGGGAGCCTCACTCGAGAAAGGCAGAGATTGGCAGAGCTAGGATAAAAGGAGGACTTTTCAGCAACAGAACGTTGGAAGCTTCCCTACCACGGACCATGACGATTGAAGAAGATTAGTAGGATGCTGCCTGGAGCTGGGACTCTAGGGACATCATCTTGGACCACTGGTGGTAGCTATCAGCCTCTCTTCCCTCTTTACTTATTTTTCTCCTTTTCCTGTCACCCTTTCTAGCTATCACATGCAGTTTTATGGGTGAACAACAAAGTTTTGCTGTTGATTGAAGCAAATCCCCTTTGGCACGTTTGTCTTAATTTTTGCACTTCAAGATTGGAGCAAACGAACCATCACACATCCACTGAGTGGACCATGACAAGGTGTCTGTATATACTAAGATGACCATGAACTAGCAATGTGTAATAGCAACAAAGATTGATAACAAAGTATCCAGGGCTATATTAACAACAATACAATCTCTAGGCTAAGGACAAGAGTTATCTACTCCTACCCAGCATTCAATATACTGCATCCAGACACCGTGGCCAATTTGCAGTTCCACAGTGCTACAGATAAGCTGCAGTAAGTTCAGCAGTGGCCAGCAGGATGGTGGGGCTGAAACATGAAGACTTGTCCAGTCAGGAGAGGCTAAGGGAGCAAGGTTTATTCAGCTTGGAGAAGACTGCTTCATGGGGACCTCAGAGTATCCCCCACTACCTATAAGGAAGGCATCAGATAGATGGAGACAAGCCCTTCAAAGGCACATGGCAGGAGGACAAGAGGCTGTCCTGAAGGGACAAACCTTGAAACATACCCTAACCCAGACAATGAGTTAAGCACCTGTGAATGTGTAAACCTGGACAATTCCTGGGGTCCAGATGGTCCAGATAAGCATGTAGCACATGTAATTAACCTTGTAATACACCTGTGAATTGTGTGTGCCCCTGGCCATGTTTAGATATGCCCAATCCTATAGGTTCAGCTATCAGGTTTCTCCTTACCAAAGGGCACTAATTGTCTTTGGACAGTATTTGAACCAGCTGAGATGGGAGGCAATTTGCCTTGCTCTCAGTGAGGCAACAAGTGCCACATGCTGCCAGAGTTGCAGCTGAAGAGCTTGTCCTAACAGGCAAACCACATCTGGGCCTTGCAGCTAGACCAAGGCAACCAACACTCCCACAGGCTGACAACAGAACACAAGAAAAGAGAGAGGCCCCTTAGCCCCCTCTGAGCCAAGAAAAAGCTCCAGACCATGAACTGGGCAAGAGAAGAGAGACCCCTTAGCCCTCTCCAAGCCAAGAGCCGCTTGAATTATGGTTACAACATCTGGGAAGGTACTGGACAGAGGAGCAAGCCATGAGTCCCTGGCTAGTTTGCTGCAGAATCCCCCTGCTGGGAAACCACAGATTGTGGCACCTTTATTTCCATTTTAAATCACTGTATTGGAAATTCCCAGGTTTGTGCTTAAATGATTTAACTGTCTTCACATATGGAATGCTTTACTCACAATTGAAGAAAAGAGTCTGTAAATACAGCGGTGTTTGAAGATACATCTGCCAAAAATGTTAAATAATAAAATAGGTAAGTATATATATTATATTACAGAGTCAAAGGGCATAACTGGTACCAGGAGAGGGACCAGCTGAATAAGGAATTACTTACCACAGAGAAAGACAAGAGGTGGAACAGGTTGTCCATCGAGGTTTTTCATGCTCTGTCTTTGCAAGATTTCAAGATTCAACTTGATAAAGCTCCCTGGTCTGACCTCAGAGATGACCCTGATGGGGAGAAAGAGGTTGAATTAGAAACTTCCAGAGGTTCTTCCAATTCAAATGGTCCTGTGATTCTGTAAAATGCTATTCATGGACAGCATCCAGACATGGCCACTCTCCTGAGTCCCCTGCATTCCAACCTGTAGTATTAAAGCTAATTGAGTATGTATACCCATGCCCTTTTGTCTGTGGGCCTCTCATTCATGAACCTGGCTAAAACCCCTCCCACCCACACCCTTGGCAGATACCAGGCATACACTTTTGCATATAGTAATTTTAGAACAATTTACAAGTATTGACCAAACAGAAAGAAACTAAATTTAAATTATTTTAGGACTTATCTGCCTGCCTTTGTGGTCACAGTAGGAGCTGCACTTTCAGTCTCCAGTTCTGCAAATATTTAGAAAATCAGTGTTACTGAATAAGCCATCCACCCACTTTTCACTTTTACTAGGATTTCTCATCCAAATGAAGTTACACTTATGAATGAATAGGTAATAAATGTTATTTCTCTGATTTTACCTCCAAGCTGGTAAGGGGAAAAAAAAACCACAACAAAACAAAACCCACAAACAAAAAACCACAACAGAACAGATCCCATACAGAGAGTTTAACATAAGAAGGCATTTCCAAATCCTCAACTGCACCTTCTTCCATGCATTTTTCTCCATGCAGCTTCATAAGCATCAAACAAAAAAAGAATATAGCTTAGAAGAGGTAATGGCACTGTTTCTGAAGATTCTTCTCTATGAATACAAAAAATTTGCTCGCTTTTTAACATGTTGCACAGGAGCAACTGAGCCTTATTTCTCATAGCATGCTCTGGGCTGTAGCTTGAACTTATCCTTCAAGCCCTGGAGTTTTTACCTAGTGCAACAATTCACGTCACAGTGAAGAATGATCTATGTGAGCCTAAGGCTGGCTCAGATTGTGCTCAGAAATGGAGGCAAGTTAGTTGTTGTCCCACATCTTCACCATCCCAGTCTTTCAGTTAGACTGAGGGGCTGCAGTGTGGCAGACAGAAGCAGGCACTAAATGGTCATGACAGGGCCAGAGGAACAGAGAAGAGCCCCAATACTACTGAAGGCCTGAGAAGCAAGACTGTAGCTGCTGTTCCCAAAAGTGAGCTGATTCCATAGGAACATGTCTCCACAGCAGTAACCTCACCCAGCTCCCCAGAGTTTAGGCACTTGATCAAGTGTGAAGCACATTCATAAATGCCTTGCTACTGCTGACAGTCTCCTACCCCAGGTAGACCTACTTTCCCAATTCTAATGACAGTCCTATAAATATATTTTACTTTTTGGGGGGTCTTCATTGAGTACTATATCACTTGAAACTGTCTCAGGATGGAATTCCAGAGCTTAAAGCCTCTTGAAAGAAAGAAGAAATCCAGAGTTACTTTCTTGGACTAGAGCATTTGATTTCTGTCTCCGCCCAGAACTGTGAAGTATTTATTTCAAGTTCTGCTTTGTGCTTTGCTCTAAAATAACAGAAATTTAATTGGCAAGAGCACTGATCAGCCCAGTAATAATCTATTTCACTGATGAAATAGAGCCAGGCTATTGTGGGCTCATGCTGTGCATCACTACGATACTCATTGGGGATTAGAACCATTATAGCAGTGATGAAGGTCATGGAAAGAATTTTGTCCTGGCCATGTTTTTTTGTGCTGACATCTGTGGCAGCCATTTCACTAGTCAGGTTAATGAAGTCCTCTTTCGTTTGTGTTTTCTCCTTTAAGACAACAGCTGTTATTGAAAAAAAGAAAAAAAGAAAAAAAAAGAAAATATAACCTCTCTGACCTCAGCAATCATCTCACTGTAATTTTTCATCCCTGAATCTATTAATTGAAACTACAGAGTCACAAGAGCAGCACTCTGCATAGTTAAGTTCCTAATCACGTAAAATCTGCGTCCTAGTGAGAAATTTATGTAAAACACTAATTATGACTGACATTAAGTTGGGAGATAAAAATCACATCACAGTGTAGCTGGACCAGACTTGCAACCTCTCTACAGCCAGCTTGATGTTTCTACACAGATAGCTTGACCGTTAGAAAAGAAAGAGAGGAAGAAAAGCAGGAGATTTTTCACAGCATCACAGAATGTTAGGAGTTGGAAGGGACCTTGAAAGATAATCTACTCCAACCCCCCTGCCAGAGCAGGATCACCTATTCCAGATCACACAGGAATGCACCCAGGTGGGTTTTGAACATCTGCAGAGAGGGAGACTCCACAACCCCTCTGGGCAGCCCATTCCAGTGTTCGCCACCCTCACAGTGAATTTTTTTCCCTCATATTTACATGGGACCATTTTAAGCTTTAAATGATTCCCATCTGTAGCTCTGAATGGCACACTCAGTCCAATTTCCTAGTCTTTCCATTTTTAAGCTGTCATGTTTCAAACAGGCAGGAGGCTATAAACTTCTCCCTCAGAAGGAAAGCAGGCAAAGAGGAGCCCCAGCCAGTAAATGTGCAATTCTAGAAACTTGATGCCTACAGACAAACAAACAAACAACAAAACACCCACACAGAACAGATCCTATACAGAGAATTTAACATAAGAAAACATTTCCAAATACTTAACTGCACCTTCTTCCATGCATTTTTCTCCATGCAGCTTTATAAGCAGCAAACAAAAAGAATATAGACTAGAAGGGGTCATGGCACTGTTTCTGAAGATTCTTCTGTATGCATATAAAAAACATGCCCACTTTTTAACACGTTGCACAGAAGCAACTGAGCCTTATTTCTCATAACATGCTCTTGGCTCTTCTCATGCTCTTCTCTGTTGCTCTGGCCCTGTCATGACCATTTAATGCCTGCTTCTGCTTGTTTGCCACACTGCAGCCCCTCAGTCTAACTGAAAGACTGGGAAAGTGAAGATGTGGGGCAACAACTAACTTGCCTCCATTTCTGAGCACAACCTGAGCCAGCCTTAGATCATTCTTCACTGTGATGTGAATTGTTGCACTAGGTAAAACAATTTGCTCCTCCAGAAGTACAGCAGCAGCTCCATGGGATACAGTGCAGGCCCGTTAGCAACACGGTAAATACGTCATGCTAGTTCCACTTTACTACATGCAGATTGACCACACCCCCACAAAGTGATTCTGGAAAAGAGCATAAAGTTAATGGAAAATTGGCACTCAGTTCTTTTGCCCACTCTGCATTACTCTTAATTCACACAGGCACTGGAGAAGACAGCTTCAAGGCTATTATTTCTTCCTGTCGTTCTCAAATGTATCAAAAGGGACTGAGAAGAGAAAAAATGGGGAAAAAAACAATGTGGGGAAAAAAACAATGTGGGGAAAAAAATGGAGGCTTGGACTGAAAGCCACATGAAGAGTTTGTCGCCCTGCAAGTCTCACCTTTGGCTGGCACCTCTAGGAGATACTGTTTTTAGTGCAGCTCATATGCTGAATTTAAGGGGTAGTCACCAGAGGAATGCAGCATCTTTACAAAATAGCTAAGTAGCACAAGTGGGGGATTTGTTGGGGATTTGTTAGAGATTAGTTACAGTTTAGAAACCAGATATGATGGTTTGCCGGATACTTGAATTTACTCTTGTTCCTCCTACAGCTTGTACTTGATCCATGAAATATTGAACATTGACCTACAACTAAGTTCACACAGAATAAAGACATCTGTCTTGGGGTGGAAGGGAGTGGGAGGGGGAGAAAAGTCCGGTTGGACCTTTATATCATCTTCTAAAAGCAGGATATTAAATTGGTGTTACCACACTAGAGGTTAAATAGGGAAGGATGATCAAATTCAGGAAACAAATCAAGATCTCTTACTTCAGGCAGATAGAAGCTCTACAGCTCCTTCAGCTTGTTTACATGTTTTTTTCTTTCAGCTCAAATACATTGTTTGCTTTGCTTGCATAATCTTAGGTCCACTGGTTTCCACATGCTAAAACTAGTTAAGGGAAAAGTTTAAATCTGTTGAGTAAATCATATAAATTGCATGTCTAAAATGCTATTGAAGCAAAAAATGTCATGGATTTATTCTCATGGGTTTTGCTATGCTTTTTTAATAAAAGTAGGTTAGGAAATTACATACTCAGACTTCTCAGCATTTTGAGATGACTTAGAAAGTAGCCTTGATAAAGTTTGCATTCTAGATCCCATTTGTCACCTTGCAGAACACACAAGCTACAGCAGTGCCCTTAGGAACTTCAGAACTAGAAGACACATGACTATTGTCACACCCAGCAACCAGGAAGATCCATTCTGCATGAAGGTACCTTCTCCATCTAACCATTTAGTCTTTCTGTGGAAATTAAAATTAAAAAAAAATTAATAAATTCCTTCAGAGTAAAGAAGCCTTTGGATAGAAAGCTCTGTTTAAGATTACTCTAATGATGTAGGAATACACTGTATAAGAAGTTATAGTTTCAGGCTGTGCCTGGAAAATTTTCCACAGATCTTGAACAGAAAGTAGTAGAATGTAAATAATCCACCACTGGATGTAAAAAGGAAAATGCTGATAAATTTTAAATGATCCCATTGGATAGATTAACAAACATAAGCTACTAATGTAAACTAACTTGCTCTCTTTTCAGCTTCCTCACTCTAAGAGATACCAGCTTGTGCTTTTCCTGACTTTGCTGACCTTATCCATCTTCTTTGTTGTGGCTGAGTATCTAACAAACAACTCTCTGCTCTTTTCTCTCCTCTATCATGTACAGGGGGGAAAGGAGCAGGGAAGGGAAAGCTATTAGTAGCTCCCCTAATTTTGTCCAGAGGGGTTCTTGTGCTGTTTATAAATTGTAAATACTTGTGCATACATGTAAACATTGTAGAGTTTGTACCTATTCATTGCTTTTCATTATAGATTGTAGTTTTGCTTCTAAATACAGTTTCGTTTGCTTCCAACTGAACTAGTGTGGCAATTTTATGTTGGGGGAATTTTCAACCCACCACAGAAGTGTTGATACAGTTTGCTTTTTGAAATGTTCACATTAGTCACTGATGTACCAGCATCCACCATTCTCAACACAACTGTGTAATCTCCTGTTCGTATTGCTTGTTTTCAGACTGGGGCTGGGTAGGGTCTGAATTCAGTCTCACATTCACAACAACCTGTTACTGGCAGCCAGAGTGAAAAATGGAAAGTTGTATGGATTTACAATTTTGTAAAACAGCTACATAAACATTTTCAGATATTTGACATTGGATGTAACATTGGCTTTAGTTGGATTGCTGAACATTAAATCTGAGGAATCATGACAACAGCAGGAGTTACACTTCTGCATATAACCTAGCTATGGTATACGCTCCATGCATCATGTGTCTCTAAGCAGTGATATCATGGCAAAGCAAATGACTGCAGCTTGATACATATTGAAATAACCAGAAATACAAAGAACAGAGCCATTTTGAGCACAGGAGTGTCAACAGTAGGAAATACGCTAAAGTTTTACAAGTTCAGCTGGCAGCTGAATGGTGGGAAAATAGGTCAAGTGTAGTGGAGAGAGAATACTCATGCATGCCAAGAGGTTTTGCTATATGTGATAGCAGCTTAAATTTTTATCTCTAATTCTGTAAAACAAAACTACAATCTCTCTGCTGTCATGTTTGTGGAACAGGTGGCAGACAGTCATCTCCAAGGGAGCAGCATGAAACCTGTATCCATAGATGCTGCTGTGAGGAGAAAGGAGTTATTAAATCAATGATCAGAGAGACAAGGAGAACTTAGATTTATGGTCTTGGTTTAGTGACCATCCTGGAAAACAAGACACTCATTGTGATGGTTTGAAACTGTCTTTTTAATTTTTCCTTGCAAAGTTCAGAACAGAGAAAGTGAAAGAATGTAAATACGTCACTATTGGGTGTAAGAAAGCAAAATACTGATTGTTCTAAACACTTCCATTGGATAGATAGAAATGTTTAAGAACTATTACCCAAAACAAAGTGGGCACTCTGCACATTCTGCATTCTGCAGTGGGGGCAGTTGCTGGGCTGTCTGGCTGTGGTTTCTTCTTCTCTTCTGGCTGAAGATAACACGTACTGACCTTGGCAGCTAAGTTAACAACTTTCTGCTTAACTAACTCTGCTTCTCTGTCCAGGGGGGTCTGGGGGGAAGCTCCTGGGAGAGAGAGAGGCCCCTTTGGGAGGGTCCCCTTGGGGGGAAGCAAAGGGAGATCGGTTGTGCTTTTCTGTTGATTGTATATATTTGTAAATGTTGTGAATTTTGTATATTTGTACATATTCATTGCATTTCATTGTAGATTTTAGACTCTGCTTGTAAATACAGCCTTCATTTGCTTCCAGACTGGGCTAGCCTGGTTATTGTCGGTGGGGGGGGAACTTCAGCTCACACCGACACACTCATTTACACCCCTAAGAGTAATTAGGGATTTTCTGTGAAGCTACTAAGATACCTTCAAAATACTTTTAATAGGAAGAACTGGCAGCATGATCTTTGCATGGATTCTACTAATCTAACAGCCCTGGAGGCAGCAAAGCTAGTCACTCTCCCTGGGCTGTGTGGATGCCAGCCAGCAGCACAGTGCTGCTCCCAGCTAACACAGGCTCCTGGAGCACAGTGTGGCATATGCTCCCTGCTGAGCAAGTGTACCTGGCTCCAGGCCTGGAGGAGCTCCTCCACGGTGCCCAGCTGGAGATCTTGGAGCTCACAACAGAAGTTCCAATATTGTTGGTAACTCTCACAGCTGTGATGGAGAGCCTGGGTACCACTGCAGTTGGAAAGCAGTACAGAACCTGAGGAGAAACACAGCACAGTACAGACTGTGCTGTATCAAGACTCACTGCCCTTTCTGCAGAAGGAAAGTGGCTTCCATTGTCACCAGGAAGCCAGATTCAATGTGAAGCTACAGACATGATCGATCAGGTGGCGGGTAGTAACTGAACGATAGCTGAAGAGCCTAATGTCTGCATACAGTGAACTGTGGCTGTGGACACCCAGCTGTCATTTATGTGCCCAGCCAGCCCATGCAGTGTCTGGGTTGTAGGAAGAGTGTCAGTGAGTCACTTGTACTCCTTGCCAGATGCAGATATAATGCCTGTAGTGTACCCAGCCATCTACCTTCCTTTTAAGGAATGAGACAGATGCTCTTCACCCCTTCCCCAGGGAATAGGGAATAATGCTCTGCACCGGACTGGAAAGAACTACAGGTCTATGGGGAAGCAGTAATCATAACTACATATAACAGTACAAAGCATATAAAATACATACAACATACCAAGAAAAACCTTCCCCCCAACCATACCTTAATACCCAGGCCTCAGTGCTCTTTTCTCCCCTACACCCCCATGCTTCCCTACATTAGGCCCAACCACACCAGAATTGCGTAGAAAAAATTAGCCAGGCTGCCCGAGGCAGCAAACAGGCCCCAAATCCTCCCCCAGAATGGAGGTAAGAGCTCACACATTCCCAGGGGGAGAGAAAGAGCTGGCCGTATAGCCAGCTTATGATGAGGTAGTGGAATTATGGAATAGAATACCAAATTACAATTTCCTGGGTCCTGCCGAGCCCTTTGGAGGTCTGTACTCTATGGTTAAGGCATCCCAGTGCCTTAAACCCATACCACCATCCAAAAAGGTACCTCTGACACACTCCCCAGGCAGAGACAACTGCTGGGTACAACTCTGGCTGTTGTCCTCAGATGCAACACAATAGCTGTCATGGGTGCACAAGCAATTCATAGGTTTCTGTGCTGCACTGGGAACAACAGCTTCGGCTCTGTACTCTGCCAGGCTGAGGACTGCAGGCAGGAACAATGGGCTGGTAAATGCCTGCAAGATCACAGAACCACAGAAGGTATGGACTAGGAAGGGACCCTCCAAGGGCATCTTGTCTACTCTCTGCAGTGCTCAGGAACATCTTTAACTCCACCAGGTTGCTCAGGACCTGATCATATTTGGCCTTGAATATTTCCAGGAATGGGGCCTCAACCGCCTCTCTAGACAACCTGTTCCCCTCATTGTAAAGAAATTCCTCCCAGTGTTTAACCTAAATCTACACTGCTCTAGTTTAAAACCATTGCCCCTTATCTTATTACTACATGTGAAACAGACCCTCCCCAGCCTTTCTGTACGTCCCCTTCAAATATTGAAATGCTGCTATAACGTCTCCCTGGAGCCTTCTCATGTCCATACTGAACAACCCCAACTTTTCCAGCCTGTCTTCATAGGAGAGGTGGTCCATCCCTCTTATCATCTTCATGGCCCTGCTCTGGACCCACTCCAGCAGGTGCGTGGTGGGGGCCCCAGAGCTGGACACAATACTCCAGGTGGGACCTCACCAGAGCAGAGCAGAGTGGCAGAATAACCTCTCTTGATCTGCTGACCACACTTCTTTTGATGCAGCCCAGGACAAAAATTGGCTTTCTGGGCTGCAAGTGCACACTGATGGCTCGTGTCCAGGTTCTTATCCACCAGGACCCCCGAGTCCTTTTCTGCAGGGCCTTGCACTTCACCTTACTGAACCTCATGAGATGCTGCTCTTCTAAGTATGCTACGTTTCTCCAGCACCACACCATGCTCAAGTCAGCAGCATTTGGAGACTAAACTGAAGTCAGGCTTCTCTCCTTCTTGATCTTGCTGTCCTGACCTTAAAACATGCAAAATCTGCAAGCCATTCCTTTGAGGAAAATTCCAGGCATGAGCAATTCCTCTGACACAGATTCTGCTAGAAAGAATTCTGGATAAACACACATAATATCTAGAGACTGGCAAACTACTTATAGTAAAATACTAAGTGGAAATATTTACACGGCAGAAGAAATATTTCAGAGGCTGGGGGAGCACACATTTTTAAACACAAATTAGCATTAAACAGCCTCTCAGCTTAAATACTGAAAATCCACTCTTTAAAACATTAACATACACAAGAAGGTAGCATTTACAAATATAACCATCAAGTACAGCTGAAACATTTGTCCACTTACAGAAGAGCAAAGGGGAAAAGATGGCTGAGATCAGTTAATAAGCAAAAAATCCAGAAAAAAAGTCTATAGTTCTTTAAGCAAAATGGTCATGTTTCCTTCATTGCTTTGCTTCTAAAGTACTCTTTGTCTGCTCAGTTTTAGCTAAGAATCAGATTTTCTGAATTAATTCTTCTTTCCCCATTGTTGGGGAACTTTAAACCCTTTAAAATCTTGCTAAAGCCTTTTATATGAGAAAGGTAGCCTCATAAGCCTGTTTGAACTTAGGCCCAGCTGAGAGTTTAAATTCAAAAAAAGCATTATTTGGAATTTGCACTGAAGAGAAAAGGAAGCAAAGCTTTCAGAGAAAGTAAGTTCAGAAGTTCACACTAAGAAAACCAGAACTATATCTGTGCATGAGTAAAATCAGTCTCTATGAAAGAGATTCTAAAAAAACCCTCTTCCCTAAACAAAAGGGGAGACACAGAGAGATATGTAGTGGAATTTTTTACAAAGGTTCAGTGAAGAGTTCTTGGTACCTCTATCAAAAAACAAAAGTAAAAAGGCACAATTACAGAATCAATCCAATGGGGAAAGAAGAAGTGGAAGAAACAGAAGGGTCACTAACCAAGTGACAATCAGAAGGCATCCATCTAACTGGCCAATATATCAGTGAGCCAGAGGCACACCTACTGTGTTTTGCATAATAGTGTCAATAATAATAGTGTCAGATAGTTTTCCTGAAAATAGGTATGGAAGAGAGATTTTTATTTCCTTCTCTAGTGGTCCCAACAGACTTTAAACCTGGCATCAGCTATCACCATGAAAGAGAAGATAAATACCCAAGACTCTGAAGATGCACTCCGTTAGAAATATGCCTTTCAGCACATTGGTAGTCACCCAAACCTTCTTATGAAGGAAAAGTTTCATGCACAAGAATTTAAGCCTGTAGCTACCATGCTGAAACCAAAGAGCTTTGTGTTAGCATGAAGTGCTCTGCATACTTTTTGTGAACAACTTATTGGGAACAACATCCACAGCAGGTGCCAGAAAAAAGCCTCTTTGTAGTGCTAAAGGCACTAATTACTTTCAGTTTAAGGCTGAAAATACACACATTTTCATGGTGTTACACATTCAACTCCTCCCTGTCATTAGTTCTTCCACTGACTTCAAAGCAGAACAAGTTTCTGTCACAGAGAAACATGCTTTCCTTAGCATCATAGTGACAAGGACTAATTTTTCCTTCCCCCTCCTATCCTGCCATTCCCATTCCCCACTGAACAGGAAGAAACCTTAAATCAGCTTTCTCTTTTTCTTGCACAGGTGCTCAAGAAAGGCCTTGAAGGGTGGAATCAGTGTGCTCAGCTCACTCGAAATGTCAGTACACCAATGCGCATGGCATGGGGAATAAACTGGAGGAGTTAGAAATCTGCGTGCTGTCAAAGGCTTATGATCTGGTGCCAACTACAGATGGGACAGTTTACATGACTGGAATGTGGTCATGGATAGCTATGTCTTTTTAGCAAAGACAGGTCAGCAGGGTGAGGTAGTAGAGCTGATCTTTATGTGAGAGTGCAACTAGATTGCATTGAGTTCTGTCCAGGGGCATATGAGGAGTGAGTTGAATGTGTGGGTGCAAATTAAGGAGCAGGCTAGCATGGGTGATACAGTTGTGGGTGTCTGTAACAGGCCATATAATCAAGACAAGGAAGTTAATGAGGCCTTTTATGGGCATCTGATAGCAGCCTCACAATTACAGGCCCTGGTTTATCTGGGGGATTTTAACTACCCAGATATTTGCTGGAACGTCTACTCAGCCAGCCAGCCACAGTCCAGGAGGTTCTTCCACTGCATCAGTAATAACTTCTTGATGCAAATGGTGGATGAGCCAACTAGGAAAGGAGTGCCGCTGGGTCTGGCCCCAACCCAGGAGGTTCCTAGGGAAAAAATGCATTACTGGTTCCAGTAGCAATATGGGGAGGAAGGAAATAATAATTAAAAAAAAAACACAACAAAAACTATGCAGAATGTGAGTGCCCACATTCTTTCATAAAAATAGAACAAGGACTTACCCATGTCATGGAGAGGGGAATTAGGGATGGAGGATAACAGTTATTAATTATGAATTATGGAATATGAATTATGAAAATTATTATTTATTAATTATTATAATTATATATATATTAATCACCGTATATATATTGATTCGGATGCACGGTTGTAAAAATATAGTCCATAACTAGTTCAGTATATACAATTATACCAAATGATAATATTTACAGTCAATTACTAATTAAGGGAACGAAAGTGTGCAGTTCCACTGCTTGTCCACTAGATGGAGACTCGACAAGACGCTTGCGGCTGCTGCTATGTACAAAGATATTTATAATGTTATCACGAGGCAAGTCAAGCTAGAAATATCATGCGGCTACACGCGGGCGCTTTGAATAGAATGTTGCTGGATGTTGTACACATGAAAGATACATTCTGTGTAGCGAGGCAAGTTGCTTGGTTACACTGGCTCGCTGCTTATCTGCCCAGGGTTGGTCCCATCCGGGCAGCGAATTTCTTTCTTCTCCCACCTCTGTGGGTGGGGGCAAGGCTTGCTTTCTCCTCCCGCGGTCTGCGGGGAGGGGCGGCTTGCTTTCCGCCTATCGGCGGTTCTCCCTTAGCGGGGTAGGAGCAGCTCCCTGGGCGGTCGGCCTGCAGGGCCAGTCTGGAGGAGCAGTTCTCCACACGGCGGGGCCAGGTTCTTTCGTGGTCAGCCCTCACGATCGAGATGGCGGTTCCCGGTAGGTGGGTTTCGGTGGGGGGTTCAGTGAAGCAACTCCTCCCCCTCGGCTCGGCTCAAAGTGAGCTGATTCTGCCAAATCTCGGTGACTGCTTTCCATATAGGTTACAATGCTGCAGTCTTTGCCTTTGACTTCAAAGGAGAGGCTATCTTTTGCTCTCTCTTTCCCTCAGGGAAATTCCGAGTGCTTTGCCCTGACAACTTAGGGCGTGGAGCGGCTGCGGCTCCTTTTCCCTCCTGCAAGCGGCGGGGGCTACGCAAGATGCGTTTCTGCTTTGGCTACTTATGGCTACTTAATTAGCTTTCAGCAGATCTGGACTAGCCAGGCTCAGGCTTAGTCCTTCTCGTTTGGGTTAAGGACCCTCTCTCGGGTCTTTTCCTCAGTCCTTTCGACTGGGCTTGATTTTACCCTCTCTCGGGCTTACGACGCTGGGATTCTGCATCAGCAAAGGGATCATCCTGTTTGCTGTTTCCTCGAGCAGCTCAGTGAGCTGGCTTCTGTGCATATGCAGACGCCTCTATTGCGCTTGCATGTGGGATTGAGAAGACTTGGGGGTCGCCAAGCTTCTGCGGCTCGGCCAAAGCAAGAGAAAGCAAAAGGAGAGAGTAAAGTAGTAAACAAATGGAGTAATACTTGTAGATTCTCAAGGCTGGATCTGGCCAATGGGCACACTAGTCAACAACCTGCTTCCACCTACAGAAAAGGTGAAACTAAAACTATGCCCTTAGATAGAAAGAGCATAAGCATGCCATGCGATGGATGCATGCAGTTGTTTACCCCTGAAGGAGACAGGTCAGTGCCTGCTGCCTTTGTCCTCTCCTGAAAGGAGGGAGGAAGGGGGGGACTTACCAGAACATGTTGGGACAAGTTAGCTGGTATCTGGGGGCATAATTCTGGGCATGTAGTGCCTTCACTACAACCCAATACATCCCTGTACATTGAACCATCAGGGGAAGTCAACCAAAACCAGGTTCTTTTCCTTAAAAGAGAGAGAAAGTGTCATCCCTGACTAGGTGCTTTTGCTAACTAGCCATAAGCAGCACTCCTTAAATTAGCACAGCAGGTAAGATCTGTTCTGCACTTCTTTGTACTCATCTGAGTGCCATAAGCATGGAAGCAAGTTATAATTTTCATTCTTGTGCCCAAAATTAATCCAGGAATCCAGAAGTTAGGTTATAGTAATATCCCATTTCCTGCAAACTAGTGCTGTTTCCCATTAGCTGGAAGCTTCAAATGCTTTCTGGCAGATGAGAAAATTTAATCTAGATCTTTCCATACTCTAGGTCAGTGATCTAACTGCTGGTTTCAAGTCTAGGATCAGGCCATCTCTGGTCTCAGTGCACTAAAGCACTTAATATGAAGTGACTTTACCCATGTGCTACATTTACTCTGCTTCTGTTGCTCCCTTCAAACTTGGAAACTCTCAAACAAATACTGCTAATTTTATTCATATTATACAACTAACAAGTCTGATTCAATACCAGAACTCCTGTAGCAGAGAATAGCAGAGGAAGATAAGCTTCACCCTGAAGACAGGCAATTAAACTGCTATCTCCATCGTACAGACTAACAGTCAGAGAGGGAGATTAGGGAAGTTCCCAGAGGGCACATGAGGAAACATCTGTGATAGGATAAGGAGCACAGATGCCTTGAACCCTATTCAGAACTGCAGAACATCACTTTTCTTTAGCTTTGCAACTAAAAGGACAGAGAAAGCTGTGAGCCTGAAACACAGGTCGTTCATTGGCCTTTATCAACTTTGTCAGTAGTTTTGTTCATCTACCTAGTGACATTTCCTACTGCTCCCACTTCCAAGTCTCTCATACTACTGCCAGGGGGAAAAGACTACTGTTTGCAAAGCCAGGAAATATGGAACCTTAAGGAATCACCAGAAGAGCTGACAGGCAGGCAGACCATCCTAAATCGCTTCAGCTCATCCCTTCATCAATCGAACTGCTTTCTAGCTGATTGGGCCCTTTAGGTTTTCAAATCCCAGCATACAAATCAAATACTAAGAAAGTACTCTTAGTGTGCATTTGTAGGATTCAAGGTCAATTCCAAGCATGAAAACTTCACAGAAATGCTCAAGCTGATTGGGGGGGAAAGGGCAAAATATGAGAAGAAAATTAAGACTATTACTAGCTTTCATCTGAGGTTGTCTTTTCCTGATGGTCTCCACAGTGAAAAATGATTATTATTGCCTCCCATCGCTCTGAAAGTGGAAATCCCAGACGAGCAAAAAAAAAAAAGCAATGGATGTTTCTGAGGCAACACTGCCACCTGTTGAAACGTGAGTAAACCACAGCAGTGACAATTAAGCCTCATTTTACAAGCCATCCAATATCTAGTCTTTCTCTTCCCCCTCAATTCAGAACGGTTTGAATTAACCCCAACTCTCTTCTTCTGCTGAAGATATAACCCCCCAGAGACAATTCAGAATTTGATCACTTGCATTTGTGGCTACATGGAAAATACAGATTTAACTGAGAGCAAGCTCAGCTCCCAGTCCATGGTCTGCAGCTTAGACTCCTTTTTGATTTAGTTCATTTTTCCAATTCCTAGGTTGTACAGGGACTGGTTCCCTCTTTCGATCAGACTCCAAGTTTTTTTTAATTTCTTTGTACATATTCACATTTTATGCTCACATCATTTCATTCTCAGATTGTAAGTATTGTGTCCTGTAGACAAAGCTCAGAAAAGTTTGCTCTTTCTCTGGAAATCCACCATCAAAAAAGGCTTTCTTTGAGTATCCTCACGTATTTTCCTATCAATATTTCCAGTGACAGAAAAGTCACAACCTGCCTTTTTTTTTTTCCTCCCACCAGCAGTGGAAGAAATTGAATTATAACAGTACTAGGAGCCATTCAGATTTACTATTTTATCTTAAAGTTTCAAACTATGCAGTTTTTGGTTCCTTGACTATTACCCAACAAACTGCAAGAAGGTATACAGCAAAATTTTACAAATATTCTTGAACCTCAAAGCTGCTATTTGTCTCTGAAATTGAGTACTTCCTAGTGCTGTTGTATCATACTCTGCTTTCAGGGATTTTTTTTACCTTTTAGTATAGCAGCAAAGAAGTTGTTTTGCTCAAAAAGATGCCAGAGCTGCTACTACCATCCACCTTCATCTTTTCCCATGCAGATTTCATGTTCTTCCAAATTCTTAGAATATTTGTTTCCACCTGCTGATGATTTTAATGACTGAATGCTCTACTCTGTTAAAGTATAAAATACATTTGAGAAGGTTCCAAAATTGATTTGTAAATATTTTAAAGCGAGCTGTAGAGTCTGAATCTGTAATAGGTTGCAGTTTCCTCAGATTTCAAGTATATGGAAATATGGGATGGCAGTTTGCCACATAAAGTGAAAACAACTATGAAGTTTATTGTAAAGCTCAGATTTCATCTAACTACTTAGATGGAAAGTCCTTAATTCCTATTTCAGTGTTGAATACTCCCAATATTTGCAAATACACTTTTTAAATTAATAACAATCAAAACATAAGTTTCCAAGTATTTTTAAAGGACTGTTAAGGATTTGGTAAAATAAATTTAATTCCAATGTGTATTTGACATTCATGGTGCCTTTTTGTATATGTTTCACAAAATATGTTCTTACTAAATGATGTATTAAGCATCTTGATGCATTTTAAAGGTCCTCCAATTTCAGTCCTGTGCATATCTCCATTTTATTTAAATTATAAATTTCTATTCACTTCAGTTATGGCTATGGTTTCATTGTCCCTCATTTTCAGCTGCAAGTTGGTGCTGCAGGTGGCACCCTATGCCTAGTAAAGAAATCAGTTACCTTCACAACATTGAGGCCTCAGGGGTTCCCTTTCTTCCCAGCAGAGTAGCTGCATCAGGCCTGTGTTTAGTTCACTGTGTATATGCACACATATACAATACTACATATATACAATATATATGTGTCATGTTGTATACCTGTTTTCATTAGGTTACGGAAGCTGTAACTTCTGTACCTGGAGTTGAAGCTTTCAGGAGCGCCTAAATCATCATATAAATATCCAGATTTTCAAAAATGTTTCTGCATATGTTTGGGAGGCAGCAACATTAGCAGAGCAGCTTAATTAAAGAAGCTATTTGGCAGGTCTCATGACTAGGCAAACTACTGCATCGTAGAGAAGTTACCTGAGGATACAACAGCTTCCCACTATCCCCTTTGCATGCTGACCTCCCAAGTTTGTTGAGCTCCAGGAAGAGCATCTGCTTCCTCATATTTTCCATTTTTGTTTCTACTATAGCTGTTATATTGGAATCATTTCAGTGGAGGCACTCCAACCCATATTTGGGAAAAGCCTAACACCAGTGGGAGCCCATTCCCCACCAATATCAAGTATTATTATGAAACAATGTGTGAAAAACTTAACACAGTCAAGAATGATGTTTCCATAACTTTGGTTTTTTGCTATTCTCAAAACAAAACAACAAACAAACAAACAAACACCCCCAACTGATTTAGTGAGCTGAGTCCACCTGTGGCTCTAATTTACCATTCAACAGGTAAAACAAAATCTGCATTAATTAAATTGCAGCTAAACAAGCAATAGTTTGTGTTCTGATAAGTTGTTATTCCAAGTACAGCAGGGTCTACAAAAATAACATAGACAAGAAGTAGTTAGTCTATTTGTGTGGCTCCGATGCCTCCAGGAAGCACAGCTATCAGGTCACAGAATCAACCAGGTTGGAAGAGACCTCCAAGATCATCAAGTCCAACTGATCACCCAATCCTATCTAATCAACTAGACCATGGCGCTAAGTGCCTCATCCAGGCTCTTCTTAAAGACCTCAAGGAATGTCGACCCCATCCCCTCCCTGGGCAGCCCATCCCAAAGGGCAATCTCTCTTTCTGTGAAGAACTTCCTTCTCAGATCAAGCCTATACTGCACCCTGCACAGCTTGAGACTGTGTCCGCTTGTTCTGTTGCTGGTTGCCTGGGAGAAGAGACCAACCCCCACCTGGCTACAACCTCCCTTCAGGCAGTTGTAGAGAGCCATAAGGTCTGCCCTGAGCCTCCTCTTCTCCAGGCTAAACACCCCCAGCTCCCACAGCCTCTCCTCACAGGGCTGTGCTCCAGACCCCTCACCAGCTTGGTTGCCCTTCTCTGGACACCTCAACATCTCTCTTGAATTGAGGAGCCCAGAACTGGACACAGTACACAAGGTGTGGCCTAACCAGTGCTGAGTACAGGGGCAGAATGTCTTTTCTGACACAAATTGTGGTACTAAAAATAAACCTTGGAGGGGAATGAATACATTTACAAGCTATACCCAAAGGTACAAAGTTCCTTTTCTCTTTCAGAAAGAGGCACGTTTCAATGGCAAGCAGCTATGCCATTAATAACACATGACAGCAAATATGTTCAAGGGAAAGGATGTGAAAGCTTTTGCAGCTCCTAATTTGATGTGATAAAAAGGTTAAAAAGGTAACCTGACCTGTATAGTGTAAGAGGTATGAGAACGGGAAACTCAGAATCCCCATTTTAAATGATGCATTTGCTTTTCTGAAGATCAAGCTCAAAGCAGCAAGTTAGTTTGCCTATTGCCACTGCTGTCAAAGATGTAACAGCCAAGTATATATCTGTGCTTTTATATCTTGTGTGTGATTTTTTGAGAATACAACCTTTATTCCAGCCTCAGAATATGAACCACATGAAAGCATAACATTTAGACAAAGTCATTAACGTATCCAAATTTCATATCCTAGTAAGAAACTAATAGTAGGAAAATGCAAGGAAGCTGATCTGAATTTATAGGAAGGTAGCGATGGGCAGTGAGGGAGGAATCACCTCAACTACAGATGTGGTTTGAGCTCTAAAGAATAGAGTTAGATAATATTTTTCAGTTGACTTTTGGGGGGAAAAAAATCCATCAACACCATTTATCTTCAGAATCATCATTTTACTCTGGCAAAGCCTAGAATCTTGCCCATGCCCCAACTGTCCTAATGGCCCTAATTACCCTCATCATTAAAGGCTGTCAAAGCCTGATTTTGGAAGAAGCTCTTGGATCTCCTCCAAGTGTAAAAGTCAGGGGACTTTTAGAGATATTCCTCTTAGAGATATTCAAAAGCTATCTGGAATGGGCCTAGGCAATCAACTTTAGATAGCCCAGCCTCAACAAGAGGATTTGCCAAGATGACCTCCAGAAGTCGCTCCCAATCTATTCTATGAAGGCAACAGGTAGGCAGACTGTTTTCTACCTCATTTCTGGTTCATTCACAAAGACAATGAACAAAATTCTGTGGTGAGACCTCTAGTATCACACCACCTTTCTGCAGGATGGCTGGGTTGTTTTCCCACAATAGGGAGGGTTTTGCATGAAGCAGTAACATCCATGTAGCCATCCCACAGGCTTCATCCTTTGCTAATTACATTTTCCATAGGCCTTTCCATATTCCTATAGCCTGCCTGCCCAGTTCCACTAGGTTCATGCTCTCCTCAAAGCCAGAAGTATCTGTCAGAGGTGAGCAGGCAAACACTCCCAGCCAGTTGCTACTAAAGGCAGCCGGGTTCAGCTTTCTAGAAGACACAGGCAGACTATTCCACTATCTGCCAAACCAGGCCAGAAACCAATTGCCTCAAAACCCCACAGTCCTCGTAAATCTGTTTTTCCCTTGCTGAAGGCTTATCACCCAGATGGTTTCTATCATCAGCCCAGCTCACACCCCAAAGCCTTGGACAGAAGCAGCCAGAGCATTAAATGAAACAACTTGTATACTCTAAATTGATTGAGGAAAAGCTCTTACCTCAGCAGCCTGTAGAGCTGAAGTTGACCAGTACCCTCAAGTCCCAGAGAACATCCTCTTTACCTTCCCAAAATATTTAACAACAAGCTCTCTTTCCAACCCCATACTTTTATAAGGAGTGGCACACATACAGATAGGATGGGAGACTTTGGTCAGAGCCCTAAGGGCACTACTAGGTTTTGATAGTCCTGACCACACACACCTGCACCCTTAGCCCTGCCTGTAGGTCCAGAGGCTCTATTTAAGCTCAGAGGGGGCTCTCTGTCTTTCTTCAAGCTGTGAATATGCCTTTTCTGAGGGATTTTTCCTGGTATTTCCAAATTGCTGCTTGTTTTGGACCTGATTTTTTATTTCATTTTCTAGTGTTCAGCAGGGTTTTGGTGAAGCCTGTGACTATCCTGTCCTTTGCCACCCTGCTCAAGGGCTATGTCTTACTGGTGAGACCATTGTCTCTGTTGTGGTCATGCTCAGCTCCCAGCTTGTTATTCCTCACAGAGTATCCTTGCTCTTGCAACTCTCTGATGAATCCCATAATCTTTGCATTTCTGTCTTTTCTTTCTTTATACATCTGACGTATATGTGGCATTTCTGGGGCTTTCTGAGAGTTTGTTCTATCTATGGGAAACAGAAGCGAATTCTGGAAGCTGGTACTGTAGTGAGATCTCTGTGTGTTCTTCCATTGTAGGCCAGCCTGGATGCGAGGGGAGTGTTCCATTAGCCTCCTCTCCCAGGATATTCAGCTAATGGGTGAGGTTCGCATGGTTGGTTCTCACCCTGCACACGCTGTATGGGGTTGCAGAGGGGAGGTACCACACCCCTGATAGCTGTAGCTGCCATTGCCGTTCTTTATGCTCTGTACTTAAAGAGGGCTTTCTGAAAGGGCTCCTGCTCAGACAGCAGTGTAATGCTGATTCCTCTTTCTCCTCCTTCTCCATTTACATGTCTGTGTCAGAGCTGCAGGGCAGAAATCTACCACTGCTATTTCACATAACACAAGAAAGCTGAGAAGTTTGCCTGTGGTGACACAGGATAAAATGTTAGGTACAAGCTGCAAACACCATGAGATATCTTACTTGGCTGGTAGTAGAACTGTGGGAGGCTGAAATTAAGAACATGAATGTGCTCTGCATGGGTGAGAAACCGGCTTATAATTTGCTCATAACACTTACTTCCAGAAGATGTCAGTCAAAGAAGATACTACAATGTTGTTTTTCATGCTACTTTAGTTGGAACAGGTTGAGATGTAGAGCTGCTTGCTCCCACCCATGAAGAACAAAGATCTAAGAAAACAAAGAGGGAAGACATAGAAGACAGAAAAAGCATAAGAGTATAGAAATCGAGCTTACATTGATATTTTAAATGATGGGGAAGAGTACTAAAGCAAGTACCAGTTTTCTTCATTACATTCCTGTTGCTTTCTGACTGTTAAATTTCAGCTAACTGACATACCCTCTGAGCAGTGAATTCTCACCCATCTACCATTACATCCCTACACCCTCAGAGCAGTGAATTCTCAACTATCTACCATTACAACCCTACACCCTCAGATCAGTGAATTCTCACCTATCTACCATCACACCCCTACCCCCTCAGAGCAGTGAATTCTCAGCCATCTACCATTACATCCCTACCCCCTCAGAGCAGTGAATTCTCACCTATCTACCATTACATCCCTACCCCCTCAGATCAGTGAATTCTCACCTATCTACCATTACATCCCTACCCCTCAGATCAGTGAATTCTCACATATCTACACACCAGCTCTCTGTGACATGAAAGAATTAATTTTCAGGAACACCAGATTTATTAGGTAATGTCAGTGCCAGCATTATTAGTACCCTTTACCCCACAGTAATTAATTGCAATGTTCGCTTGACCTAATAGCACAACTGCAAATGCTAGTCTGGATATTCCACACATTTTTTCTTCCAAAACTCAAATACTTGTGGGTTTCCTTGAGAATGCCCTGGAACAAACACTTGTGGTATGTCTAGACCAGCACTTAGTGTTGAATTTGGTTAACTCAAGTTAATTAGTAATCAATTAACTGGAGGTAGAATAGGACCGAAACCTCTATTCCAGGCATGCTGCAATCCATCAGGTAACAACAAAAGTCCTGCAGCATGACTCTGCATGATCCTAATCTTTTCTATTTAAGCATAAGATTCATTGGGAAAAAAAAAAAAAAAAAATAGCCTTTGAAGGTCAGTACCAAAGAAGTTTTTTTGCATAACAGTCCAGCAACTGTCTGTGAGTGCAGAGTGTCCCTGAGGGATAAATTTCTCTGGCCATAGCAGTCTCAAGGGAATAGAAACAAAGGTATTGTATGACTGGTCTGCAACTGGCCTGAATAAGTGGAGATACATGTAGGGTACAGAGCTGTATGCAAACACATTGCATAGGAGCTAGCACCTGATTCTGGGTGTTGTGTTTGGTATCCTGCCTGGAGGCTGTGCTTCCTCATCTGCCTGACATGAACACCTGGAGTGCTCAGCAGTCACTGGGATGACATAACCGACTAGCAGGTAGTTGCCACTGGGGGCCAGATAGCCTTTAACAAGATTCAAAGATCTCACTGGAGATAGCTCTCAGTACTTGTGCCACCAGTTTTAATCAAAGCTGGCTGAAAGTGTTCTTTAGAACTTGTGGTCTCTGCCCAAGTCCTCATGGCAGAGCAGCACATTGATTACCACAATTGCCCTGGCTTTGCCTTTTACAATACCACACTCTTTCCCAGCATTCTGTCACACCTTCCTCAATAGGTCCTCTGGTGTTCCGGACAGAAAAACAGTCTTTCAGCTGAGACATTATTGTACCTTTTGTTTATGCTTACCAAGTGTATTGAGAACCCAGATCTTTGTTGTCTCTATTACTCTGAAAATGAGGTGAGAGAATCCTATTGACAAGGCACTGTTTGACAGTCTGGTAGAAACTGCTAACCCAAGGCCTGTGTTTATATAAATGGTAGCAGTTCTGTTTACAGAAGAGCTGTACAAAAATTTAATGTCTCTGCAGATCTAGCAATATAAAAGTGTTTTTTTTTTTTCAATATAGAAGTGATTATTTCAGCAAAGGAAGTAGAATAACTACTCACCAAGGTGAGTCTCAATAATACTACAGCTACAAACACAGATCTGTCTACTACGCTGCTGCAATGATCTTGTTTTAAGAACAAATGGTCACAAGCAAGCATCCCTGTGTGTAATAATTCCCTATTTAGAGTTTAAAGACTACCTGATTTATTTTAATCACCAGAATATGTTCTCCAATCACTTTGGCAAGTTACCAAAAAAAATAAATCTTTACATGGGGAGGTCAAAAGATGCATTTGGTCTTGGAGAACCTCTACAAGTTTCCATATCTGACCTTTGTACTACAGTTAGATTTTATCCTTTGGTAGCTTAAACTTGATACAGCCACTAAAAGAAGTGGGTACAGCTCAGCTAGCATTAGCTTCCTAGTGGCAAGCTTCAGCTGGGCTACAGCTTTGGCACTAAGTGGTTCCTCACGCTTCAGCTATTTGCCAAATGTCATTGTAGGATTGTGTTAATGAACTCAGCTTTAGCTTTCTCTCTTCACAGAGAAAGCTGGGGTTGTCTTGCTGCTAATTTCCTGACCCATGGGATCCTTGAACTGCCTATCAAATAACTGCTGGAGGTGCAATAGCAGCCTGTAATAGGCAAGGTTGTCAAGCCAGAGGTTAAGCTCAAAGACCTATATTTAGGTACTTCTACAGGTGGCCTGATGTACAGAAGTGCTGAATCTGCAAGCTCCCACTCAGCTACTTAAATATGGAAATCCATGGACCATCTGAGAGAGGTCAGGACTCCTGAATGTCCAGACATGCACTAAGTGCCTGAATATGTTCACAGGAACATAGTATGGAACCTTTCGTTTTAATTCTGCCTGCTGTATACTTTGAGTTAGAAACATTTTTATCTAGGTAATTGTTATTTTCTTTATTGCTGTATAGAAAAGCTGAGGCCTGACATCCTCCATCAGTTCTCTATTTCTCATACAAGTGATGAACCAGTTCAGTGGGCAGGTCTCATTAATACCTGAGGGACACTAACTGATTTTACCTTTATAACATTCAGTGCTGGTTTTTTTTTTTTTTATTAGTCAGTGTATGAACAAGATCTTAGTTTCCCTTCATGCAAAATACTGCCCTGTAGGGAGGGCTCATGGATCACTACTCAGTTCCCTCACAGGTTTTGAAGTTTGGGCATCTGTAGGAGGAGAGAGCTACTTTTGGACAACTTTTGAGAAGGCTATGTTTAGTCTTTGACTTAGAAAAGAATGTAAACATCTAGTAACTGAAGAGAAAGACTAGGCAGAATTTGGCTGGATGTGTTAAAAAGCTCATTTGCTAATTTTAACCTATTGTATGCTTCACTTAAACACATGTCAGTAATTAATAGCCAATTAGGATATGCCAACTCTGCTTAAAGAATAGTATATAACTTGTCTGTGTAATGGAATAAATGTCTTCACTTGGAAATGTCTTCACTTGGAAACATCTTGGCCTCATGCAGCCTGTGGAGATCATGCTCATTGCTGTCATAGGCATCTATTTCTGCTCATAGTGGGCTGAACACAAGTCTGTGGAATTCTCTCCAGCCACACAAATGCAAATGATCAAAAAAAAATTCTCTTTGTCTTTCCAAAAACTTCATATGAGATGTGATAAAATACTGCATTCAAACTGCCATTAACATGGACATGTCTCATGAAATGTTTCCATGTAGCTGAAGTGGCATATTCTAATGACAGAAACATTCTTCAATAAACAATGATCAATATTCTTGCTGAATTTTTGAGTGTTTGAATGAACCTGATTTCAGTCTGCTACTGTTTTCTTCAGGAATGTTATGTATACAAATGCTTTTGGGCACATAATATAGCTGTTGAAAGTTTAGCAATCATTTGGCGTGTGTCAATTTAAGCCATTATACCTTGTCTAGAGGTTCACAGAATCTCCGAATCAACCAGGTTGGAAAAGACCTCCGAGATCATCAAGTCCAACCTATTACCTAATATACCTAACACCTTCTGACAACTAAACCATGTCTCTGAGTGCCACATCCAAGCTTTTTTTGAACACCTCCAGGGATGGTGACTCCACCACCTCCCTGGACAGCACATTCCAATGACCAATTACTCTTTCTGGGAAGACCATTCTCCTCACCTCGAGCCTAAACTTCCCCTGGCACAGCTTGAGACTGTGTCCGCTTGTTCTGCCACTGGTTGCCTGGGAGAAGAGACCAACCCCCACCTGGCTACAACCTCCCTTCAGGTAGTTGCAGAGAGCAATAAGATCTCCCCTGAGCCTCTTCTTCTTCAGGCTAAACACCCCCAGCTCCCTCAGCCTCTCCTCACAGGGCTGTGCTCCAGACCTCTCACCAGCCTCGTTGCCCTTCTCTGGACACAGTCAAGTGTCTCAACGTCCTTCTTAAATTGAGGAGCCCAGAACTGGACACAGTACTCAAGGTGTGGTCTAACCAGTGCTGAGCACAGGGCAGAACAACTTCTCTGTTCCTGCTGTCTGCACTATTGCTGATCCAGGCCAGGATGCCATTGGCCTTCTTGGCCACCTGGGCATACTGCTGGCTCATGTTCAGCTGCTGTCCACCAGTCCCCCCAGGTCCCTCTCTGCCTGGCTGCTCTCCAGCCTCTCTGTCCCCAGCCTGTAGCTCTGCATGGGGTTGTTGTGGCCAAAGTGCAGAACCCGGCACTTGGACTTGTAAAATGCCATCCTGTTGGACTCTGCCCATCTGTCCAGCCTGTCAAGGTCCCTCTGCAGAGCCCTCCTACCTTCCAACAGATCAACTCCTGCTTCCAGCTTGGTGTCATCTGCAAACTTACTAATACTGGACTCAATCCCCTCATCCAGATCATCAATAAAGATATTGAACAGGATTGGGCCCAGCACTGATCCCTGGAGGATACCACTATTGCCTGGCCTCCAGCTGGCAGTGGCACCATTCACCACCACTCTCCGGGCCTGGCCCTCCAGCCAGTTCCTAACCCAGCACAGAGTGCTCCTGTCCAAGCCATGGGCTGACAGCTTGGCCAGGAGTTAGACATGGGGGATGGTGTCAAAGTTCATAACTTCTAGACAAAAACTAAATACTATATTATCCAAAATTCTTAGATGTGGCCATTGCTTGAATCAGAAACTCCTCTGTTTGGTCTAAAGACAGATCTGAGCGGGGACCAATCCAGCACAAAACAGTGCTGCCCAGATTCTGAAATCTCTACAGACTTTGCCTGTAGAGAATAATGAAGCAAATGAGCCTAATCTTCCCTGCCTGTATTGATTCTGGCATATTAATTGTGCATGTGATCCCATGAACCATATTTCACCATCACTTCGTAGGGCTGCCTCCTACTTTGTTCTCTGCCACTGAGTAAAGACACAATTTCTAATGTATTTAGTGCAACACCCCTGTATAAGCAGGCTCAGGATTAGACCTTCTGTTTATAAAACTGGGTTTAGAACAAGTTTGTTTTCTCTGCTTAATCCAGAATAATTGGAGAGCTGCATTTTGTGTCATTCTTCATTAGTTATTAAGATCAATAGGATATATTGCTTGCACAGATGCTACAATATTACTCTCTGATCGTGAGCTTGGATAGAAGGACATTCTTTGTAATTAATTGTAGTGGATCTTCTAATTGTTTTGATACAATGTCTCTGCTTTGTCATACTTTTAAATGCAGTTGACAAATTGGCTAAGTCAGATTGGTTGACAGACAGGAGGAGAGACTTGCAGTCATTCAGCCTGAAGAAAAGAAAGCGCTGGGGAGACCTTCTAGCAGCCTTCCAGTATCTAAAGGGGGACTACAGGAAAAATGAGGATGGCTCCACTGCTTCCTCAGGGGAGGTAGAGGATAATGGGCAACGAGATAAGGAAGATGCAAGGGCCATTGATGAGCTAGGATTCATGTCAGTGCCTGGGAGCAATGAAGCAGGGAGCAGCCCTCTGCCCCGCAAAGGGCTCCCAGCTGAAGTGTATCTGTGCCAGTGCACAGAGCTGAGGAACAAGAAAGAGCTTAAAGGTATCATGCAGCAGGACAATTATGGCATTACTGCACTGACAGAAACATGGTGGGATGAATCCCATAGCTGGAACACTGTGTTGGATGGCTACTGACTCTTCAGAAGGGATAGGCGCCCAGAAGAGAGGTGGTAAGGTGGCCCTGTATATCAGGAAGGGTCTTGACTGTCTGAGCCATGATGATGAAGGTGATGATAGAGTTGAATGCTTGTGGGTAAGAATCAGGGGAAAGGCCAACAAGGCAGATATCATGATGGGGGTCTGCTGTAGACCACTTAACCAGGATGAGGAGATTGACAGTGTTTCACAGGTGCCTGTGGAAGGTCTCAGAATTGCTGGCCCTTGTTCTTGTGGGGGGCTTCGATCTACTGGATATCTGCTGGAAATACAACACAGCAGACAAGAAGCAGTGCCGGAGGTTCTTGGAGTGCATGGAAGATAACTTCCTTACACAGCTATTGAATGAGCCAATGAGGGATGGCTCACTACTAGACCTACTGCTTGTAAAGAGAGAAGGACTAGGAGGAGTTGTAAAGGTTGGTGGACGTCTTGGACAAAGTGACCATGAGATGGTGGAATTTATAATTCTTAGTGAAGTTAGGAGAGGAGACAATAGAACTACATCCTTGGGCTTCTGAAGGGCAGACTTCAACTTGCTTAGGAGCCTGGTTGATGGCTCCCCTTGGGAGGCAGTTCTGAAGGACAAGGGAATCCAGGAAGGCTGGACATTCCTCAGGAGGGATCATTAAGGCACAGGAACAAGCTGTCCTCATGCATCAGAAGATGAGTTGGCAGGGCAGAAGACTGGCTTGGCTAAGCAGAGAGCTTTGGCTAGAACTCTGAAGAAAAGGAAAATCTACTGGCTATGGAAAGAGGGACAGGAAACTCAGGAAGGATATGCAGGGTGAAAATTAGAAAGGCCAAAGTTCAACATGAATTCAATCTGGCCAGTGTCATTAAAGATAATAAAAAGAGCTTTTATAAGTATGTTAACTGTAAAAGAAGAGCTAGGGAGAACTTCCACCCACTACTGGATGAAGGAGGGAACCTGGTGACCGAAGACAAGGCAAAGTCTGAGCTGCTGAACACCTACTTTGCACCACTATTTGTCAGTGACACCAGTTGCTCCATGAGGTTTCAGCCCCTGGAACTGGAAAACAGGGACGGAGAGCAGAAAGCAGCCCCCACAATCTAGAAGGAAATAATCAATGACCTATTGCACCACTTAGATGTGCACAAGTCTAGGGGACTGGGTACTTAAGGAGATGGCAGATGTGCTCACCAAGCCACTCCCCATTATTTGTCAACAGTCCTGGCAAACTGAGGAGATCCTACTTGACTGGAGGTGGCAAATGTGACAAGAAGGGCCAGAAGGATGATCCTGGGAACTACAGACCTGTCAGTCTGACCTTGCTGCCAGGAAAGGTCACGGAGCAGGGCACCCAGAGTGCCATCACACAGCACTTAAAAGGCAACTAGGCAATCAGGCTCAGTCAGTGTGGGTTTATGAAAGGTAGGTCCTGTCTACAATAAGGTGGCCTGCCTAGTGGATAAGGGAAGTGACATGGACATTGTCTGCCTGGACTTTAGTAAAGCCTTTGACACTGTCCCCACAGCATTCTCCTTCAGAAACTCAGGGCATGGGGTTTGGATAAGTGCACTCTGCATTGGATTAAAAAGTAGCTGAATGGCCAAGCCCAAAAAGTGGTGGTGAATGGAGTTAAGTCTGGCTGCCACCCAGGGTTCAGTATTGGGGCCTGTTCTCCTTAATATCTTTGTCAATGGTCTGGATCAGGGGATTGAATGCACCCTCAGTAAATTTGCAGATGACACCAAGCTGGGTGTCTGTGTTGATCTGCTACAGGGTAGGGAGGCTTTCCAGCAGGACCTGGACAGGTTAGACTGATGGGCCAAGGCTAACTGTATGAAGTTTAACAAGGCCAGGTGCCAGGTCCTGCACCTGGGGCACAACAAGGTAAGCTACAGACTTGGGGATGTGTGCTTGGAAATCTGTGACTCGGAGAGGGACCTGGGGGTATCGGCTGACAGTCAACTAAATATGAGTCAGCACTGCCCAGGTGGGCAAGAAAGCCAATGGCATCCTGGTTTGGATTAGAAACACTGTGGCCAGCAGGAACAAAGAGGTGATCATCCCCTTGTACTCAGCACTGCTGAGGCCACACCTCAAGTATTGTGTTCAGTTCTGAGCCCCTTACTACAAGAGGGACATTGAGGTTCTGGAGTGTGTCCAGAGATGGGCAACGAGGCTGGTGAAGGGCCTGGAGCACCTGGCCTGTGAGGAGCGTCTGAAGGAGCTGGGGGTGTTCATTGTGGAGAAAAGGATGCTGAGGGGAAACCTTATCGCTCTCCACAGCTACCTGAAGGGAGGTTGGAGCAAGGAGGGGTCAGCCTTTTCTCCTTGGTGTCAAGCAACAGGACCAGAGGAAATGGTTCCAAGCTCTACCAGGGGAGGTTCAGGCTGGATGCTAGGAAATATTTCTTCACACAGAGGGTTCTCAAACATTGGAATGGTCTGCTCAGGGCAGTGCTGGAGTTGACATCCCTGGAGGTGTTTAAGCAGCGTGTAGACCTGGTGCTTAGCAACTTGGTTTACTATTGACCCCAAATTGGATCAAAGGTTGGACTGGATGATCTTTGAGGTCTCTTCCAACCAGATGTTTTCTGTGATTCTGTGATTTCCTACAAGGATATGTAGTGCAAGGACAATGGCTTTAAATTTAAAGAAGATAGATTTAGATTAGATGTAAAAAGTTCTTCATTGTGAGGGTGGTGAGACACTGGAACACGTTGCCCAGAGCTGCTGGATGGGGCTTTGAGCAACCTGGTCTAGTGGAAAGTGTCACTGCCTATGGCAGGGGGGTTGGAATTTATGGTCTTTAAGGTCCCTTCCAACCCAAACTTCTATGCGATGTCTTTCTTCACAGTTATCAGCTGTGTTCGAGCACGCTTTACTTCTAGAAATGGCAAATAGGGCAACCACAAGAATCCATTAGTCATAAATCATAATTACGTGTTTCAAAGGAATAAATTATATCCTTACACTGATATAACTATTGGAATTGTGTTACTGTTACATGAGTGTTTAACTTCTTGTTCTTTGCTTTCTTGAGCTTTGTAACAAGGTAACTCTTAGCAGGTTTTCACAAACTCCTGGTTTGTTTTTTTTCTTTTGGGGCTGAACTGTGCTATCATAGACTCTGACTGCAGATCATAGCATGGAGTTTAGATTATGCCTATATTTTAGAAGCATGACCACATCAAGGAGCATATTCCAAACTAATTTTGACTACTAAAACACAAAGATGGATTATCTATTAACCTGGATGCCAAAGGGCAAAAGAGTGGTTCATGCCACAGGTATGACAGCCTGTCTCACTATAAAAAAAGAAAACAGCTATGTATTATTAGGAGTTTATATATATATATTTTTTTTTTTATCTCACAGACTTGTGCAATACTAGACCTTCATGGATGTGGACTTGCTTTCATTTTTGGTACATAGCTAGATCAAATTAAGATGAGAACAAATAGATATCTTGATGAAGCTTTTCAATCAAAGAAAATTGTAAAAATACTCAGATTCAGCCTAGTTCAAAGACCAAAAAAAGTATTTTGCTGATTCAGCTGCTGACTGCCATGACCAATCACACAATCACAGAATGTTAGGGGCTGGAAGGGACCTCAAAAGATGATCCAGTCCAACCCCTCTGCTGGAGATCACCTAGACCAGATCACACAGGAACACATCCAGGCAGGTCTTGAATATCTCCAGAGAGGGAGACTCCACAACTGCCCTGGATATCCTGTTCCAGTGTTTTGTGGCTCTGTGCTGGACTCTTTCAAGCAGTTCCCTGAGGTCCTTCTTGAACTGAGGGGTCCAGAATTGGATACAGTATTTCAGATGCAGCCTCACCAGGGCAGAGCAGAGGAGGAAAAGAACCCCTATTGACCTATTGACCATACCCCATCTAATACACCTCAGAAAGCCGCTGGCCTTCTTGGCCACAAGAGCACGTTGCTGGCTCATGGTCAACTTTCCATCCACTAGGACCCCCAGGTCCTTTCCCCTTCACTGCTCTCCAACAGGTCAGTCCCCAAACTATACTGCTCCGTGGGGTTGTTCTTTCCCAAGTGCAAGACTCTTCACTTGCCCTTGTTGAATGTCATTAAATTTCTCCCTGCCCAACTCCCCAGACTTGCTGAATGGTAGCACAACCCTCCTGTGTCAGCCACTCCACCCAGTTTGGTGTTGTTTTGATGGGAATAACTTAACGAGGCAGGAATTATAAAAACATAGTTACTTTTATTTTTCCTGAAAGTCCCACCCCAAAACTATGTACAAACTGGTTACCTTTTATTTACAGGTTCCATTCAGTTGGGAATTCCACAAGGATGCTTATGGGCAATTTTGGTTCAACACAGAGAATTCAGAAAATGGAAAAGGCTAAGCCGCAAAATAGCTTTACACCACTTTGAAATCAGAGGCGAGCCAGGACTCTAGGCAAAAGGCAAGTGCCAGATTTCACTCACGAGGACAGAGTGTGAATTTGGAGACAGTTCCTTGGTGTCTCCTTAGTAGTACCCTCCAGAACTGCAACCGATTTATGGATCCCATGGCATAAAGCCAAAGAGAATGGAAACTGCCAAAGATAAGGCGTCTCCAGACAGAGCTCCCACGAGGCAAATCTCATGGCACAGTGCTGCCTTAGCAGTGCAAGAGCAGCCGTGCTGCTGGCGTGCCTTCAGTGAACTTCCACAGGTTACGGCAGAGGCAGGGCTGCTCATGCCGAGTAGGGAGCAGGAACCCAGGGTGTGCAGTTCTGGGTGCAGCAGGCAAAGTTCTCCAATCTTGAATCAAATGCCATGAATCCAGTGAATCCCAAAACAAGTCCCTCTGTGCTTTCTGGTCACTCTATTTAAGACCTTCACCAGACAATGTGTATAGCGCCAATATCTCCTGGGCATGAAGAGCACAGCCAATCCCAATTCCAGCTCCCAGTGCAGGCTTCCCCATGAGTGACAGGGACATAAACTCCCAGTGGGAGGAAAGAGAGCCTTTTAACCTTGCCCTGTTCAAGCCTGCAGGGGGAGGGGAAAGGAGTTTCGCACCTTTGTCTTTCCCCATTCAAACCTCCACAGACACAGAGGGGAGGAAGGGGTTTCTGGAGCACCCTATGACTTGTGTCATCAGCAAACTTGCTGACAGTGCACTCTATGCCCTCAGCCAGGTCATTGATGACTATATTGAATAGTACTGGTCCTAGTATTGATTCCTGAGGGACTCCATTAGATACAGGCCTCCAACTAGACTTCTCTCAGGCTTTTCCCAGGGTGTGGCAGCCAGCAGGGTCCTCTGGCTGGGCACGGACAGTGCTCTTGGAGCTGCTGCTTTTTGCAGGGCTCAGCTATATAGCTGGCATAGTTTCTGTCACACATTCCAGTGCTAGGCTCGCAGGATGGCTCCCTGCTGCAGCTCGGGCAGCAGTTCCTTTCTGTGGGACACGGTAGCCGGTAATGGCTGTTCGGGAGCTCATGGGCTGGGAGCGGCTTATTGCTCGCAAGGCTGCAGCTTTGTGCTTGCAGTGGTATGGCTCTCCTGGGCTAGGCTCTCCCGGGCTTTGCCCTTTCTGCACAGCAAGGTGTCTAAGTCTGTTGTAAATACAAACAACTTTTACCAATTCAGTCAGCTTTGGTGCGGGTCTCCAGTTACGTGGTGGCGTCCGTGACAGCTGGGGCTTCTTGCAACGTGCTCAGGCTGGCTGTATTTTCAGGGCACCTTTTGGCAAAGGCTTGCCTATGGTGCAAAGGGCGATTGTGCTTTTCCAGGTAAACCAGGTGAGTTGTTTACCAAAACAGCTTGTGTTTAACAATATATGAGAATAAACGTTGGCCAATCGGCACTGTTGAGGGGGTGGGGGAAGGTGGCAAGGAAGGAATTTGCTTGCTGCCTTGACTATGGACTTGCCTCCACTCCTTCTTTTCCTTTAGATTACTGCCTTCAGTCTGGTGGGGAAAGGATACAGGAGGTATTTGACCCTCAGTATCTTTTAATGGGTGTTCCCAGGTCTTCTTCAGGGCAGGCAGAGCCTGGCTCTGCCAGCAATCTCATCCTCAGCTTTCCTGATGCTCCTAAGCCTTTCAACTTCATCTTGCAGTCTTTCAACCTTGCCTTGTAGCTGTGTTCCTTGGCTGAGCAGATAATCCACCTGCTCACACCATGTATAGCAGCCTGCTACCAGAAAGAGGCTGAGGCATCCCCTGCAGCCTGCAGCCTGCATCATCACCTTATTCTGTGGGAGCTCTGTCTGGGTTCCCAACTCCGTTTTGGATGGCATCAGGAGCATGGTCTTCTTCTGCCGGGTGGGGACCATTATACTTTGACTGAGATGGTGAACATTTATTGTTGTGTTGTTTTACCCTGCATGCACTGCTTACTGTGTTCCGGCGAGACAGCTTGCTGCCTCACTCAGCTGTGGGCTCCTGCCACTTCCTGCTGCATTTACATCTCCCACAGTTACCCTGGCAACGTCCCCGGCTACTCTCATGAGCAGGCACTTGAGAGAAGCCAGCCCTGCCCTCTGCAGTGTTCCCCTGCTCCACAGGAGGTTTTCTTTCCAGCACTTCTGTGGCCTAACACAGCAGCCTTTCCATCTAACCATGATCTGCAGGCCCTCATGTCTCTCCTGTGACCCTTGCTCTCTGCCTTGCCATAGTCTTCAGGCTGTGAGAACTCGTCCTCATCCTAACCAGCTGCTTCCAGGAAAGGAGCAACATTCACAGCCTCTGGAAGAATTCACAAAGCATTATTTTTAAAGGAGGATAATGAAAAATGAACACAACATTCACAAAACACCAGTGAGGGTTTTGATCTGTAATATAAGGCATTTGATTTTAATGGCCAGGTCTGCAGAATCAGTTGTTACTTAAAAAAAACCATGTGTGGTTACAGCCCCCTAACATTTCAAATAGTAAAAGATCTTGCAGGAAGAAACAGGTCTCAAGTGATGCTTGTTTGTTTCCATTGTTTGACACCTATGTCCTTAGACACCTTAGATGCCTTTGTGGGCTCAGTGACATCCATGGCCTTGAGAGCTTAAGCAGTCACAATTAACTGGAATTCCATAAAGCGTGGATGGTTCTTGTTTGGAAGTTTGATGTGTAGGGTGATCAAGGGTAAGCAGCAGAAATCCTTCTCTTTAGAATCAGAGAAAATGACTCTGCACACATATACAGGTGGTGTCCTGAAGGGACAAGCCCCAGACATGCCCTAAACCAGACAAGTGGTAGTGCAACAACATCAGCCAGTTCTCTCAACACTCCTGGGTGCATCTCATCAGGGCCTATGGACTTGTGTATATTCAATTCATGTAACTGATCCCTAACCCAGTCTTCACTGACTAGTGGAGAGCCCTCCTCCAGGCTTTCTCTCCTTCGTCCAGGGTCTGGAGTTAACAGAGGCTGGTATTAGTAGTAAAGACTGAAGCAAAGAAGTTATTTAGCAACTCTGCCTTCTCTGCATCCTAAGCTCTCAGGGATGCTTCCTCATTCAGCACTGGCCCCACACATCCCCTATTCTTCCTTTTCCTACTGATAGATTTGAAGAAACTCTTCTTGTTCTCTTTTACTTCCTTTACCAGTTTTAGTTCTAAGAGGTCTTTAGCCTTCCTTGTTGCCTTCCTACATGCCCTGACAACTTCTCTATAGTTCTCCCAAATGACAAGTCCCTTCTTCCACAAACTGCAAACTTTCTTCCATGAGATTTCCTTCAGGAGCTCCTGCCTGATCCATGCAGGTCTCCTGGCACGTCTACCTTACTTTTCACTCAAGGGATCACACCTAGCTTGGGTTTGGAAGAAGTGGCCTTTAAAAATTAACCAACTTTTCTGGGGCTCCTTTACCTTCCAGAGTCTTAGCCCATGGGATTCCTACAAGCAGATCTTTGAAGAGTACAAAGTTAGCCCTGTGGAAGTCCAGGGTTGTAATCCTACTTACTGCCCTGCTTCTACCTTCTATAATACTAAACTCCACCATGTCATGATCACTGTCGCCAAGGCTGTTCCCAACCTTAATGTCCTCAACCAATCCTTCTTTATTAGTTAATACAAGGTCCAGCAGTGCACCTCTCCTTGTTGGTTCCCCCACTACTTGCATTAAGAAGTTATCATCAATACACTGCAAGAGCCTTTTGAACTGAATATGCCTGGCTGTGTGGGCTTTCCAGCAAATATCAGGGTGATTGAAGTCAGCCATGAATAACAAGGAGTCTGCTCTAGAGGCTACCTCCAGCTGACTGTAGATGGCCTCACCAACATCATCGTCTGGTGTGGTGGTCCATAGTAGACACCCACAACAGTTTCATCCCCCTTTTCATGTCCCTTAATTCTTACCCACAAGCTTTCAACCTGTTCTACCTCCCCCCATAGATAGAACTCAATACACCTCAGTTGCTCACGCTGATAGAGAGTTCTGCCATCAGAACAGGGTTTAAGTAGAGTGCAATGGATATGACAGAAGGCCTCAGCACTAAAAGGTGAAGGTGAAATAAAATACCCATGTCCATGAATTAAACCACCCTGCTTGTGTCCTGAAATAGGCAGGAGTCCTGTAAGAGACTGCGAGTTTGGCTGTGTTGTGGTTGTGACTGCACACGGTTCAGTTTGCAGATCATAGAAACCTCAGTTTTCCACTCTTGCAGCACTGGTTACATCTTTGAGACCTGGCTACCTTAGGGGAAGCCCTTACACAGAAGTCCTTACTCTGTAGCATCACCATCAGAACATCTAATATATCATCTCCCGAGGTGGTATGATGCACGGATCCAGTTCTTGTTTTTAACAGAGATATCTATGTATAGGATCTTTGGACATTGCACGATTTTGGAATTTTGTGCTCAAAGTCACCTTCAGCTCCAGACTACAATGTCAGCTAGTGTTACTAGCATATATTATTACTTCATATAGAAAACCAGTCAGCCACCATAGAAGAATAATTTTCAGTAAGAATCAACTGATTTTGAATGTGGGATTCCACAGTTAAAGCTTAATTTAGAACTAAGGCCATCCTTAGGTCAACCACAAGTCCCTCACTCTGAAAGAAAAAACTTTTCTGCTAAGGTGGGCTTTTTTGTGGACTTTGTGATGTAGACAAATGACACCCATTGCAATCAAAACAAAAACACTTCTGCAAAAAAATCTATTAGAATTGTACCTTTGATCTGTGAGCTCCTCAGTTTCCTTCTCTCCAGGGTGAGATTAAGTAGGTGTCATGGTTTCAGGCTCAGCTGCAGCTGAGCCCCACACAGCCCCTCACACAACTCCTCCCGCTGGTAAGGATGGCAAGGAGGAATTTGGAGCAAGATGCAAGAGTCTGCAGGGTGAAATAAAGAGAGTTTAATAGAACAACACAAAGAATGAATGAACAACTGGAATAATGACAATAGTAAAAAAGTAATAGATAAAGTGAGTAATGTAAAACCTGACGTGCTCACCCAATGTGCTCACTCAACACAGCTGATGCTTTTTCTGGATGCACCAAATCCTGCCACCAGACAACTGCCACCACTGCCTGCACCAGCTCCACCACACCATCTATTGTGCCTTTACATATGAGGCATGACGCTGTATTCAGCAGGAATATCTGCTGCATGGTTCAGCTGGCTGTCCTTGTCCTTCACAGCTTCTTGTGAAGAAAACTTAACCTTATCATAGCCAAACCTAGGAGACCAGGGGATATCTAATGGTAAGAAAGCTCTTTCAGATCCTTGGATGAAGGAGGATGAAATTCACAGTATTATTCTTGGTCTCATGACAGCCTGGATCTCACTTACACACCATTATTTTGAGAAGTATGTTATTCCATTTGCCTGTCCATGCTAGCGACAACAAGAAATCACTCCTCAGACTTCACTAAGAGAATGAAGCATTTACAATTATGGTGCAGATAAGGCAAAAATACTGTTCCCATCATTACAGTAAAGGATCTGTCAGCACATTCATTACCATACCTTAATTCCAGTGGTTTGCAAGCCCATTTTGACTGCCATTACCAAGTAGCCTGTTGTTTTCCAGCTTTATTAATGTTAAGTGAATAAATCATGGAAGATAAAATTATTTTTCTTATCTTGTAACTAAAATTGGCTTGAAGTTGGAGAAAAAATAATTAGCAAAGCAATTCAATTTGCCTGAAAGAGAGAGCTACAGAAGTTAAAGGACTGGCCACTTCACATGCTTTCATGGTAAACTCCCGGTCATGCATCTAGATCTGTGTTGGCATGATGATGTTCCAGAAAAACTACTATTCCTGTGGAGATAATTCAATTGAATATCTAGTATCGTGCTTTAAAACTGCTTAAACATCTATTTACATTGTGTCTGGGTGGTCCCTGGGTTAAAGAACAGGCTTCAATACTTTCCATCAAATGTATATATTTTTTATTTTTAATAAAAAAGAGGATATTAAAGATAAAAAATGATGTTATTTTAACATTTGAGTTTGAACAATAACAAAATTCAAATCTGAGTTTGACACACCATCTTAACTCACTCAACTATGCATTCACTCAACTATGCATTTTGAAGAAATGCCAATAATGGGATGAGGTACAATGAATAAATCCACCTATGTTTCATTCCTGAAAAACATGCTTGTGTTAAGGATTCCCCCCTTATGCTTTCATAAAAACAACTTGGGAGCTTAAAACTGTGAACTTGACTTGATCATGCTTAGGCTTGGGTTTTGGGAAAGGCTGAGCTGGACTTTGGAACCCTGTGATCAGCAAGTTACACAGCCCATCTCAGTTGTCTGCCCCAGGAAAGGGACTCAAGAGTCTGATACTTCCAAGGACAAAAGGGCCATAGCTCGGACTCTGACAAGGGTTTCCCAGAGCCCCTGCATGCCCAGTCTCCCTCTGACAATGCCATACGTTCTGTGATGAGGAATGGGGTGAGACACCACATATGCTGGTTTTGTCGGGTCTTTGATTGTCTTTCCAGATGCAATGCCTGTGGTGCCTCATGCCGCATACCTCTGACAGAGAGTAGCTGCTTGCTCGTTTGCATTTTACTGTGTGTTAAAGTCTTTTAAAAGCCACATATGTTCATTTAAAAGGCTGTAGTGAGACAGAAAGACAAAAAGTTGCCCACTTGCGTTCTTTTAGTCACTGCACTGGATAAAAGCAACCTTGTGGAAGGAGGAGAGAGGAGAGTGTGCTCTGCAGCAGACTGCAAAGCAGAGCAGGGGTGGAGGAAGGACTTTTAGAAGGATAAAGTACGGCTCTGCAGCAGGAGCAGAAACTAGTGACTGCTTGGAAAATGAGGAAGCAAACTATACAGTCCTGGCTTAGGCTGATGGAAAAAGATTGCAGCTTCAGAAGGTCTCTGAAGAACATGTAGAAAGGTGGGAAGACATTCAAAAATTAAATTTGAACATAGAGCGAGCTCTCCCTCTACACACACACACACACACAGAGACTTTGTAATGTTATTCTGTTTCATCCAGCAGATCTGTGTTTTCTCTTTCCACCTGTATTGTTTTAATTAAAATTCAAATAAAATCCAGCTTCTGAAATTCAAAGGTCAATAGCAGTTTGGGGATGTTTACAATAAGTAAAAACTACAGGTAGATACAACCCCAAGCTCAGGCTCAGTCAAACCACAGAACTGTAGAAGCCAACAGGAAAAAAACCCAAACAACTTGATACCAACTGAAACCAGGACACTTTGCATCGATTTATTTTCTTCCAAGCAGCATGATCACAAAAAGTATCTCCACTGGCCATTTGGGAAATCCAGTCATATTGGGAAATCCAGTTGAAGATCACAACATAAAAGGTCTGATTCTTCCTTACAACATGTAGAATTTATGGCTACACATTTTGATGTTGAATCTTAGTTATCTGCACTCATCCTTTATTTTGTTTTCTGGTACTGGTGTAAAGATAGCTGATGCTGTCACAGAAACAGGATACAAAACTTTGGCTTCCTTGATTTATTTAAAACCACCCTCCAAGTATTAGTGCCTCTGCAATGAGACAAGTGCCATATATTAATTAGTAAAAGTCAAGATTAATCCAATGAATAGTAATTGTATGCTACTTTATATAGATCAGTAATTAGCAGCAAATGTACAGGTTTGTTTTACAAAATTGGAAGCTTAATATCAATGGAAATTAAGTTAATTATGCTTAACAAACCCAAAGTATCCTATTTACATGATGACAAAAATATACATCATAAATAAGCAGACAGATATGCAGCAAATGCTATTTTCCTAGAAACTGTCAGTGCTAAAGCAGATACAAAAATACGTTTAATTGCAAAATACAAATTTTCAGTTGTTTATATAAAAAACAGATTCAGGTCTTCACCATGTGTAACTTTTGATGGTGCATGAGAATTAAAACCAACAGATAGAGATGAGAAATGGGGTGAGACAGCTCATATGTCCTTTTTCTTGTTCAGGCTGAGGAAGAAGAAAAAAAAAAGTGGCTAAAACATCAACTGCGAAATATCTAAAATGGCAAGATAGCTTCTGAGGTTTAAAATCCTTGATTTGTAGCAATCTTTATGATAGATGCTCTTTTCTAAAAATATGCATAACTGCAGGCGAAACCAAATCATGACAAGTTCTGGGAATAACAGAAACAGAAGGACAGCTCATGTGTGTACAGAAATCCCCTTTTGTCTCAGTGCTGACAAATACTCCCAAAGCAGTAATCATTTGGAAGGAAACAGTTGTTTCATGCAAACACTATGATCTACAAGTCATGCTTTCGTGCTTAAGACATATAATTTCTGTAATAAATCCCCCTTGTTTCTCACAGTGCTACAGCTCTTGTAGCGCAGGCCTCTCCATTGAAAGAGAAGGAATAAGAAGTCATGAACCATGCCATAAAGTACAGTGCACCCCCTAGGGCAGATGTTTAGCCTGTGGATATGTACCTGTTCCCTCAGGGTAGTGAGACTCTCTCTTCCCTGTGTTTTGCCCATAACTTATTTAGTATTTGTTCTCCTGCACCTCAAACTTCTAAAATGGAAGAGACTAGGGTGTGTACATCCTCAGTCACCATAGATGAGCTTCTGGACTCTGTAACACAGAACAGAACTGACTCATAGTGTAATTCTGTGCTTTGCATTGGCCTCACCACCTGGTGCTTTGTTCCCATCTTCCCCTAGAGAAGGTAAAACCAAGCTTAAGGGAAGATGAGGTGTGAAGTCAGGGAGAGCTTGTTAAGTCTCTTGTCCGGCATGGTGTGGCAGGTTGAAATTACCCCTCAACTAATTTGGAGAACTGTCCCCAAAAATGAATCACCAGACCAGCTAAGTTTGTGATGGAAGTAAATGAAGCTCTGTTTACAAGCAAACTATTTGCAAGCAAACTACAATCTAGAAATATGAAATGCAATGAATATGTACAAAACATACAATGTTCAATGTATGTACAATATATATATACTTGCAATTTATAAACAACACAGAAACTCCTCAGAACCCCTCCCCCGGACAGATCCAGGGGAAATGTTCACCTCCTTCACCACTCCTTCCCTCCTTCCCATTACCTCACACAGTAGTCAAAACAGAGATCCCCTGGCAAGGCCACAGGAGAGAGAGAGAAGTTGCAAGCAGAAGCGACAGAAGAAGAAAAGAGAGCAGAACAGTTTATGCCACTACTCTATATCCCCATTAGCAAGACAATGAATTATATAGACCTTAGCATTATTTTCCTTTTGTATCCAATGATATTTTTTTAATTTTACTTTCAGTCTTTGCAGTCAGGAACTAGGCTAAAGTTCCCCTTTCAAACTAACAGGTAGGAAGACCACCCAGGCTGTAAGCTCTGGGAAGCCAACTGAACCCTGAGCATATAATGGCAAAGAAGGTTTTGTGTAAATATTGAGAAATCCACTCAACAACCTGGGCTAAATACCCAAGTTTCAGGTAAATTTCTAATTTTTTTTTCCACTTAAAGTATTACTAAAAGCTTCCTTTCTGAACTCCTTAAATATTACACTAAAGACTTTGGGCACTTGCTATGTTTGTGACCACAAGACCAACCTACCTCAGTACAAGTGCAATGCTAATGGGATAGGGTCCAGCGCCTGCCGCACTGCAAGGGACTGACCCTGCCTGCACATTCATCCATTGTTTTGCAGCATGGAAGACTTCCACACCCCTTATTCACCTGCATCCCCCAGAAGGGCCATGGTGGGGACCAGTGCTTGGCCTTCAGTGCTCACCACGGAGACAACCATTACATCACCCTGAGGTGAAAATCTCTTGGCCCTAAGAAGGTAATCCTAGAATCATTTAAGTTGGAAAAGACCTTCAAGATCATCAAGTCCAACCATTAAAACCCTATTCTACCAAGTCCCCCTCAGGCACCACATCTACATGACCCTTAAACATCTCCCTGGGCAGCTTGAGGCCATTGTCTCTTGTTCTGTCAGAAGTTACTTCGGAGAAGGGATCAACACCCACCTCTCAACAACCTCCCTTCAAGTAGTTGTAGAGATCGATAAGGTCTCCCCTCAGCCTTTTTTTCTTCAGACTAAACAGCCCCAGTTCCCTCAGCTGTTCCTATTAAGATTTGTTGTCTAAGCCCTTCGCTGGTGAAGGGTCTAGAGAATACGTGAAATTCCCACTCCCTTCCCTTGCCTTGCCTCAGCGGGAGAGGCTAGCGGCCCCGCTCTCTTTCTCTGTCATCTCCACCCAGAGTGTCCCCCCTCCGCTCGCTGTGCGGAGGTCTCTTCAGGCCGAGAGGAGGAGACGGAGACCACCTGGGCGTCTTGGAGGCAGCGCCGCCGGTAGCCGTGAGGCGGCGCTGGCTGCCTTGTGCCTGGCGCGGCTGCGCTGCCTGTGCTGGCCGCGGCAGTCCTGCTGCCCGCTCGGCGCGTAGCGGACGGGCATGGGTGAGCTGCTGCATTGCCCGCGCTCCGCGGCTCCGTCACCGCCTCCTTTCTCGGCCTGAATCGCTCCTGTACTTGTGGATCCCGGCGAGGAAGGGGCCATGGGCTGCCTTCCTGCAGTGGGGTGGCTGTGAGGCAGCCGGCGTTCGCTCGGGGAGCAGGGGGGCTGCCGGCTAGTCAGACCTGCGCCGGGGGGGCTACGGTCGGGAGAGAAGTGCCGCTCCCCGCCGGCGGCTGGCACGCACGCAGTGCCTCGGTGTCGAGGACTTGGTGGTGCCCTCTCCGCCGTCTGCACCCACGCTGCGACAGTGGATGGATGCGCCATGGCCACGCTGGTGTGCAGGGTGCAGCTACTGGATGACACCGACCCCTTCAACAGCACCAACTTCCCCGAGCCCACCCGCCCGCCGCTGTACACCTTCCGGGAGGACATCCCGCTCGCCACCCAGCTGGCCGGAGTGCACCGGCTGCTCCGCGCCCCGCAGAAGGTACTGGGGGCGGGGGGGAGGGGTGGGTGTGAGAGGCAGCGGCTTCCTCGCGGGACCCCGGCGGAACGAAAGGCGGCGGGTAGCACCCCCCCACAGCCCCCGCTGGGCGGAAGGCCGTGCTCTGAGCCCGGTGGGGCTACGCGGGGAGGGTGCCGGGACTGGAGAGGGGCTGCTCCGCCGGCTCGGTTCGTGAGTCGCGGCGGCGCTATCTTTCGCCGCGGCAGTATAAATATTTTCTAAATCCTGGGGGGAGGCCCGGGGGAACGCCGGAGGGGCTTCCCCTGCTGCTCTTGTTTTCAAATACCTTCAAGAGCAGACACTGCATCTGCTTTAGTTGTAGCTGCTGTATGTTTTCCTTGGGAGAAGAAAAAGGCGCAAAACAAAAAACGCCATCAAAGCAAAGCCCTAGCTGGGTATCAGATGCCTACTCCTCGCTAGCCATGTCTGAGTGTCTGGGGACGTTGAGGGTTAACATGTTGGTTGAGGACAGCCGAGCTTCGAAGAGCACGGTCGCGCGGATAGGATCCGAGTTCTGCTGTGGTCAGGTTTAATGAGCTAGGCAGTTAGAGCCAGGGCTGATAAAAATAGCAGTGTATCTGCTGCCCTTGAAACAATTGCTACTACTCGTTCGTCTTGCAAAGTCCTGCAGCGTGTAACTGCCACGACCCTTGCCGAATTTTACCTATCTTTTCTTGCATTCCTCTTCTAATACGTATGCTGGCATGTGTAGCTCTGCCCTTGAAGTCAGGCACCTGGGCATGATCTTTGAATTTTCAATTTTCAAAACAATGCCATTGATTGACATAGTAATGTCCTTTCATTATTTTATCTGCACACAATCTCTACAGAGTACATCAAAGTAAAAAAGGAAAAATGCCCACTTCTTTTTTCTTTACAGAAAAAGTCAAAGCTGTAAACCTTTTATTCGCTGTCTGATTAAGCGGCAGGAAAACACTCTCTTAAAATCACTTCTTGTATTATATCTTGCTCTTGGGAGCTTGTGGGAAGATGACAAAGGGCTGTGTATGCCCTTAGATTTAAGGATTTCTAAGCCCCCTTAAAAGTATTTCAGATAAAAGCTTTTGGAGCAGACAGAAGTCTTGCCTTTTTAGAACAGTTTCTTGCATAATAGTTGCCAAGGATACAGCATCCAGCGAACAGAGCTCTGCCTAATGCACAAAACCTTTGGAAGCTCTTGGTGTGCTGGGTCAATGCTGTTTTCATGTGCTCAATCGTCCTCAGTTCAGACTGGTCCCATTGTTTCCAATGGAGGCTTTTTTTTTTTTTTTTTTTTTTTTAAAGTCAGAGCTAATTAAAAGAAGGGCAGGATGGATTCCAGCACCTAATGAAGTAAAAAAACCAGTAGTTTAAATCTGGATTTACAGTTAATTCAATCTCATTTTTAAGGATATTCCACTGTGTTGTATTTTGTTTTGAATACTGTGCTGGCATTTTTTTTATGGCCCAATACTAATCAAACCTCCACAGTTTAGTGTCTTAGGAGTCAATCCAAATCCACCACCACATCTCTATATTTAACTTCTGCCCAGTGTTCCTGTGTGTGGTTTAACAGGTTTAATTATGTTTGGAAACTGGACTCGAAGACTTTGGAGGAAGAAAGACTGCCTAAATCTCTAGAGGTGCTGTGAACTCAGCTATTGAAACGTGGGTACAGAGCTAAAGGCAAGTCCTAGTTTAGCAACTTGTTAGTCTGAGGGTCTGACTCTTGCAAACATCTTGTTTCTGTGGTTGTAACGATGTAGGCAGACTCAATGAAATATGCTTACATAGTTACAGTTACCTTTGTGTTTGCAGAATCAAGGCCTGTTTCTAGAGTGCCTTAATTATGCCTCTTGACCTTCTTTTAGCTTCCACAAAGAACAGAAAAAAAAAAAAAAAGGTTGTTTACCTTCTTTAATTATACTGCAAGCTTAGTTCTTTCTGTGTGCTTGCAGCTAGTGCAACTTTTCTGTTTGGCATTGCATTTTGTATGTGTGATTTTGTAGAAACAACGTTTGTATATGGCTTTTTAAGAACAGGCATTACATTTTCTTTTGCATAGGTGGGGGTATTCTTTCTGCAGCTTTTCCTGAAGACTGCTGTCTAGAAGATCACCACGTTAGCTGACTCAGAAGAATTTAGCTTCATTTTTCTCAGAGATCAGGACAAACTCTGATCTCAGAGGAATGCAGCTGTCAAAGCAAAGCATAGGTTGGAGTTCAGGTGTCAGATCATTTTGACACATTTGAGGCTTGATTGATTAATTATTTTGAAAATTAGAGAGCTAATAGTTTGATGATCCATTTAGTATCTTGAGGTGACTAGAGCAAAATATCTTGAAATAGAGGAGGTTGTAGCTCAGACATGTAATAATGCTGTTAAGTCATTCCTCAAATCTTGCAAAATGTTGGCTTTTTTGCCAGCAAGTTCAAATGATCAATGCTAGTTTTCTTTCATTAGTCTTTAAATTACCATCTTTTGACTTGGGTGAGTATTCACTTAAGTATTCTCTGAACAGAGGTGCCAGCTTGCTGCCTTCAGATCACCAGTGAGTTTTTACATTGTGTAAGATGATGTACTGCTGTGGGATGTACCCGAGAGTATGAAGTTAGTAGCAAGAGTCCAGCTTACTTCAGTGGGTGTCACATTTTACCATTGCTGAGCTGAAATTTGTAGCGATGGTGGTATTTTTATCATTAATAAAAGAACTTGCATGTTGCAAGTCATTGTAAGTAAAATGTTACAACAAATTATTCAGAAAACTATTTAAATCTCAGATGAAAAACGCTTTGACATTCTGACCTGCCACAGTATGTCATTAGTAGCTTTTTTGCAACCAACAGTGTTACAGTTTGACTGTGATGTGCAGCATTTCTTCAGTCTTGTTTTTTGAAAGCACAACACTGGATTTCATATGCTGGTTTTACTACTGCTTCTCCTTATACTGGAACAGGTTGCCCAGGGAGGTAGGTGATAGAAGCCCCATCCCTGGAGGTTTTTAAGTCCAGGCTGGATGTGGCTCTGAGCACTTATCTAGTGTGAGATGTCCCTGCCCATGGCAGGGGGGTTGGAACTGGATGATCCTTAGGGTCCCTTCTAACCCTAACAATTCTATGATTCTATAAGTATATCTGAGTCTGGATGCAGGTCTAGATCGATAAGGTGTCTTCTGGGTAGCAATATTTTTAGATCCTGTGGAGGAGCGCGGTGAAGTGAGGTGGCTGAGTTCCATGAACACTGGCTAGGATGAGCTTTAGTACCCTGAATCCACAAAGTATTTGGATGAGGTGAAGCACCTAAGTCAGTTTATAGGGAAAACTGAGAAGAAAGGTGTCTGAAATATTTTTGCTTGCAGTTAGGTGCCTCTTCCCTTTTCCCCATGACCTTTTTGCACATGCTATTCCCTACAGCCATATCTCTGGGTCAAGCAGTTTGCTGTACCCTGGGTTCTGCTCAGTTCTGCCTTGTGTGTGTGGCAGACATGCCCTGTGCTCCTGCACCAAACTGAACCCTGTGGGAGTCATCAGGAACACTTGCCTTGGGTATCTCCTATGGTTTCAGGTGTCCCAGAGATAGATGATGACACATCATCTTAGTTGCTAATGCATTGAAGTAGGACAAATTATTTTATGGTATTTTCATCCACATCTACAAATCTTTGCAGAGTAACTAAGCAGAGTTTATTTGGGTTGCTTAAGTTGATTAGGTTGCCTGAAGTGCCATTTTGAATTTGGCTTTTACTGCTTTGTTACTGAGGATTTTAGGTGTCTCTTACTGTCCATTATATGAATGAGAACTGGATATAGCCTGGATTCTGAATTCAGATGTCCCTTTTGCCCATTTCTGTGAACCTCTGGAAAATTCAGAAGTGAGTCTAAATTTGCGGCTGAGGCCCAACACCAATCATGCACTTTGAGTCTAATTTGGTACTTTGGGTTTGTTGGTTTTGAATTGCTTTGAGATACTTGATACTTCTGACTTGCTGACACAGAGTCCTTCAGCAGAGTGGATATATATACATGGCCAGTGTCAAGTGGTGTGCTTTTCTTAGAGATCTTCCTCATGTAACTTATTCATATAATCACAGCAGGCTGAGTATGTTGCTGTGTTGTGTTTTCACATCCCACAGTATTGTTCAGTGTTGGGGAAGCTCTGTAAGAAATACATGTTTACAGTAATACAGGAAATCACACATCTAATTTGTCAAGGTAATGGAACTGAAATACTTTGTGTAATAATGGGAAAACAAACAAAAATCTCACAGCGCCTATGGTGTACTGGTGGTCATAGTGGAAAGGGGAGATAGAGTGCTATAAGTGACCTCCTGTTCCCTCTGAGAAAACTGGAGGCAAATTCTGTGTTTAAATCTCTTCCAAGAATTTGTAATTAAGAACAGTGTTGTTCAAAAAGCAGTAGTATAAACAAATCCAATGAGCGCTAGAGGGATTCAGGAGTTTCATTCATAAAGAACCTTCCAGATTTCTGTCTTCAGCTGCTGTAATTTATTCCAAGATTAAAGCCAGGGGTGACTCTGGGGCATGGTATGATGTAAACTGATAGCAGGGGCTGTTCCACTGGGTTGTGTCCTAGCATGGAGCTTAGATGCCAGACTATATCCTGGCAGTAACCTCAGGTTTTCAGAGAGCAGAAAACCTACCAACTGGCTCCTTATCCTGAATCACAGGGCCCTTGAGAAATGCCTTGGTTCACAGAGGCTAGGCAGAAGCAGAGAGTATGGTTTGGGTCCTGATCCTGATGGAAGGTAAATAGAACAGCTGTTATCTGAAGAGAACATTTTTTGGTTGGTCATTATCAATGGCAGCTGAAGAACAGAAGATGGAAACTGGAATATCATCTTTGCCCTACAGAAAATGAGCCCATAGTCAGGGGGAAATTGGCTTGTATCTTCTGCCAATGTTGCTGCTGAGGTCAGGGGAATATTTAAGTTGAGGGCTGTCAAGATATCTAATACTTGAATATTGTCCCTGAAGCAGGTGGACATCAACCTTTTCTCATCCTTTGAGAGAAGAGGAGGTTTAGCACATTGGTTACTTCCAGCAGCTTTCCAAAGTGTTCTGGGTTTATCCAAGTATTTCCGGAGCTGACAAAATCCTGTGCTTCAAGGGATTGATCCTGTAGTGGTCATGTGTGCTTGAATTTTCCAGGGAAGTATTTATGAAGGCAGAGAGGGTAGGATCCCAGGTCTGCCTTCTGCCTTGAAATCGCAAGCTGCATCAGAGTCCTGTGTGAAACATTCTTCTGGGGCAGCATAACCCCCTGCCCAAAAGCACCACTGTGAAAAGCTACCCAGTCTCCTGAAGCTTACTGGCTTCTGTGGTGTGGGTCTTTTAAGGAACAGATACACATATAGCAGATACAAAGTAACTGTCAAATGCTGGACTTTATCTCCTTCAGTTTAATATAAGAGGTCTTTGAAGTTCTTGCAAGGTCCTTCTGACATGTTATAGTTCAGTTCAAGTTGTTTGATCTAGGCCCAAAAGCTTTATTGTAAAAGCAGGGGAGCAGACTTTATACGGAGAACTAATTCCTGCATTTGAAACTTCTCTTTTTCAAGCCTCAGAGGTTTGCTGCTTGTAGCTCAAGAGTCTCTGTAGGGTTCGGTGTCAAGAATGCAGGGAGTGAGCATGCTGGTAGTTGTCAGGATACCACCAAAGGGCAAAAATCACAGACTGATCAGATGCAGCCTCTGGAAACTTGTATCACCATGTGTTTACTGGAGGTTTGTAGTAAAACAAAGATGCTGTTGTTATACCTTGAGTCTTGTACTTCCAAGTTTGATGTTTTCTTTCAAAACCAGTTGTAGTTTCTTCCAAATTCTTCTAAAATGGTATTGTCTTGGTTTGAATAGACAGAAAGTTATTTTATCCCCCCAAAGGAGTTAAATAAAAATGTTCCACAGAATTGGAAATTCAAATGGAAATTACTATTCACAAATATATACAAAAATACAACATACACAAATGCATATTCAGCCTCAGCCCAGTTCTCCATCTGATCTTTTCAAAAACCTCACTAGGCCAAAACCTTCCAAACCCTTTCCCCCCATCCAGGCCAAAACCCAGCCCTCAATTCCCCCCTTTCTCACCCTTGCCTCCCTGCTTTAGCCCTGGCCTGGGCCAGAATTGTGCAGCAAAATTTAGACAGGCTGCTCAAGGGCAAGAACCTCCCCTGAAATACCAAAGAGATAACAGCCTGGTGCTCTGGGAGCAAGAGGGAGAAAGGTGCAGAACAGACAGCACTGTCTGTTTATGTAGGGGGTGCAGGATGATGGGAACGAAATACCAAAGATTACACTTTCTTGTGTCCACCTCCTTGTACTCTCTGGCACTTCTGGAGGACTTAAGAACCTCTGTGGTTCTTAAACCCATAACAGATATGAAAATGGTTAATGGCTTCAGTTAGCAAGAGGCAAAGATGTCTTCAATTTGTATCTGTGTTGGTGGAGGAATGGTCAGCCAAAGACGTGGAACCTGTTGTGCTGCGATCTCTTCTTCCCATGTTGTGCCAAATAAGAACAAAGGGTTTAAAAACTTGCTGAAAGAGCACTCTTTTCAGTCCTTGCAGTGCTGTCCTGTTTCCAGTAACGGGGATCTAAACGAGAGTCTTGTTTCTTTCTGCCTAATCTCCCTCACTGGTTATGAGGATGAGTATTACAATACGTATGCAACTGTGTGCAAGGCAGTCAGGCTCTAAGATGCTCATTGTCACCTATGACAACACTAATGGGGTTTACAGGCCATTTCTCTGACAGGAATTCAGCCAGGACAGGCCAGCACCTTTGCTCTTTCAAAAAGTGTTTGTTTTTTGGTGACCTGAAGTGGTCTGGAGCTATACAAACTTGAACAGAGAAGGTTTCACCTCAACATGAGGAGAAACTTCTTTACAGTGAGGGTGACAGAGCACTGGAGCAGGCTGCCCAGAGAGGATGTGGAGTCTCCTTCTCTGGAGACCTTCAAAACCCACCTGGATGTATTCCTGTGTGGACTACCCTGGTGATCCTGCTTTGGCAGAGGGGTTGGACCTGATGATCTCTGGAGGTCCCTTCCAACCTCTAACGTTCTATGATTCTATACACGTTCAGTAGGTTGTACACCTGTTCTAAGATATGACTTCATTACCAGCTCGAAGAGTTCCATCTACTACACCTCTCTCATCACTTTCCATACCACCTGGATTTCATTGTATCAATATTATTTTTATATTGTATTACAGTTATTAGGCACACAGCAAGGAATGTTACATCTATTTAGCAGAGGAACAAGTTGGGACAAAAGTAGCTGTGAGCTCTCTAGTGGGCCTAGCTACCTAGAAACATCCACAACTGTCTGGCACATGAAACTAGTGAAATAAAGATGAGTGAGACTTGAAAATTCACTTTCCTCATACATCAGCTTAACACATGTATTACAGAAATGCATTATCAAGGTCTTAATATCAGGAACATGAAGAAAAGCTGCATAAATAAGGTGTAATAAAAGGATAAGTCAGGTTGACATGATTATGTGCAATAGTGGAGGTGTATATGATTTGAAGCTTTATGGCTGTCAGACCCCAAAACAGTAACTATAGCTAGTACTTTGTGCAGCTAATCCAGTTGCTCTGTTGGTACAAATAAACCACAATTTTTCACTTGCATGACTAAGTTGGATTAAAATGCATTTACATATAGCTTGTATTTCCCTAGTAAGCAAAGTTGTATCTTCATCTTGGTTTCTGTGCTTGCTTCTTGATTATACCTGTCAAAAACGTAATTGAAGGCAGCTTTGATATTAATTAAAAATGAAAATACAAGACATTTCAGCACTATTCTGTGAAGTTATCAGATTCAGATTTGCTAATGAGCTTTTCAATTTGTGTAAGTGACACTGAGCAAATAAGTATTTTCTTTAGAATTGAAGATACACGTTGCAGCTGCATGTAACGGGTTCAGAGGTAAAGTAGCTGCTTCAGATGGAGGATTTTGTGGCTAGCTTTTTGTGATGGCTCTGTTATCAGCATGGAGAAGAGGAAGTTCCTGGCCTCTCTCTGATGAGTCTGCTTAACATGTTTATTGTGAATCACCAGGCACGATTTGAGGGCTTACAGAGGAGGCAACTAGCTCTCATATAGCTGTGCCAGCTAGATTGTTCATTCAAGGGTCGTGTGAAAGGTAAGGCTAGTGAAGAACCATGTCCTGTCTGTTTTCTTTGTTACTATAAGGCTATTCTACAGCAAGGAAAAAGCATAATAGCAGGGCATGCAGTTGGGGCACCAACAGGAGTCTCATATGTGCTAGTGAAGTAGTATCTGTTGGAGCAGAATTTCTGAATTTTGTCCAGATCACCAGTGATGACTCTGCTCTAACTGTGGGGATAGACATAAATAGAGTTCTAGTACTCAGAAACATTTGGTACTTTGTGGGAAGTGGAGAAACTGAAAAAGCTACATATCTACCCTCTGTTTATTACCGGCAGCTGTCCCTGGACCCTGACCATTGGTTCCACATGCACAAAGTTTCTTATTTTATTTTTTCCCTTTACCTCTAGCATTGTGAGGGAGTTGGCTTGCAAAAATATGGGAGTTCTTGGAGTCTTTGGTGGGGGAGACCCTGCTAGATTTGCTGGGCAGAGAATTAAGGATAGCTGTGGATATCCTTAATTGCTGCATCTGAGGGGTATAGCAGTTCTGCAGAGACTGAGCAATTAATGGTGTTGAGCAGCTGGAGAAGAAGAGGGAATGAGCAACCAATGGTGCCATTTTCTGTGATCCTTAGAAGAAAGGGGAGATTCCTGAAACTGTGAGGTTTATTTGTGCTGCCCTATCTCACAGGCAGTGAGAACCTCTGTGGCTGACCATTGCCTGTCAAAAGTAAGTGAATTAAATTTTTTTTTTCATGGTTTGAGTTGATTGAGTTGGTTGATTTTATTTATTTATTTTTAACTTATCACTTCCAAAAGGGTGTGGGGATTGAGAAGCCTAATAGTGGTGAGTGCCAAGGAACAGAGGTGAGCTGTGGACTTAACCCGTGTCTGGTTATGAAAGTGTGTTGGTCCATAGGCTAGTGCCTTCTGAATTTTGAAACCTTTCCTTGAGGCACATTTAATCTAATTCTTGTAGGTGTATTTATAGAGAACTGCAATGTGATTTGAAAAATGGGCATTTGAAAAAAAAAAAAAAAACAAACAAAAAAACAACAAACCAAAACCAAACCAAAAACAACAAACCAAAACAAAACCAAACAAAAAAACCATAACTGTGTGCCTGAGGTAGAAGAGGTACTGCTAGGGCAAATTACACTCTTGGTGCTTTTCAGTCTTTATTTGTTCCTTGTTTTCATCATTCCTTCAAGTACTCTTCATCATGCCACCAGTTGAGTCAAGCTTCCCTTCGGATGCAGAAGGCCTTTAACTCTCCACTGACCACAAGTAAGGTAGATGGGCATTCTTAACAAGTGGAAATGCAAGGTGATAGTAAAACAGTGTATTTTGTTTCAGAGAGACATGAGTGATTTAACCTATGTTATATTATAAATTATTAATGTATTGCAATGATAATTTCTGGTCACAGTTGAAGGACTTGCATTTCACTATGAATATTTTGTTCTGGTTCTCTGCCTGTGACCCAAGAACTGCATTCCTGTCTTATGCAGCCCTTCCTTTTATACTGTAATACTCCTCGTTGTTTTTGTTTGGTTTTGTCCCCTTTACACATTTTTGAGCAGAAGTGAGCTTAAAGTAATGTAGACTGTATTTAAATTTGTTATATTTGCCTTGTAGGTGATACCATTTTCTATTTAGAAGCTGAGTTCAATTGCTGTTTTTTTGGGTTTTTTTGCTTAATTAAAAGAGTTAACTTACCTGCAGTTTTGTTTCAGTTACTGTATAGTGTTTTTACTGAGTGTTATTCTGCTTCACCTGTGTGTTACTGGAGTTAAGCTTTTTGTAGTAATGAGCCATTTTTCTGGTGAAGCTGAATATTGTGGGGGAAGTGGTGAAAGAAAATTCTGATCTTTTAGAAAGTAAATATAGCTTCTGAGATTCAGGCTGTGCTTTTCAGTTTAGATACTACCTCATTAAACTTTTAGAATTCTGATCTTCTCAATTAACATTTTTGCTTTGTTTTGAAATGTTGATGAAAAATGCCACCCCAGTTACAAATGTGAACTCATGATAAGCTTAGGGTATGCCCTGTCTTTGAATTTCTGAACTTACTATTCAGATTCTCAGAATTCAGGTTTTCTGGGGCTTTTATTTCACTTGCTGAAGATCAGCACTTTGGAGAAACAACCACATGTAGTCAATTGGAAATGTGGAAGCTTGTGATAATGAAGATAATTACCTCAAGATGCAGCTACTCCTTTTTAGCTAGTTAAATGTGCCCTAATTTATATATGCATTGAATTTAAAGTCTTCAGAATGTATATGTGTTCCTTGTAGTCTTTCTCTTTCTCTTTCTCTCTCCCATCAGGGCATCTGTAGGAAGCATCTAATCTTCATCCATCTATGCAAAGGTCCTTAGGCTAGTATTCAGAAGTTGTTCTTCACGTAATTGATTAGTGTTTGGCTCCAGTTTTAGCATATGAAAGGTATTACCACTCGATAGATCATTTCATAGAATGGTGTTGGTTGGAAAGGACCTTAAAAATCATCCAACCCTCCAGCCAGGGACACTTCCTACTAGACCAGGTTGCTCAAGGCCCCATTCAACCTTTCTTTGAACAATTCCAGAGTTGGAGTCTCCACAGCTTCTCTTGCCAACACATTCCTGTGCCTTTCCACTCTAATGGTGAGGAATTTCTTCCTAAAATCTTATTGAAATCTAACTTTCCAGTCTGAAGCCATTAGCACTTGTCCACTCACTATATGCCTTTATAAAAAGTCTCCAGCTATCCTGCAAACCCCCTTCAAATACTGTAAAGCTGCTATAAGGTCTCCTTGGAGCCTTCTCTTCTCTGGGCTGAACAACCCAACTTCCTCAGCCTGTCTTCGTAGCAGAGTTGCTCTACCCCTCTGATCATCTTTGTGGCCCTCTTCTGGACCTGCTCTAGCAGTTCCATGTCTTTCCTGTGTTGGGGGCTCCCGGGCTGGACACTACTCCAGACTCCCCCAGATGGAGTCTCGCAGGTACCATCTTGCCCTGGGGGAATCAAGCAGGCTGACCTATGTTTCCCTGTATTCTCCTTGTTGACTTTATTTTAAAATTCTGAGTAACATTAACCTTCTTGAGTTACCAGAGTCCTCTCCTGCTTGACATGTCTTTCTGTAGATGAAAGACACTGACACTGGCCACCAGTATAATTAGTTATCTCTTAGACGACAAGTAATCATGCTGTGATCACAACTTGTTTGGTTGGTTTGTTTGGTTGTGATAGACTCAAAACAAAGTTCTATAGGTCCTCTTAGGTCCTAAGTCTGAAGCTGTCTGTTACACGGAAAGATTAGTGGTTTTACTTTATTAAAAATAAAAGTCTGTTTAGTTGCAGGGGAAAAGCCTGAAAATGTGACTCCTGAATATTAAAAGACAGCAAGAGCTTAATGTTTTTAAATAAGAGGTAACATTTGAATGTATAAAAATTTCCTGGTTTGAAAGAAAAAGGAAATTTTAAAATACTTTCTTGTTTTTAAGTGTTACAAAAGACAGGTATTTAAAAGCATCCTTGCAAATGCTGTTTCAAAACTGGTCCCATAAGTGCTACCTCAGCACAGAAGTTCAGGAACACGCAGGGTGCTGAGGACTGAGTTGTTTCCTCAGGGGTATTTCCAGGGCAGAATTGAAGTAGGCTGCTCTAGCCTTGAAAAAGCTAAGTCATCTGAAAAACTGCCAATGAAGATAGAAGGATATTGATTTCCAAGTTTGCTAAAACTCTGTCTTTCATAAGTGCTAGGCCATATTGAAAAGAATTGGAATAAAAATGTCATTTGCTGTAGTGCTTTCCTTTGTGAGCTCTGTGACTGGTGAGGTGCAGGTGTACGGTTTGCCCATGAAGACATCCACCAGCACAGAGCAGCTGTCTGTCTCGTGCTGCTCCTCCCAACACTCACTCCAGTTTACCAGCATGTTCTCTCAGTGGGTTTCAACGTGTAATTGCATTGGCCTACGTGCAGCAGCATGGCTGTCTTGGGCTTTAATCCTAGCTCTTGTAAGAGTGGGATTGAATTGCAAGCTAAAAATAGGCTTCGCTCAGACGTGCTGTATGCTCCTCAGTTGTTCTCTGCTTTGGCAGTTTGTTGGTAATCTAACATAATTAAAAGTTGACAGAGGCAATAGGCAGGATGCTGTCCAGCAACCTCTAGGATTTTATCTTGAATGAAATATTTTCTTAACTTGATGAAGGTGGCTAGTATGACCTACCGCATTAAATTCTTTGATAGCTCTGGTAGGCTGCTGAAGGAATGCTCTTGCCCTAAAACTGTTCTTTGGGTTGATGTTGCTTCTGTGGAATAGCCACTGGTAGCAGCATATGGAAATCAGTGCATCTGGATGTGATTTTAGGGACAAAAAGATTAGAAATATTTGTTCAGTGAAGTGTCAGTTGAGCTATGCTTACTTCCTTTTATGTTGTTATGGTTTGTTCACTAATATTCCAGTAAATATTTCAGAAAGATACATGCAGCTTCCTATCTCATGAGTAGCCATCAGCTAGTGTTATTTTAAGACGATTCTAGGGAGACTGATTAAAATTGTGATCTCACATTCCTCATCCACCAAATTACATTTCTTGAAATATAATCAATAAATCTCTGAGATAATTAATCACCAACTTGTAAAATACAGTTTGAAGAAATATTGAAATGAAAATCCCTTTTTCCTCAGTGAATTCCTCTGAAGCAACTGGCATGTGCCACACACTGCCAAGGCATTGAATCTCTGTCTTTAGATGGTAAAATCAGGAAAAGGAAAATAAGCTACTGTAAAAAGATTACTTTCTTAGATGCTTGTGTGTATATGGAAATGCAATCAAAACACTGTTTTCTCATCTTGTTTATTTGTCCATTTCTTCTAAATAAGGGGAGACTGAAGTGTATTCTATAGGTGAGTCATGGCAGGTCGATACTGAAGTTTTGCCTTCATGTTCCTTTCTAACAGGCTGGCTGTTTGGCAGTTCAAAGCGAGTGACTTGGCAATGCTGTATTTCCACGTGCCAACTCGTAATTTCTGTGATTTGAGTTACTTCTCTTGCAGACTGTACTTTGTCAGTGGGGAGAATCTGTTCTAGCAAACTGAAACCTCTGTTTATTTTCAGGTGTATCTGTTAAATTTGATAGGATTTCTTGTGAGAAATTGTAATGAGCTCCTTGGGGAAGTATATGAGTGATTTGGTATGGATGTTACAGTAGCCTGTAACAGCATCCTTGTGTAACCTTGCACCTGTCTGCCACCAGGGAATTTGACTCATATTTGCAGTTGCAATGGAACCTATTTTAGCTTTATTGTAAAGCTGCCACCACTGGGCAATGACCTGGGTGATGCTGGTGTTAGTGTCTGTCTTTATGAGCTACTAATGGAAATGGAAAAGCCTGTTTACTTAATCAGACAGTATTGAAGGTAATTAGTGTCTGTATTTTGGTTTGTTACAGAGAAATAGAGGTGAGTGGAACTCCCCAGTCACAGAATGTTTACACAAACAAGTTGAAGTGATTAGGCAATTTCAAAGACTTGTGTAGTAAAGCAATGTTTGTGTTCTCATTCTTCCCCTTCCTGTTTTTTAATATTGTAGCCTGCACTCTAGCAGGAGGGACAAGCTCATTTTACTAGTGATGATGGTTTGTGGGTCACCAAGTCAACCTCCTCTAGGAAACAGATTTTGGTTGTTGAAGACAACTTCTTTGTCACTTATGGATGAAACCATGGCAACTGATATTTTGTGGTACAACTGTCCCACGTAACTGGGGCCTGCACCTTTCTTCTGCCATAGACAACAGTGGAAGAAAACTAGCCTGGAGAGAGAGGCTGTAGTTTTTCAATAAAAGCGTTTATTTAAAACCTGGAAAATAGTACTTGGTAACTTCTTGATTCTTGGAAGCAATTTCTGGAGGGCTGCCTATGTAAAGGGTATTGCCATAAACTGCAGTGCTATCAAAAAGGTAAGCTAGTAATGAAATGACATTTAAACTGTGTTTTACAACCTAAGATTGGAAGCCTTGTGTACTTATGCATATATTCCCTAGTTACAGTTGGGAAACCTACTGTTAGCTGTGGACACGCTTGCACTGGGTAACATAAATCTGACTTAAAATTTGTTGAAGTTACTGAGTGAAGATCTTCTGTTTGAAGAACACCTGGGGTTCCAGGAGAAACTCTTCAGCAGAATGTCTATCAAAGGCAAAATTGTGTGAAGTTAAATACCAGTGTTGCTGCTGGCAGATTTCAGAGGTAACAGATTGTTTATGCAGTTCTCCTTGGGCTGTTACATTGTGCCCTCTGCATAGTCTCCAAAAGCAGAATGAAACAAACCAAAGTGCTAAGCCAACGAGCAAGTTTTTATTGTCACCTTGCTTTGCTCTTGTCCAGGAGAAAATAGATTTGTATTTGCTCTTGTAATTTATTATTTGGGGGCAGGAGGATTATTTTTCTGTCTTTAAATTCTTTACGCTTCTGTAAGTGAAAATAAGGCTTCCTTTCTGTAAGTGAAAATGAGCTGTTTCCTTATACAGCAGGCTTGAGGTCAGGATGGTACTGAATACCCATTAACTGGTTCAGCTGCCTGTCTTCCTTGGTCTTCCCTCGCAGCAGAACTGGGGACAACACAGTATATGTGTTTCTTGTAGCAATTTAAGTAACTGGAAGGAAATGAAGAAGGAATATAGAAATGGGAACCTAAATGCAAATACCACTTTAATATTAAATATTTGATTTGGGAACAAGATCTTTTGAGCTACTCAGAGTTTTTGGGAGACAGCAGAGACAATGAATGATGGGAGGTGTTTTGCTTGCAAAAATACTTGTTGAGGGAACACACCATTCTGGCATATGTAGTGAGAGACTTTCTTGATGTGTAAGGTGCTCTCATTGCATAGAAAATTTTAATCTTGCCTACCAGTTTGTAACTGGATGATTATCAGAAGTAAGGATATTTTCTCCATGCTTTTGATGACACAGTGCTGGCTAATACTCTGACTCCAGACCAGATCTTACAGTAATTGATTTTGGTATTTTCCTGTGTCTCTACAATATGGTGATAGATGGACTTGGACTTAGAAACCATTTTTATAGTTACTTAGCTATCACCACAGAGATCTTCTGGATATGGGTCAAAGGAGATATTTTTCTTGGAAGTTTGAGTCATCTGAAATGCCTACATTGGACTAGTGGGCCATGAGTATAACCTTACCATGCAACTTGGCCAGACTCCTGAATATTATTTTTCCAAGAGTTCTTTATAGTGAAGCAGAAGCTTAAGCAGTAAGTGTCTGTAGTAACACTATCCTTATGTAAATTACACTGACAGTTTTATTATCCAAAACCAAGGTGCTTCTTTCAATCATTGTAGATAATAAATAATTGATTACTGAGCACGGAGTGCCTTTTGAGCACAGCTGATATGCTTCCTTTGCCCTGCTTTTCCTTGTGCTTATACATAATTCTATGTGTTACCTTCTTGCTAGTGTGCTCCCAAATGATTACATCTTCATAATATAAAACTAAACAGCTTCTAGTTTGTACTTGTCTATTGAATTTGATTGTTCTGCTTTTTCTGCTACCCTGCTTGATGCTAGAATGGGTGTTTTGTCAGGAAACAATTCAGGTTTGTATAACAGCCAGCCAGCAACTGCTACAGGCCTTGCATGGAATTTGTGCATTTTAAAATATTGTATTAGGTTTGCAAGCAAACAACGTTACCAAAACTCAGAGCTATGTGAAGCTTGGTATATTTAAGGGTAAGTCAGAAGAGTGGTTTGTAAACCAAAAGTACTCTCAGCACAAGTCAAACCATATACAACAATGAATGTAAATTTCTTTCTCTTAGTATTGAGTTTTCAGCAACCACTATGTGTTTTTAAGGCAAAGGAGGGTAAGCTTGTTGTCATGATACCATTGGTGGCTAGCTGTTCAGGAACGGAAATTACTGAATGATCCCACTCTTTGGAAAATGATTGTAGTGTACCAAAAAGATCTCTGTCTGGGGAAATAATCTCTTGAATAATTTTTGCTTAATGTATCACTGTTCTCAAGTGTGACTTGTGTCACCTGATGCTGAATTCCAACCAAGGCTATAGCACAAGGGATTCAGGAATCATAGAATTGTCAGGGTTGGAAGGAACCTCAAGGATCATCCAGTTCCAACCCCCCTGCCATGGACAGGGACACCTCACACTAGATCAGGTTGCTCACTGCCACATCCAGCCTGGTCTTAAAAACCTCCAGGAATGGGGCTTCTACCACCTCCCTGGGCAACCTGTTCCAGTGTCTCACTACTCTCACAGTGTAAACCTTCTTTCTAACATCCAATCTGAACCTACCCATTTCTAGTTTTGCTCCATTTCCCCCTAGTTCTGTTGCTACTTGACATCCTAAAAAGTACCTCCCCAGCTTTCTTGTATCCCCCTTCAGATACTGGAAGGCCACAATAAGGTCTCCTTAGAGCCTTCTCTTCTCCAGACTGAACAGCCCCAACTCTCTCAGTCTGTCCTCATAGGAGAGGTGCTCCAGCCCTCTGCTCATCCTCATGGCCCTTCTCTGGACACATTCCAGCACATCCAGATCCTTCTTGTAATAGGGGCTCCAGAGCTGGGTGTAGTACTCCAGGTGGGGTCTTACCAGAGCGGAGTAGAGGTCATGGTGGAATGGTGTCATGGGTTGAGTTGAATCTGCTGCCATCATGCCGTCTTCCAAAGGAAAGTGCTGGCTGGAGCAAAGTATTATGGACTTTGAAGTTTGGGTTATAACACAAAAGGCTTCCTGTTCCACTTGCTACTTTTGATTTCTGGGTTTGGGGTGTTAGTTTTTTCCAATGGACTGGATGCAGGTCAGGGGAGTGAGCAGTGAGGTCACTGGTTTCTACTGCTGCTTCTGCATTTTGCTGCGCTTTTCCTCAAACAGGCTAAGTTAGTTGTGAATTACATTATCTCATTTCCAGCAAAGCTCTTTATCTCAACCAGGAATTTGGTTGGTTTTTTTTTTTTTTTAGTGACTTTCTCTCTTGCTGTGATGGGGTAGAGGGCTGTGTTAACCCAGGACAGGCCATAATTGGAGCCCAACATGGGGTCGAAAGCAGCAGTCAATTTTGGCAGGAGGAGAAAGGGTTAAGGTTGCAAAAAGGAAGATAATGAGATGATTCAGCTAAAGCTTGAGGCTTGTTAAGATAGTTTTATGTATGTTTTTCTGGTTTTTGTGGTTGTTTTTTTTTTTTTGTTTTTGTTTTTTTGCCTCCATCACGTCTTTGCTACGTTGATGCATTTGCTTTCTGGGGGCAGCTGGGGCTGGGGTGCTGGGGTATTTCCTGTATGTGCCCATGGTGGTGCTGAGTGTCACCTTAGGGTGCTGTTGCTGTGCTGTTTACTGGGGGGCCAGTTTGCTCTGGTTTTATCCAGAGCAATACAGGTCTCTTGCAAGAATACCTCCTGGAGATCTGCCCCAAGGCTGGATAATCATGACTGACAGGGTGTGTGAGAGAGCATGGGCACCTGCCTAGGATGGTGGTCACCTCCAGTGTTTTGGAATTTCATCCCTGAGCAGGCACAAAATCCTGACAACTATGGTGTCAACTTGGATGTTCCTGAGAGACAGAAATCACTATGATGTGCTGGGGCCTGGCTCATGGCTATTGAACCTTTTTCATCATTCTTCAGAGTGCTCAGCATTAAGAGAAGGTCTCTGGACCTACAGGCGTGACAGCAGCACCATAGAGCTGTTCCAGTAGCAGCTGCCCCTGTATGAAAAACAAGGCATATAGGAAAAGAGCTCATCTAGCAAAGGATGAGGATGAATCAAGGTCATCATGGAAACAGAAGAAAGAGCTAGAGGTGGTTATTTGCTCTCTATCTCTGAAGCTGGCCAAGGACAAATGGTGGATGAAAAGTCTAGCAGGCTCTGGCAGTGCGAGGGAAGTCCCTCTTCTGTGCAGGACTGTGTCTGAGCTGTGAAAGAACTGTCCCAGAAGATCGAGTGAACCCAAGAGAACACGTCCTCCACCTCTACAGTCCCATGTTTCAGTCAGGAGGAGCAGATACTCCCCTGTCCAAGGGAGAGAATCTGGGAGACACACTCTATGGTGTACCTTATGGTTCTATTTATGTGGCCATGGGGAGGACATGAGGAAGTGGGACCAAGACCCACTTTAGTCCTATCTGCATGAGTCTGAATTACAAGAGAATTCTCTCCCAAAGAATGCTTCCTCAGTTTCCAGTGGAAAATTGCTCAAAAGAGCAGACAAGCTGATACTGTTTCTGATCTTCCTGAAAGGACTCCCAAAGGATCATCACAAGATGCAAGAGCTTCCAGTCAGAATTAGAGGGGCTCTGCCTCCAACCAGGTGAAGGAGAGTGACAACTGGGTTTATTGCACTACATGTATGGAACCAATGGCTTGGCAAGTGGAACCCACAAGAGTATAAAGCTTTAGTAGATACTGGCTGGAGCAAAGTATTATGGGGCTTGAAGTTTAGATTGCAATATGAGAGGTTCCCTGCTCCAGTTTCTGCTTTTGGTTTCTGGGTTTGAGGTGTTGGTCTCTTTTGCTGAGCAGGTTGGGGGTTGAGAAGCTGGGTTGCTGCCTTCTGCTGCTGCTCCTGCAATTTGCTGCTGCACTTTTCTGTAAATAGTCTAAGGTAATTCTGCATTGTATTATCTAATTTTCAGTAAAGCTCTTTATCTCAGCCAGGAATTTGGTTGGGTTTTTTTTGTGTGTGTTTGTATTATTTTCCCTCCCATCTGTCTTGTGGGAGAGCAGGCTGTGTGAACCCAGGACAGACAGATACATCGTCCCATGATGTGTGGTTGTGTGCCTTTTGCCAATGTGACCCTTGGTGCCCTAAAGCTGTGTAAGATTTATTTTTGTTTCATGGGATGAATCTTGTGGTTTGGTGTCTCAACTGAGTGATTTGGAGCTGTGTCTGTCACTGTTGCTTGTATGATTGCCTTTGCTTAGCTGGGAGCCCTGCTCTCCCCTCCACCTCAGATGGCCATTAATGTATGCAAATACCTTTAAATTCAAGATTGTCTCAGGACTGTTGGGATAAAAAAGTTACTGCATGTGCCCAAGAGCTGAAATCTTTGATCCACTGTTGGTTTAGTTCTCCAGAGGAGCCCTGAGTCTCACTGGTGGTGCTACAGACTGGCCTGGCTGCCTCTGCTGAAAGAATGGAAAGGGGACTGCCTCAGGTGTTTAAACCAATACTCAAGCTAATGATACCGTGTTTCTCTCTTTTTGATCGTCACCTAACAGAGGCTGAGGTGGCTGCTGCTCTGGTCCTCTGCCCTGGCAACATGTGGCAAGACTGGAGATGTGAAAGTTGCTTTTGGGACAGAGACCATTTGTGCCAGTACCCACTAACCTCTGTTTTGGGAGGCCTGTTTCCACAGGTTGTCTTTCAAGGTTGAGTGTAGCAAAGGAGTAGGAGGGAAGCAGGCAGAGACAGACAAGGTCCTGTAACTTAGGACTCAGTGCTTGTGGTGGATAAGCTGGCAAACACTGTCCTTTTGAGAATTTTTGCTCCCCTGGTCTGGGAGCTGGCCAAGGTGATGTCCATCCACAAGAAGGGCCAGAAGGATGAGCCAGGGAATTCCAGGCCTGTCAGCCTGACCTCAGTGCCAGGCAAGACTATGGAGCAGGTCGTCTGGAGTGCAATCACACAGCACCTACAGGATGGCCAAGGAATCAGGCCCAGCCAGCATGGATTCAGGAGGGGCAGGTCCTGCCTGACCAACCTGATCTCCTTTTATGCTCAGGTGACAGCCTGGTGGATGTGGGACAGGCTGTGGATGTAGTCTGCCTGGACTTCAGCCACTGCCAGCTGGAGGCCAGTCACTAGTGGTGTTTCCCAGGGATCAGTGTTGGGGCCCATCCTGTTCAATATCTTTATTGATTATCTGGACAAGGGGATTGAGTCCATCATCAGTATGTTTGCAGATGACACCAAGCTGGGAGCAGAAGTTGATCTGTTAGAGGGTAGAAGGCTCTGCAGAGGGACCTTGCCAGGCTGGACAGATGGGCAGAGTCCAAGGGCATGAGATTTAACAAGTCCAAGTGCCAGGTTCTACACATTGGCCACAACAACCCCATGCAGTGGTACAGGCTGGGGTTGGAGAGGCTGGAGAGCAGCCAGGCAGAGAGGGACCTGGGGGGACTGGTGGACAGCAGCTGAACATGAGCCAGCAGTGTGCCCAGGTGGCCAAGAAGGCCAATGGCATCCTGGCCTGGATCAGGAATAGTGTGGCCAGCAGGAGCAGGGAAGTCATTCTGCCCTGCTCTCCGCACTGGTTAGACCACACCTTGAGCGTGTCCAGTTCTGGGTCTCTCAGTTGAAGAAAGATGTTGAGATGCTGGAACATGTCCAGAGAAAGGCAACAAAGCTGGTGAGAGGTCTGGAGCACAGCCCTATGAGGAGAGGTTGAGGGAGCTGGGGGTGTTTAACCTGGAGAAGAGGAGGCTCAGGGGAGACCTTATTGCTCTCTGCAACTACCTGAAGGGAGGTTGTAGCCAGGTGGGGGTTGGGCTCTTCTCCCAGGCAACCAGTGACAGAAGGACAGGACACAGTCTCCAGCTGCAGTTGGATTTGGGTTGGAGGGTAGGAAGAAATTCTTCCCAGAAAGAGAGATTTGCCTTTAGAATGGGCTGGCCAGGGAGGTGGTGGAGTCATTGTCCCTGGAAGTGTTTAAAATAAGCCTGGATGAGGAACTTAGTGCCATGGGTTAGTTGATTAGATGGTGTTGGGTGATAGGTCGGACTAGATGATCTTGAAGGTCTTTTCCAACCTGGTTGATTCTGTGATACTGCAGACAGGAAATCGGTCTTTGCCAGAGCTAAAGGGGAAGCCTACTGCTGGAGCTGAAAGATACTAGATAACCTTCAATAGGAAAGCTTTTCTTGCAGAATTTCTGTCTCACAGCATTGCTGACTTGGCAAAGCTGATGCAAAGCTGAACTTTGTGTTATGGTTTCCCTCCAGCATAGGGACAAGGTTGCCACTTATATAACAGTTGCAAAATACATTAGAATTGACTGCAGATCTATAACCTAGGCTGTTTACAATCCTCTATTCTGACTATTTAATAACTTGTTTCTAAAGAAGGACTGCATTTATTGGCTAGTAATCAATATTTTTTCATGTGGTATTGGAAGGACAGCAAGGACAAGTTAATTGTCTATATGAACTGTGCTGCTGGTGCATAGGGCTTGCAGTTACTCAGCCAGCTACAGTGCAATTTCAAGGCCAGGTTGGATAAGGCCTTGAGCAATCTGGTCTAGTGTAGGGTGTCCCTGCCCATGGCAGGGGGGCTGGAACTAGGTGATCTTTAGTGTCCCTTGCAACCCAAACTAGTCTCTATGAATTTCATATGAACAGTCTAATCTCATATCATAAACATTGTCTTAACTGGAAAAGAAGAGAGTAAAAGAGAAATATCATAGATTCCATGGATTTAAATCACAGTATCAACCAGGTTGGAAAAGACCTCAGAGATCATCAACACCACTTGACAACTAAACCATGGCTCTAAGTGCCACATCCAATCTTTTTTTGAACACCTCCAGGAACAATGACTCCACCACCTCCCTGGGCAGCACATTCCAATGGCCAATTACTCTTTCTATGAAGAACTTTCTCCTCACCTCGAGCCTAAACTTCCCCTGGCGCAGCTTGAGACTCTGTCCTCTTGTTCTGCCACTGGTTGCCTGGGTCTAGAAGAGACCAACCCCCCCCCTGTCTACAACCTCCTTTCAGGTAGTTAATTCTTGTACTAGAAGTGTTTTGTGCTCTAATAAACACAAAATCAAGCTATTTTAATTTTTCCTAGTGCAGCTGAAGATACTACTCTTACAATTAGGCTAACAATGATTTTTTCAAGATTGCCTTCTCTCAATACATTCAGGAGAAACAACTAATTGAGACAAGAACAACTTGTCTTGAGGCAACAGCTGCAGAGCGAAATAGAATTCCCTACTCTAAGTAGATGCCTGTAAGATGCCAGAGCTTTCTAGTTTTGTGACACACAGGAGGTATTGAAGACTCGGTGTGTAGATTTTTAGAACTGGTCTTACAGTGAGAATGAAAAATCAGGTTACAGCGATGCTAATGATGAGATCTGACTCTCATTCCAGTGAGGAAGAATACTTATTTTTGTTTGCTCCCTGCAAATAAGGACCTTCATCTTTTCCTGCTTGGCATTTCCCAATATGTTTTCTTGGAAATCTGGGGATGCAGTACCTGTCCCTACAGGTGGCCATTTGGAGTCCTAGTATCTTCTTTGGCAATTGTATATCTGAGGAGTGGAAGACTTTGCCAGCAGAAAAATGGGGCAAGGAAATGTTCAATAAAACCGCAAACCCAGTCTTGTATAGTGCTGCCCAAGGTGGCAGCTGACATATTTCCTACTGAAGAGAAAACATGTGATATTAATTTTTCTTTCCAGTGTTGCTGGATTAACAAACAAAAAAACCAAACCCAAAAAACCAAAACTCCAACCTCCAAAACCAACCAACCAAAAATCTAAAATAATCAAAAGCCAAAGCTGCAAAGAGCAGTAATGTTATCTTAGATGGCTATGTGAGCCTCTCCTCAGTTCTGAAATAGAAATAGGAGCTCTCAGGCCTGCATGTCAGGAACACTTGCTGATAGCTTAACTGGTTCATGTTAACACACTAAATGCTTTGAGAGAGAAGATGGCTGATAACTGCAGTACTGAGACAATGTTAGCAAAGGTCCTGTGCTGGTGGGGAGAAAGGAGCAGCAGTTATTACCTACCAGGCATTGGAAAGTTATTTATTGATAGGAAAAATGGAAGGAAATTGCATAGTGGCTACTGAAAAATAATGACAGTTGGGGGTTATGCATATTATAACTTCAGCTGTTTTATGACTTCACATCATTAAAAGCTACAGCAAGAGTGTCTACTCACAATCGTCATTTACAAGGCTTAGGGAAATGGGAACAAGCCCCTGTTTTGACCTACTTCATACAACTGCAAGTAGACATGTACTTCTTCACTTACATTCATTCCATCAAATTTTGCTTCTCCTAGTATGCCAAGAAAGGATATGCAAAATACTTCTGGGACACAAAGGCTACTGAGACAGACTTGCTTACCGTTAAATTATCCTAAATCCGTGTGGTGCAGTCTACAACCATAACCTAGGGATATATTTACAGTAATCTCATAAGTAGCTTGTTGGAAGGAAAATATTCATGGCTGTCATGTAGGAAGAATAAGGTTGGGCTATTAGATATCTGAAACATCTGGAAGGGCCATGAATTTCCTGGTGGAAAACCTCAGTGAAACATCTGAGGCTTATTGCTCTGTCTAAACCCAAATAACCTGAAAGCTGTTTGCAGCATGTATTTAAAGCTAGTAGAACATTTGCCCTACCAGAGAAGAGCAATGAAAAGCTTTAGGAAAAAGGATACGAACCCCCAGTCTGAAATACTATTGCTGTAGAAATTTTAGTACCCTTTTCAAAAAGGGAAGGAGTGGGAATGTTGTTTCATATGCACAATTGTCATTTGTACTGAAGTAGTGATTAGATGTTTTCTGATTTTTGGTGTTTTTTTTTTTTTTAGCAGAAAATTGTATTTTTAATTTCTTACCAACTTACTTCATGAAATTGCATGAACCTTCTTCATGCATAGCAAAAAGGGGCATTCCTCTCCTGAGGGGCATTCCTCTCCTGATTTAGGATGGTTGAGTCAGCTATTCCTTGCCTGGCCAAGTTGAACAACCATAGATACTGTTTTCTTTTCAACTGGGTTTCACAATGGCTTTTGGATCATCAGAAACTTCCTGTTACTTAGGATGTCAGCAGTTTTCCAATCTGTGGATTTTTGTTGTTGGCTTATGTTTTGTTTGTATTTTTTCCCTCTGGACCACTGCCAGGATGGGCTTCAGCATTGCCTCGTGTTGTTTTGGATTTTTTTTTTTTTCTTTAGGAAGTGAGAGCTCAGCCAGAGGGACTGGGGACAAGAGAAGCATTGGTCTCCATGGCCACATGGATGTCCTGGGGAATCCAGAGTTGCCAAGACCATGCATCAACAGCTACAACAGCAAAGCACCTGCAGAGAATTTCAAAACACTTTCCCCTTTCACAGGCCTTTTGAATGCATTCCCAGTGCTCAGTCTTCTTTTTTTTTTTTTCTTCTTTTATTTTTTCGTTCTTTAAAATACAGCAAGGCTAGTTTATCAATGGGGCATGGGTTGAATACTGAAAACCAAAAAAAAAGGTTTGAGCCTTCTTGCATGCTGAAGGGACATGTTTCTTATTTCACTGACAAGCTGTTGGAGAAGATGACATCATCCCTGCGATGCCGATAAAGTTACCCCAGTGTATGCATTGTGAGGTTACAATGGCACCACAAAACTTCATGCTTTGCAAACTGCAATTGTTTTTATGCTTGGCTTTTTTTTTTTTTTACATGAGGGTTTTGCCTCTGTTCTCTGCTGTGCAGTATAAGATGGCAGCGTAAAAAGCCAAGCTGCTGCTCTTCTTGTTGTAAGAATTGCTTTCAAATTAATTGGCAAGCAAAAGTACCATGAATAAAACAGAGCTTTGTGTTTTGTGTTTCAGTTTTTGATTGTAGCTCACTCTTGTGGGAGTGTGTGAACTGTATGAGACATTTGCCCAGAGCGAATGAAACAGAAAGGATGAAAAGCTACAGCTCCGAGGTAAAGCTCAGTGATGTTTTTGCAGTGTAATAGTAGCTAAGTCTCACTGAAAATAAATTAGTTCTTGCTGTATTTCATAGTGAAGGCAATACTGAAGGGAGAGAGTAATGGCTATTTTTTTATTTTTCTTTGAAATGTGCTCTTTACTTGTTTCTGTGTTTTAGGGCTGTGCTACTGTTTTTTTGGGGTGTTTTATTTTATGGGGTTTTTTGTTGGGTTGGTTGGGGTTTTTTGTCAATGAAGAGAACATCATATTTATAGAGGGAATATGGAAAGTGAGAAACACATTTGTCTCTCCTCTCTCTAATGGATGCTGTCTTTATCAGAGAGGAATTCACATATTATTTGAGCCAGATACTCTTTAATTACATTAAAACTACTTTGTGGAAAGAAAACTTTTCTTATTAATTTTTACTGTTTAACACAATGCTTTTTCTAACATAAAGTAGTATACACTTAATTCTTGCATCAGAATAAAGAATATCTGTTTGTTTCCAGGCTTCTGAGAATGCAGTAAGTGCCAAAAGGCTGTGTTTGGAGAGGAGGGATGAGTTTATGACAAATACTTTGTTCTGAGGCTTGGGAGAACATTTGCCCTTTCTCATTGTACCAAAAGCTTGCTGCTAGGACTGATTCAAGTTGTGGGACGTGTAACTTTTCCCACTGCTTTTAAATATACTCCTACCTTTATTCCAGGCTACAAGTAGTGGGTGTTTTTCTTCATGTGAAAAACTTCAAATTCTTCAACTTTCAGTATTAAAGGTGTCTTTTCTACGTGCAGTCCCATTCCCCTCATAAACCACATCCATTTTCTCATTCAACTCACAACCATCAATCAGTGTTTGTCACATTGAGGGTTTTTTTTTTTTTTTATTGCCAAAGAACAGCCTTCCATCACATATTTGGGTATTTGGTAAGTCTTTAGTTTTGTGAGGTGCAAGAAAGAGTATGCAAATTCTGGGAAATACCTAACCACCTAGTCCATATAGCTTCAGGATATACATGTGCATGATAGAGTATTGCAGATTATTTTGTTGCAGGCAACTGTGAGCAGCAATTGGATTCAATCCAGTGGCTATCAATGCTTATCTGAGGTATAAAACACTACACCAGTTGATTTGGGAATAGAGAGCTGTGGACACTCTAGGAGAGCACCTTAGAGCATACTCCTAGAGACCACATTCCCGTAATCCACCTAAGCATCTCGGAAATAATTTTGACCATTTAGTCTTCAAAATAGGGCCATATTGTCTTCCCCTTTCTCACTAATTCTTAGGTACTTAAGGGTTTGTTCTTCCACAATACATTGGCTGTGGTAAGTCAGCACCAGACACTTCCAATCAGCTGATCCTGAGCTGTTTTTACAACTTGGTGCCCAGATTCATTGCCTTGAAACCTAAATATTTGTCTTGGATAGATTGTTGAAGTGATTCTGTGTTAAAAGTAAATACAAAATTGTTGCAGCTGCTGGACTGGAGTCTGTACACAAAGCCGCTGGCTCTAAGACTGACAAATGCCAACTTGGCCAACAATGGCATTTAGGTACATAAATGGGCCACAGGTACTTGATCTTCTAGGTGTCTGAATATTTCCAATATTTTTTTTTCTGCAGGCAAATCCTTTTGGAATCAATAAGGAAGACATCTGTAAGTCTAATCAAGGGCTGCCAAAAAGTGTTTGACATTAAAGGGTTAGTCCAATGTTACTTCCCACATCGGCTAGTTGTGCTTTATTTGGGTCAACCGAATCGCTTGTTCATACGAGCTCTTGTGCTCGGAGCAGCGTACAGCTACGCTGTGCTTTTTTTATTCATAGAAGAAAGTGATATCTATGGCAGCAATCTACAGTAGCTAACAGCAGATGGGTTAGAGGGATACTTGAGTACCACTCTAATGGACCAATTTAAGTAATAGATATTGGATGGCTTGTGTCTGGAGAGATACATGTTTTATATGATCTTACTACAAGAAATTAGTCTTCCTGTTCCTGGAAGTACAGCATTTGATCTCTAAGTTTGGAATTCTAATTATGAGCTTTATTGGTCCATTTTATACTGCATTTAAGGCATACTTTTAAATATTTTAGTATTTCTTTATTTATTTTTTGTTCTGAAAAAGGCTAAGAACATAATTGATGACTTTATTCCTTGAGTACCACCACAATCCTGTCTTGCTTTTTCCCACACTATCTCAATCTTTGTGTTCTCTTATGCCGTCACTGAGTTCTCACTGATACCTGTCCACTGCCAAGGAAAATATATCAGGAGTTTATAATAAAGCTTTTTTTTTTTTATTATGCCCTTTGAATCAAAGTGATAAGAGGGTAGGCAAGGAGTGAATACTCATTAGATATGGCTGGCAATAATGCATTAATTCTTTCCTTACAAACTTGTATTTTACTTGTAACTGAACTGGAGGGTGTGTTTTTCTATTTATGTATTGTTCAGATCCTAAATGAATGAAGAGGTTCTCTTTTGTTTGCCTGTTCTAGTCAAGACAACTCTTTCAAAGCCAGGGCTTGAAACTGCTTGGCAGCCAATCAAACAGGGAAGAAATGAATGATTTAAAAAAAACCATTAAAATGATGCCAAATAATTTCTGCTCAAGGGTATAAAATCTGAACTTCAGATCCACCTCCTGCTTTTATAAAATCTGGAACTAGTAGTATAAAAAGAGGCTGCAGGGTACATGTGTTTTCACCGTTTTTCCATCGTTCTTGCATTGAGTTTCATTCTCTTGCACTTTTTAGTCGTGCTTAAAAAAACTTCCCCTTTCATTGGAACCACAAAGCAGGCAGCGTTCTTGAAGAGTGTAGAGGATAACTTGCGGACACAACTGGTGAGGAAACCAACCAGAGAAGGTGCCTTCCTGGACCTGCCTTCCCTTCTGAACAGGGCAGAACTGGTGGTGGACGTAAAGGCTGGAGAGCGTCTAGGGCTCAGTGTTCATCAGATGATTGAGTTTTCTATCCTTGGGGAAACAAGGAGAGGGGTCAGTAAAACTGCCACCTTGAACTTCCAGAGGGCAAACTTTGGCGTGTTCAGGAGACTGATTGACAAAGTCCCTTCAGAGGCCACCCTGAAGGATATAGGAGTCCAGGAAGGCTGGACATACGTCAAGAGGGGAGTCTTAAAGGCTCAGGAGCAGCTGTCCCTGTGTGCAAAAAAAATGAGTTGGTGGGGAAGGCGTCCGGCCTGATGAACAGGGAGCTTTGGCTGGAGCTCAAGAACAAAAGGAGAGTCTGTGGCCTTTGGAAGAGGGGACAGGTCTCATCAGGACTGTAAAGATGTAGTGAAGCTATGCAGGGAGAAAATTAGGAGAGCCAAAGCCCAGCTAGAGCTAAGCCTAGCTACAGCTTTAAGGATAATAAAAGTTTCTATAAATTCATTGAAAACAAAAGGAGGACTGGGGGGGAAATCTCTATCCTTTGTTGGATGCAGAGGGAAACAGAATGACTAAGGATGAGGAGAAGGCTGAGGTGCTCACTGCCTACTTTGGCTTGGTCTATAGCACTGCATCCAGCAGTTCCCTGGACACTCAGCCTCATGCACTAGGAGTCAGGGAGGGGAATCAGAATGAGGTCATCACAGTAGATGAGGCAGTGGTCAGTGACTGCTACACCACTCAGACACACACAAGTCTGTGGGGCCAGATGGGCTACACCCAAGGGTGCTGAGGGAGTTGGCAGAGGTGCTGGCAAGGCACTTTCCATTATTTCCCTGAAGTCCTGGCTGACTGGGGAGGTCCCAATGGATTGGAGGGTAGCAACTATAACTCCCATCTACAGGAAAGGAAGAAAGGAGGATCCAGGAAACTACAGAGCTCTCAGTGTGACCTAGGTCCCAGGGCAGGGCATGGAGCAGGGCATCTCAAGTGCTATTACATGTCATATAAAGAACAACCTGGGGATCAGGCCCAGCCAGCATGGGGTTATGAAGGGCAGGTCCTGCCTGACCAACCTGATCTCCTCCTATGCCAGGATGACTGACTGTTGGATGAGGGAAAGGCTGTGGATGTTGTCTACCCAGACTTTCCAAAAGCCTCTGACACTGTTCCCCACAGAATTCTCATGGACAAACTGGCTGCTGATGGCTTGGCTGAGCAATGCTGTGCTGGGTAAAGCCCTGGCTGGGTGAAAGGGCCCAGAGAGTGGTGGTCAATGGAGTTAAATCCAGCTGGCAGCCAGTCACAAGTGGTGCTCCTCAGGGCTCAGTGTTGGGACCACTTCTGTTTCACATCTTTATTGATGACCTTGATGAAGACACAGAGTGTGCCATCAGTAAATTCACAGATGACACCAGGTTAAGTGGCAGTGTTGATCTGCACCAGGGTAGGGAGGCTCTGCAGAGGGTCTTGGATAGATTGGATCCATGGCCAAGGTTACCAGGAGGAGCTTCAACAAGGCCAAGTGCCAGGTCCTGCACTTAGGTCACAACAACCCCAAGCAATGCTCCAGGCTGTGGGCAGTGTGGCTGGAAAGCTGTCTGGCAGAAAGGGACCTGGGGGTTTTAATAGACAAGCAACTGAATAGGAGCCAGCAGTGTGCTCAGATGGCCAGGAAAGCCACAGGCATCTTGTCTGGGATCAGAAATGCTGTGTCCAGCAGGAGCAGGGAGGAGATTGTCCCTTCGGACTCAGCTCTGGGGAGGCCACACCTCAAATGTTGTGTCCAGTTTTGGGCACCTCAATCCAAGAGAGATGTGGAGGTGCTGGAGCCAGTGCAGGGGAGGGCAAGGAAGCTGTGAAGGGCCTGGAGAATAAATCTGATGAAGAACAACTGAAGGAGCTGGGGATGGTTAGTTTGAAAAAGAAGAGGCTGAGGGCAGACCTCATTGCTGTCTACAACTACGTGAAAGGAGGTTGTGGAGAGATTGGTGCTGGTCTCTGCTCCCAGGTAATTAGTGATAGAACAAGAAGGAATGGCCTCAAGCTTCGGCTGGGTAGGTTTAGACTGGACAGTAAGAAAAAAATTTTCCAATCAAGAGTGGTCAGGTATTGGAATGTGCTGCCCAGGGAGGTGCTTGAGTCACAAGACTGGATGTGTTTAAGGGTCATTTGGATATGGTCCTTGGGGATATGGTTTAGGGATGAACCTTGTAGAGTAGGGTTCTTGGTTGGACTTGGTGATCCTGAGGGTCTTTTCCAACCTGAATGTTTAGAGTATGAAGAGTTGATGACTGTAGTCATCTGCATCTATGTGACTGTAGAATGCTGTTAGACAAAATCTGTGTCCAAGACACAGATTCTGAAAAACTGTTGAAAGGTGTATGATGTTCTCTTTGGTAATCCTGCTGTGGTTTTTCTCTGCATTTCACACAAATCCTTGGTGTGAATGTGTCTAGTGTGTTTCCTTGTGTCTTAATGAATGAGATTGTGCTAGTGGTTGGGTTTGTGGGTTGGGGTTTTTTGTTTGTTTGTAGAGTTTTTTTCCCATTTTGGTTTGGTTTCAGTTGGGTTTTGGTGGTGATGTTTTTGTGGTTTGGGGTTTTTTTGCTTGTTTTGGTTTGGGTTTTTTTGTTTATGTTTTAGGTGGTGGCGCTAGATTGCCTCTGAGATAAATTCTGTGTTGTAACAGAATTTCTGCTGGGCTTCCTATTTCTGTTACTGACTCTGACTCTCGTCAACTCCAATTTTCCCCTGGTTTGGCCCTCGTAAGTTTGTAAATTTTGCCAAAACTGCAGTAATTTCAGAACTGCTACTAGTGTTTAGCTACTGTGTCAATGAAACTGGCACTGCTGAAGATGAAGTTCATTTATTGTTTATTGTGCACTTGCTGTACCTCTCTAAATGGTGTGAGCAATGCTGCAGGAGCCTGGTGTTTTTGTTTTGTGACAGGGTCGTGAGCAACCTGTGTTCTAAATGTAGATAGAATAGAAATGGTGAAATCCTTGGAACAACTTGTCTTGTACCTGTTCAAGCAAGGTGGAGGGAAGATATGAGTAGAAAGCTTGACCAGGGACATACATTAGGAATAAAAGGCAGCAAGTTATAGGTTAATGCTACTGCATCACTTCCAAAAAATATTTTTTATTGTAATACTTTGCAGTTTTCAGCTTAAGAGAAGGAAAGAAGCCAGATGGAATTGTTTCCACAAATTAAGTATGATTTTTGCTTTCTTGGACTACTTATAAAAGAAAGATTTCTGAGTTTTGAACTTGGTATTTTTTCCCTACACATGCATACGCACACTCTAAACAAAAGATTTCTCAGATTATAAACTCTATTGATGCTAATTTCCCTCCTTCACTTCCTCTTCTTGATCTGTCTCCTCCTTAGAAATTATTTCCGTTTCCTTGGATGCCTTCACAGTAATTCAGCCAAATGATAATGAGAGCGTGTCAGCTGTAGGCAAGCCCTGCATATCAGCCAAAAAGTTGTATATACTTTCAAATAAAGGATCCTCTTCTTACAGCCATTCTCTGTGGCTAGCATTTTTTCCTTCTAGTTAGGAAAATGAAAGGGAGTGGAAGAATCTAAATGCTAAAACATTAGTAATGGGATGCAAAGATTAGGTTATTCTTATCCTCTATGTTCATTGTTTTTACTGTGAGAAATCTATAAAATGTTTTTAGGGTTAAAGAAATGGAGAAGTTTTGGTTTAAACCATTTAATTTTGCTAGGTTCTACCGCTAGTCTTTTGGTCTGCATGTCATCTCGAATTTAACTATTTTAACTTCAAATAATTGAATTAGGTAAGGGAGAATAAATGTGTTAGATCCCCATGCAGCATGAAATTCTGCATAGTTTTTATACAGAAATTAAAATTATTTCATGATTTTCAGTTAGCTTTTTAAAGTTAATATTAAACATTGCAGCAACCCCTATCTCTAGATAAATTCGTTTTGCTTTTTTGTTCCATGGTTGCTGACATTTTGAGCACTTGTATGATAAGAATGTCTCCGTGGCTGCTGTTGGAAGCCATGGTGTCATACTTGGACACGGATATTCTTGTAAACTCTAAGTCGCTCCCTGTGGAGCACTAAGGGAATCACAAAGCAAAAGGTCTGTGAGTTGGTGACATAATTGTGTAAGAATAGCAACCAGTAGGCATCTGCTATGTTCTCACTGTGTTGTGCTGCCTGTATTTCAGAGCCCCCTGAAAGAGCAGTTTCAGAATCTTGAACTCTGAACTTCCTTCTGTTATTCTTAAGTCAAACTCATAATATTAATGTAACAGCTTTCTGTGTTTATTTCCAGTGTTTTTGTTATTTAAGCAGAATATTTTTATTGGCAATATATTGTTTCAGTGGCTGTGGAGGATTTAATGTTTTTGTACTATCTGAAGAGTATTTTGTGGCATCTACCAGGCCAGAGATCAAAGCTGTAGTTTCAGTCTGGGAATGCAGGCTGCATTCAAAATACATTTTTTTTTCATGTCAGAGTATCAGTTCCTTTTAACATACTTGTGTTCCAACGGCCCTACACTCAACCGCACCAACCTGCAGAATATGCCTCGTGTGTAGCCATCAACCCAACGGCACGTAAGCTCTGCTAAGGTTACAAACTTTGTGGAGTGGTGTCGCAAAGGGAATTATTAATTATCCTCACAATAATAATAAACAATATGGCGAAAGGGTATTAATAAAATATTAGTAACCTTTTATTAAGGAAAATTGCCAAAACTCATTCAATAGGATGGTTGTACGGTTGGAATATAGATTTACAATGGGAATATGCAGTCTTAGGGCAAAATACGAACAAATATATGCAAATTAGGAGGCAATAGCTTGGAAAGCGAAGGTTCCCGAGAGCAGACAGCACTCGATTACAGCAGGGGGAGGCTCGGTAAGAACCTTTAAACCCAAAGAGCAACGAATTAGTTACTCACAGCTGGTTTTACCCACATGGGGGATGCTGCTGCTGCTATGTTAGCTTTGGGGCACTCTTGTATGGTGCTGGCATGGCAGATTGCAGGCAAGGAGAGTTCACTGCGTGGTCCCAGGCTGGTCTGGCTGTAGCGGACGGCAGGCAGTTAACGACACTCTTCATGACGGGTGCTTGCTTGGTTCCTGGGGAAACTGAGGCACGGCACGAGTCTGGTGGCAAGGGGAACAGGCTAGGCAGATCCGGCTTCTAGGCTTGTGGCTTCTCCTGCTTGCACGTGTATGGTTCATGGCTTTATTTCAGGCTCTGGACCAGGCACTTGAGGCAGGGCAGGGCAACTTGACATGGCTTCTACAAGACAGGTCCAAGTAGGCTTGAAAGCAAGGCTTAAAGCAAGGCAAAGCAAAGTTTGAAGCAAGGCAAAGGCGACTACCAGGTCACCTTTATATACATATGGCCAGTGATCGATTGGTCCAGTGGGGCACTGAAGCTAATGTGTAGCTGCCCAGTGGAAAGGCATTCTGCCAGGCTATAGCCATAAAAGGCAGAAACAAAGACCTTGTACCTGGGGAAGCAGTGGTCAGTTTACGTGCTCTCACCCCAGATAAACATCTTGTTTACCAGACAGGCAGGAGTCTTGTCCCCTTTGTTCTTTTTCCCCACATTGCCCTGTTTTTCTGTAGGAAGGAGGTGAGAGAAAGGGACCCTGTCTAGACATCTTAAGGCCTGTCTGGATTTGTACTGGGCCATGTCATGGCCCTACCATGACAAGTAGCTTGACAATGCCAATTACTGTGCTAAAAATAAAGCAGTGGTGAATTGACATTAATGACTACACCTGCAAGCTATGCTCCTCACTCCTGAAGAGCTGCAAAATTGAGGAATACTGTTGCACCTGCTAAGAGACTTCTTAAAATGTAAAGTTATAGATATATCAAATCTTTTTGCTTCGTTTTGTTTTTTTTCCTTCATCCTTTAAGTGAGTGTGGAAGAGTAGGTTTGCTAGAATTCAGAAACCTTGCTGACAGAGTGTGGACGAGTGAAGGTGGCACAGGTGCCATCTCCATGAGCAGCATTCTGTACAGAGCATGCCTGACCATACTTTGAAAATTCTGACCTCATAAAAGTGTTAATATTATTGCAGTTTAAAAAGAATTTTAAAGAAAATACTTTGGAACAAATCTGCATTTAAAAAGAAAAAAACAACAAACCCTTGAACAACAGTGTAGTTTTGTTTGAAGCAATTGCAAGGAACAACTTCAAGCATAGGGATTTGAAGATGGGGACATTAATGGTATGTTGACTTGCTGTCATACTGAAAGAGGAGAGCAGTGCACACTTAATTTTGGGCACTAACATTTGGCTTATATGCAGATTACTTCCTTTCTTTCATCTCATTGGTGTTACGCTTTTTACCTGAGGTGGGTCATGTGCTATCACTCCTGGGATAGGTGATTTGGTCTTTCTCCCATCATGTAGCCCCAAATGATTGGAAGGCATGTAGCAATAGCACAGACTGGGTAGCATCTATTCACTTGCGAAGGGAGAGATTGAGTCTATTGTCGAGCAGGCAGTCAGTGGTGGCTCTGAAGCCAGATAATTTCGTATCGGAATCACAGAATCAATCAGGTTGGAAGAGACCTCCAAGATCATCAAGTCCAACTAATCACCCACCCCTAACTAATCAACTAGACCATGGTGTCATGGTAGGGCCATGACATGGCCCAGTACAAACCCAGACAGGGTCTCTTTCTCTCACCTCCTTCCTGTAGAAAAACAGGGCAACACAGGAAAAAGAACAAAGGGGACAGGACTCCTGCCTATCTGGTAAACAAGATGTTTATCTGGGGTGAGAACATGTAAGCTGACCACTGCTCCCCCAGATACAAGGTCTTGCTTCTGCCTTTTATGGCTATAGCCTGGCAAAACGTTTTTCTATTGGGCAGCTATGCATTATCTTTGGTGCTCCATTGGACCAACTGATCTCTGGCAATTTGTATATATACAAGTGACTTGGTAGTCACCCTTGATTGCCTTGCTTGCTCAAGCCTGCTGAAACCTTGTCTTGCTCAAACCTTGCTTCAAGCCTACTTGGACCCATCTTGTAGAAGCTGCCTCGAGTTGCCCTGCCCTGCCTCGAGTGCCTAGTCCAGAGCCTGGGATAAAGCCACGAGCTATACACGTGGAAGCCAGAGAAGCCGCAAGCCTAGAAGCTGGAGTCGCCTAGCCTGTTCCCCTTGCCACCAGTCTCATGCCATTCCTCAGTTTCCCCAGGAACCACACAAGCACCCGTCGCGAAGAGCGTCGTTAACTGCCTGACGTCCGCCTCAGCCAGACCAACCTGGGACCAGGTGGTGAACTCTCCTTGCCGGCAATCTGCCGTGCCTCACTGTACGAGAGCGCCCCAAAGCTAACACAGCAGCAGCAGCATCCCCCATGTGGGTAAAACCAGCTGTGAGTAACTAATTCACTGTCCTTGGGGTTTAAAGGTTCTTACTGAGCCTCCCCCTGCTGTAATCGAGTGCTATCTGCTCTCGGGGACCTTCTCTTTCCAAGTTATTGTCTCCTAATTTGCATAGAAGAATTGTTCATATTTTGCCCTAAGAATGTATGTTCCCATTGTAAATCTATATTCCAGCCGTACAACCATCCTATTGAATGAGTTCTGACAATTTTCATTAATAAAGGGTTACTAATATTTTGTTAATACCCATTTGCCATATCGCTTTTTATATTGTGAGTGTAATTAATAAATAATATTCCTTCCCTCGACCACAACACATGGCTTTTCTTAAACACTTCCAGGGATGTCAACCCCCCCACCTCCCTGGGCAGCCCATTCCAAAGGGCAATCTCTCTTGCTATGAAGAACTCTTTTTTAAGATCAAGCCTTGGCTGTGGTCTGTGGGATGCAATTAGACCATCCCCATTTGTCATTACTCTGTGAGAATTAACAGTAATGGCAATCCTGTTACATTTTGAAGTGCCAGACATGTCGTAGTGCAGAAAACATGCATCTGTAATTTCAAAAGCATTAAGGTACGAGGTCTTCTCCATATAGTGTGGTCATTATCAATTTGAAATTTGGCTTTTGATAGAAAAGTACTGAATATTTATTTGCATTAATGAATTCAATGTTAGAAATATGAAATATGTTTGGGCTGAGAAGCAGGCACAGGTAATTTCTTTCTTAGTGTTTTTTTTTCCTCTCCTTTTTTTTCTGAGTAGTTGTGGGCCCTGGTAGTGGGATTGTAGTTGCACTAGAAACAGCTCAAGAAGAAGTGACTGTTTAAAAATTGTGTAGCTGGAATGTGCAGATATGTCAGGTTTGTGATGTAAAGCAAAATCAGGCTTTGAATTTAGAAAGGGAAGGACAGTGTCAGAAGCTAGAATTAAAGAGGGTTTTTTATTTCTGCAATTTGATACGGACTACTCTAATCTCTACCTTTTTCTTTCATTCATTTTCCTGTAGTTTTGGAAGCAACCAAACGAGCAAAATAATCTGTCTAGTAGCTGCAGCTAGAAATCTGGTGAGACTTGACTTGTGAGATTTGACTTGTGGCTGCAAAGTGAAGTGGTTCTGGTGATTTGTAGTAACATCAGTAAACAAGTGTATCGTCTTGTCTCCTAATACAGGGCCCTTCGCCCTCTGAATGCAATTCTTGGTCACTACCTGAACTGAGTGTGTGAATGGTGCCTGCCATTGCTTAAATGAAAGCTAAAATGAGCAGGAGGATTGGCTCTGTCTTTGCAGACACTGGGTGCTGGCTTGGTAGCACTTCAGCGATTAGAAAACACTTGTGCAAAATATGTTCTGAGTGGATTCTCAGGCCAGGGTGTTGAGGGAGGAACATTTCTTCATGATTGTTTATTGAAAAATCCTGCTCTGTGGTCTTTGAACAGAGAGGGAAGCAAAGTGTTTTTTTAATAGCTTGTGGTACTGATGGTTTTTTTTAAGAGGCAAGATGGTGCATTTGGCATTTCCCATCCCTTAGCCTCTGCCAAGTTACTGTTGCCTTGGAAAAGAGGAGTTAGAGCAAGCCGAAGAAAGTCCACTTTGGATCCTTGCTAATCTGTAGAAAAGCTTTCTGGGGAAGAAACAGACATGCAGGAGTTTGTTGGCATAGCAAGATGTGAGTCGCCTGTGCATTGATTTGCCCACAGGGCTTCTTCGGTGAGAAGACTGCTGTGTACCTGGGGTCCTCACAAGTATGGGTGAGAAGGAGCAGGTGGCAGCACTTTGTGGCTGGACACGTGGACTGTGTGTTTGGAAGCTGATGGTTTGTTCTTCTCTCCTAGTACCCCACACCCTCTGCTTTTAGGTGTTTCTCTCAACTTGTAAGAAGCTAAAAGCAGTAGATTAAAAAAAAGGCTTGGACTCAGATGTTTTTTCTTTCTCTCTTTCCATTTGTTCAACTTTGTTCTGGAAGTGGCAGTGGTTATTTATTTGCATCATGATTTGCACTGCCTATTTATTGGCATAAGGCTGGCCATCACCTTCTCTTTCTTCTGTCCTTTTTTTCTCCTGCTATTCCTTACTCCTTTTGGTGATGTGCTTCTACTTTGAAATCCAGAGAAATGACAAGAAACAAGGGCTTCCTTATAAAGAGAAATAGATGTTACCTTGTTCTGTGGATCAGTGCTTGAAAGGAGTAAGAAAATAATCCCTGGGGTACTACTATCAAACTATTTTGAGTCCTCTTAAGCTTAATATCCTTGTATTGCAAATAAGTTTGGCCCTGCAGGTTAAGGAGCTAGCCACCACATACTGGATTTGGTTACCCCCTAAAGAAGGGGACAAACTGAGCTTATGGCCTATAGTCTTGATTTCCTGGTAACCTACAAGGAACATTTGCATGAGATGGTTGCTTAACTTTCTCCTGCCAGTTCACATGGCAGAAGGGTGTGTTGCCACTGAGGGCTCTGTGGGTGCTGGTGAGATGAGGATGAACCTGGGGACAGAGGAAAGTGCAAATTCTGCAGCTCTAAACTTGTTGTGGCTATTCCTGGTCATAATCAAAACTAGGACACCTTTCTCCTATTGCATGGTACAGTGTCACTGTAATGGGCAAAGGATGAAGGAGTAGGAAGCTCTGCTTCTAAATGTTTTGGTATTTCAGTGTATTTTTGCATAACAAATTGTGCTTAAATTCTCAGAGTTAAACTTATACACAGTTAAAATGTACACTGTTTTAACAGTATAAATATTGTCATCTGGCCTTCTTATGTACTTCCTATTCACTTCTCTTATTTCCCTTCCATTTTCTTACATTGCTATTTTTCTGTGGGAAAATTCTATTTCAGGGTTATTTAGGAGTTTCTAACTGTGGTGATGACTCACAAGAACATCGATAAAATCCATTGTGCCAAGATTATAATTCTATTTCACTTTAAAAAATCCCCACCCTATTCTTAAGCACGTAAGTGGAGGTGATTACAACACATGAGTCCAAAGGAGAGCTACCGGGATGCTGAAGGGACTGGAGCGTGTGCCCTATGAGGAGAGGCTGAGAGCCCTGGGGCTTTTTGGTCTGGAGAAGAGAAGATTGAGAGGAAATTTAATAAATGCTTATAAATATCTGAGGGATGAGTGTCAAGAGGGAGGGGACAGGCTCTGCTCAGTTGCACCCTATGATAGGACAAGGGGCAGTGGATGTAAACTACAGCACAGGAGGTTCCACCCCAACATGAGAAGGAACTTCTTCACTGTGAGGGTCACAGAGCACTGGAACAGGCTACCCAGGAGGGTTGTGGAGTCTCCTTCTCTGGAGACTTTCAAGACCCATCTGGATGTGTTTCTGTGTGACCTGTGCTGGACCTGTGGTCCTGCTCTGGCAGGGTTGCTGGACTTGATGATCTTCAAAGGTCCCTTCAAGCCTCTAACATGCTATGATCCTGTGATTCATTCTACACAAGATAAAAATTGTGAACGTAACTTTGATTGTTCAAAATTTATTTTTTCCTCCCTTGGACACAAACATTACAATTTGGTCATTAGTGATGTGATCACACACTTATTAATTCATCATGCCTTGCCTTATTGAAAGCACAGTGTGACTTTTCCAAGAACACCTACCTACCTATGTGAGTGAGATCTGTCTTATTTTGGGAAGTGAATGAAATGGGAATCTGCAGGAGAGAAAAGTATGTTGTGATTACATATAGTAGATGATGCTGTCCTGAAGTTCTGGTGTTTATCCACACTTGTTTGGCTCTGGCTTCTCAGACAAAGCTGTTGCTTCCCTTCCAAGAGCTCTTACTGGGATCTGACTCTAAGTTCAGGCAGTTGTTACTTTTAAACTGCAGGGAAAAATATCTAAAATATGCATAATCTATATGCATCTGTACACCTATACACGTATACATGTCTGAAACTGTTGAAATGGTTATGTTTAGGTCTGTGTGTCTGCACAGTGCTGGTTTAATTTTTGATTAATGACAATTACGGTTGCAGCATAGGTACCGTAAGGGTTGGACCATGTAGGTCAGTAACCATGGCATGGATACCAGCTGTGATCCAAGAAAGGGAAAACAGCTCTTGATTCCTGTTTTGGAACCTTTATTACACAAATATGAGTAGCTCTCCTTGCATCCACACTGTTACAGAAGCATCTGCTTCTCTCACTGTTTCCATGTTTCTGGTCAGTTATGGAAAATCAATGAACTGCTAGTGAGGTCAGTGCTGCTTAAGAAGCCATCTCCAAGTTCTCCTTTTGTCCAAACTACAGAGCTATAGATCAGTGAATCATCACCTAAGCATCTACTTCCTCTTGATACTTCATGACCAAGTACAGATCATCATATTTGAATGAGGTTTCAATATGAAACTGAAGATGATAATTAGCACATTGGTTAAGTTTTTAGCGAGGAAGAGTTGCATGCAGTCTTGCTTCCTTCATGTAAACCCATAAGGAGGCTGCATGCTGAGAGCCCTGGCTATCTGCAGCTGGTGATTCTGGCTCAAACACTTGATGACTTGCATGTGCCTTTGCTCTTGTGATAAAGACTACTTCTAGGTAGACCCACTCTCTACAGAGACAAAAGAATTTGGAAATACCCATAAGGATTCAAAAGTATGTTCTGGATGTTTTCTCAAAAAACTGTTGAGAAGATGAGGATGTAATTGAAATGCACACATAGAGTTTTTTAATAGTTTTACAGAGGCTTATGATACCATTTGATGCTTAAGCTAAAATAATAAAAAAACCCCAGAATAAATAAAATCAAACAAACTTGAAATCTTGCAGAATGAATGTTGAGTAGCCTCTGTTTTACTTGGAGAAGTAGCATTGCGTTTGTCCCATCGGATGGTGTGTCTTGCTGATCATGATGCCATGATACCTCTTTTCATGCATCTAGGAGAAAGTATAGGAAAATGCTGTAAAGCCTACAGGATGAGTTCCATTTAAATGAATTGTATCAACTTTTTGGCTCTTTTGGGCAATACGTGAACAAGTGATTAAAAAAATACAAACAATTTAAAGGGATTGGCAAAAGAGATGTTAGGATAAATGGCTTTTTAAGCTTATGGAAAAAAGGAAAAAAGAACCTGAGCTTGTGGCAATAGTATAAATGAGTTATGCATTTTAATAATAACAAAATGCAAATCTCAGTTTTGGGACTGTTAAGGAATACCACAGAATTGTGAAAAAAAGTGAAATAAATATAATTAATTTCTGAAATGTTGAACAGCACTCTTGTTCATGACTATGGAAAGCAGCTCTGTTATATGTTCTTTAAAAGACTGTCTTTATAGGTTCTGCCTTTTGATTATTCTAAGATTGTTGTTAATGAGGCTTTTAATATACCTACCATATGATCAAGGAGACCAGCATGCCATGAACCAACTAGATGTGGCCATGTGTGAGGGTCTTCAGGGACAGGGTGATGTATAGCAGATAAACATGGGATTAACATTGAGAGGAGGGGAGAGACTAGCATCTTGAATTGTTACTAATAACCACTAATGAGTGAACATCAGCTATCCTTTGTGTTGAAAAAGACAGGCAATTTACTAATTAAAACCAGTTCATAAGAAGGCTTTTCTTTTTTGTATGCTGCCTGTAAAATATGTGTGCAAGTGAAGCTTGGCGGCAAAGCAGCAAAGTGATCCTACATAAAGAGGATTTAAAAGTTCATAGACTTAGTATTTAAGCTCCTTTTAAAAGTATTGTTTTGGCCCCTACAGGTTTTTGTGTACACATTCAAGAGAAGTCAAAAAAAATCTTTTTGGCAAGATTCAGTGTTAAGTAATGGAAATAAAAGTTCCTGCTGTGTCTCCCGTTACCCAAACTCTTATTAATGGATACAGTGTAAAAGTGCTTTAAAGCTTGAATGAATATTATGTTTAGCTGAAACAATGGAGATAATATGAAAAAATGTAGAATGTATTATTATTCTTTGTACATGAAGTACTTCCTGTTCTCGTTGTGCTTTTTACATACTAAAGTCATATTGGTAAAGCATAGTTCCTTTTCCCTAAGTCTGTAGTATAAATGGAAATTGTGGGAAAATCTCTTGATCTCCACAGTGACAGCAGAACACTTACCTAAGTAGTAGTTTGCCTCTTAGCATTTCTTTGAATGTATTAGCATTTCCTTAGATTTACTGAGCTATTGGGAAAAAGTTCCCTGGAGCAGTATTTAGTCTTTCTTCTCTCAAAGGGTATATCTTAAATTAGCACAGGCTGATAAAATCCTTTGTAACCAGTAAGATATTGAGTAGTAATACTGTTGTTATTCTTAATATCAGAGGGCTGCCCTTGGAGGTTCTTTGCTTGCTTTAATATTTAGGAATCAGAGTCAAACGTTGCTACCTTATTTGATAACTTAGTTCATTCCCCAGGAGGGGGGTGGGGGAAAGATGAAACAGGTTTGAAGTGCAGAGGATGAACTTTTTCTACAGATTGCAAACAGTGCAAAGCATAGTGGGGTGGACTAATCCAAAAGTTGTACTTTAACACTTGCTAATTATAAAGGAGCTCTTTTGCTAGATTTCCAACGCAATTAATCCAGAAAAATCAAAGACTATTTGTATTCTTTTATTGCATAGTTAACTTTGTAATAGGAAACTGGGTGAGTAAGTTTTGGTACTGCCTGCCAGGTGAGTGTGGCTGCTTTCCTGAATGGCTACTGGGAACCATAACTTTGATGGGTAGTTAAGAGAGAATTCATCAGAGATGGAGTCTTATCATGTTTCTTCCCTAATATTAAAAAGAGTAGAGAAAAAAATCCATAGGTGTGCTAAAGGGTTATAGTTTCCTTTCCTTGAGTCATTGCTATTTCAGACACTTCCCCGTTCAAAGAGTGACTGGCTACCTCCCATGGCAGAAGCGTGTCATGAAGTGTGGTGGTAAATTCTCTTCCCAAAGTGGCTTCTGCAGCAGGTATATATATATTTACACCAGCATGGTCACAGTTAGAATCATAGAATCAAGAAGGCTGGAAGAGACCTCAAAGATCATCGAGTCCAACCTGTCACCCTACACCTCATGACTATCTAAACCATGGCACCAAGTGCCACGTCCAGTCCCCTCTTGAACACCTCCAGGGATGGTGACTCCACCACCTCCCTGGGCAGCCCATTCCAATGGCCAACCACTCTCTCTGTGAAGAACTTTCTCCTCACCTCCAGCCTAAACCTAACCTGGTGCAGCTTGAGACTGTGTCCTCTTGTTCTGGTGCTGGTTGCCTGGGAGAAGAGACCAACCCCCTCCTGGCTACAACCTCCCTTCAGGTAGTTGCAGAGAGCAATGAGGTCACCCCTGAGCCTCCTCTTCTCCAGGCTAAACAGTCCCAGCTCCCTCAGCCTCTCCTCATAGGGCTTGTGCTCAAGGCCTCTCACCAGCCTCATTGCCCTTCTCTGGACATGCTCCAGCAATTCAACATCTTTCCTAAACTGAGGGGCCCAGAACTGGACACAGTACTCAAGGTGTGGCCTAACCAGTGCTGTGTACAGGGGTACAATGACCTCCCTGCTCCTGCTGGCCACACTATGCCTGATGCAGGCCAGGATGCCATTGGCTCTCTTGGCCACCTGGGCACACTGCTGGCTCATGTTCAGGCGCCTGTCAACCAGTACCCCCAGGTCCCTTTCCACCTGGCTGCTCTCCAGCCACTCTGACCCCAGCCTGTAGCTCTGCATGGGGTTGTTGTGGCCAAAGTGGAGCACCCGGCACTTGGATTTGTTGAATGCCATCCTGTTGGAATCTGCCCATCTGTCCAGCCTGTCAAGGTCCCTCTGCAGACCCCTTCTACCTTCTAACAGATCAACATCTGCTCCCAGCTTGGTGTCATCTGCAAATTTACTGATGATGGACTCAATCCCCTCATCCAGATCATCAATAAAGATATTGAACAGGATGGGGCCCAGCACTGATCCCTGGGGGACACCACTAGTGACAGGCTGCCAGCTGGATGTGGCACCATTCACCACCACTCTCTGGGCTCGGCCCTCCAGCCAGTTCCTAACCCAGCACACAGTGCTGCTGTCCAAGCCACAGGCTGACAGCTTGGCCAGGAGTTTGCTGTGGGGGACAGTGTCAAAGGCCTTGCTGAAGTCCAGGTAGACTACATCCACAGCCTTTCCCACGTCCACCAGGCTGTCACCTGAGCATAGAAGGAGATCAGGTTGGTGAGGCAGGACCTGCCCTTCCTAAATCCATGTTGGCTGGGCCTGATTCCTTGGCCATCCTTCAGGTGCGCAGTGATTGCCCCCAAGACAATCTGCTCCATGATTTTCCCTGGCACTGAGGTCAGGCTGACAGGCCTGTAGTTCCCAGGTTCTTCTGTCTGTCCTTTCTTGTGGATGGGTGTCACATTGGCCAGTTTCCAGTCTTCTGGGACCTCTCCAGTGAGCCAGGACTGGTGGAAAATGATGGAGAGAGGCTTGGCCAGCTCATCTGCCAGCTCTTTCAGCACCCTAGGATGAATCCCATCAGGTCCCATGGACTTGTGAATATCCAAGTGACTCAACAAGTCTCAAACTAATTCCACATGGATTTCAGGAGTACAACACTGCTCCTTGACCCCATCGACCAGCTCAGGAGGCCAGTTATCCTGAAGTCCTCCTGCCTTACTGTTGAAAATGGAGGCAAAGAAGGTATTTAGAATCAGCCTTCTCCTCATCCTTAGTTACAATGTTACCCTCCACGTCCAATAAAGAGTGGAGGCTCCTCTTGCCCCTCTTTTTAGCTTTAATATATTTATAAAAATGCTTTTTGTTGTCCTTCACAGAAGCAGCCAGTTTAATTTCTAACTGTGCTTTTGCCTCTCTAATTTTTCTTCTACATGATCTAGCAACATCCTTAAACATATCACTAGTTGCCTCCCCCCCTTTCCAAAGGGGATAAACCCTCTTTTTTTTCCCTTAAATCCTTCAGGAGCTGCTTGCTCATCCAGGCCGGTCGTCTTCCCCGCCGGCTCGTCTTACGGCATGTGGGAACTGCCAGTTCCTGTGCCTTTAGGAGCTCCTGTTTGAAGTAGGTCCAACCATCCTGGACCCCTTTCTTCTTAAGGGCTGTTACCCAGGGAACTTTCTGAATAAGTTGCCTGAACAACCTGAAGTTTGCCCTCCGAAAGTCCAAAGTGAGGGTTCTGTTACTGCTCCTCCCTATTTCCCTGCATATTGAAAACTCCACTATCTCATGGTCACTGCACCCTAGACAGCCTCCAACCATCACATCTCCCACCAGCCCTTCTCTATTTGAGAACAGCAGATCAAGCAGAGCCTTACCCCTGGTAGGTTCACCTAAGAGCTGCATCAGGAAGTTGTCATCCATGCACTCTAGGAACCTTCTGGACTGTCTCCTCTCTGCTGAATTAAGTTCCCAGCAGATGTCTGGTAAGTTAAAGTCCCCCACAAGGACAAGGTCTGATGATCTTGAGACAGCTTCCAGCTGCTTATAGAATATCTCATCGGCCTCCTCATCCTGGTTGGGTGGTCTATAACAGACTCCAACCAGGATGTCAGTTTTGTGTGGCCTCCCTCTGATTTTAACCCACAAGCATTCAACCCTTTCATCTGCAACCTCGAGTTCTGAGGCATCAAAAGATTCCCTACTATACAGGGCCACCCCTCCTCCTCTTCTCCCTTGCCTGTCTCTCCTAAAGAGCTTATAACCCCCCAGTGCAGTACTCCAATTGTGAGAATCGTCCCACCATGTTTCTGTGATGGCAACTACATCATAGTTCTCCTGGTGAACCAAGAGTTCCAGTTCATCTTGTTTGTTGCCCATACTGCGTGCATTGGTGTACATGCACTTCAGCTGGGCTGCTGATTTCACCAGTTTATGTGGTCCTCCCTCCTCTCCAGGGAGACTGGTTTCCACACCCACCCCCTTCAGACCTAGTTTAAAGCCCTCCCAATGAGTCCTGCCAACCCCAGTGCCAGCACCCTCTTACCCTTTCTAGATAAATTCAACCCATCTTGGTCCAGCAGGTCAGGTGCAGTAAGAGTTGCCCCGTGATCAAAGAAGCCAAAATTCCGCTGCTGGCACCATCTCCTAAGCCAACTGTTGATGGTGTGGGTTTTCCTGTTCCTCTCAGTGTACAGCACTGCTGCTGAGGGAACTGAGCAGAACACCACTTGAGCTCCTGCCCTGTCAATCGATTTCCCAAGGACCTTAAATTCCTTTTTAATCTTCCTGGTGCTGCTCTTTTCAATTTCTTCACTTCCAGCCTGGATTACCAGCAATGGGTAACAGTCAGAGGGTTGGATTAGTTTAGGTAACCTTTGGGTGATGTCCCTCACCCGAGCCCCAGGTAGGCAGCACACCTCCCTATGGGATGGGTCAGGACGGCATATGGGTCCCTCTGTTCCCCTCAAGAGAGAGTCTCCAATAACTATAGCCTTTCTCTTTTTCTTTGCAGCACTGGTCCTTAAGGTTTGTCCTCACAGCAGAGGAGCTCCAGCCCTCTGCTCATCCTTGTGGCCCTTCTCTGGACACTCTTCAGTACCTCCAGACCTTTCTTGTAATAGAGGCTCCAGAACTGGACACAGTACTCCAGGTGGGGTCTCACCAGTGTGGAGTAGTAGCAGAGAATCACCTCCCTCAACCTGCTGGCTATGCTTCTCTTGATGCAGCCCAGGCTCTGCTTTGGTCTCTGGGCTGCAAGTGCACTCTGGTGGCAAATGTTGAGCTTATCATCCACCAGCACCCCCAAGTCCTTTTCTTCAAGGCTGCTCTCAAGCCAGTCCCTGCCCAGCCTATCTCAGTGCCTGGGATTGCCCCAACCCAGACCCAGGACCTTGCACTTGGTCTTGTTGAACCTCATGATGTTGCCGTGGGCCCAGCTCTGCAGCTTGTCAAGGTCCCTCTGGATGGATCCCTTCCCTCCAGCCTGTCTGCTGCACCACACAGCGTGGTGTCATCAGCAAATTTGCTGGGTGTGCACTCAATGCCCCTGTCCATGTCGCCAACAAAGATGTTTAACAAGACTGGTCCCAAGACTGATCCCTGAGGGACTTTACTTCTCCCTGGCCTCCCTGGGACATGGAACCACTGAAAGCCACTCTTTGGATGCAGCTATCAAGCCATATCCTATATATACAGCTGCATTAACCTCTCTTTCCTTGTAGGATTCTAAAGGCACTGTGCTAAACCCCTCTGATCTTATTCTCTATGTTGAAATGTCTCTGTTTGTTAGTTCTGTTGATACTGTTGTGAGCAAGCAAGGTAAAGTGAATATGGATTTGGAATTGCATGAATTGCCAGACAAACCCTGTTTTCTTATCCACTCCCAACATATGGTTTGTTTTAGGAATATCTTGTCTGGGGACCTGGAAAATGGAAAGGCAATTTTAGAGGCATGTTAGAGAGAATGACTACTGTAATCTAATGATCCGAATTTTGTTCTACAGCTTGATGACTGCACCCTGCAATTGTCTCACAATGGTACCTATCTGGATCTAGAATCTACGCTAGCAGAACAAAGAGATGAATTGGAAGGCTTCCAGGAGGATGCTGGGTAAGTAAGGGTTTTCTAAGTTTAGATAAAAAATCACATTTGTCCAGAAGCATTGAGGTTTAGGGAGTGTGTGTTGTTGGCTTCGTAAATTCAGATCAGAATTGGAACAGAAAAGGTAAAAATCTTTCTTCTGTATGCACATCTCCCTCTGCCTGGGGTTAAAAATTGTCTGACTTTTCTGTTTACATTCACTGTTACCATTTCTCTAAAAGAAGATGGGAATCTGTCAAGATGAATAACTTAACTAGACTAATAAATTGTACTTCTTTGGAACTTGATATATGAGGGTGGCTGATTTTAAGAACTCAGATTTTTATTCTACAATAATAATCAGTGTAGATTATATTGGAGTCATGCTCCTGGAGTTACAAACTCAATTTCTTTGTGCCTTGAAATTTAAGTTCTGTATTGTCAGAGGAAAGGTCTGTATTGATTTCTCTTTGTACATGTGAAATTGATTTAGCCAGTCTTGGATGTCTGTTGTGGTGTGTATTGTGGGTGTTGGGGTTGTTGGTGTTGTTTGTGGATTTGCTGTTTTTTTGTTGGTGGTGTTTGGTTTGGGTTGGTTTGTTTGTTTGTAGTGGTTTTTTTGGTGGTTGGTTTTTTTTTTAAGAGACTGTTGCTCTCACACCTGGATTGCTATGACATAGCTTTTCATTAACCAACTGATGAAAACTGACAGCGAAAATCAGTGGATGCCTGTGTGAATACATGTATGAAGTTTATCTTTTAGAATATTTTTTTTTCCTGGGCCTTTTACGTGATTGAATTGTTTAAGATACCTCTAGATGGTCCATTTTATATTTTTTGCCTTACTGGTTACTATATCAGACCAGATAGTTGTAGTTCAATTTATGGGTGTGTTATGTCATGAACTTCATGCAAGTGATTAATGTAGCTGTGCCAGAAGAAAATGAACTGCATTCTAAGTGGGTCAGGGCTTGTTAACATGAAGAGATGCAGCCCTTTGGCTTTTACAAAGGTTCACGGATTGCAGTGGTTTTAAAGGGACCCTCAAAGGTCATCTTGTCCATCCCCCCTGCAGCCAGCAGGGACTTCAACTACATCAGTCTGCCCAGGGCCACATCAAATCTGATCTTGAATGACACCAGGGATGGGGCTTCAACCACATTCCTGGGCAACCTGTTCCAGTATTTCATCACTCTTCATTGTAAAGAATTTCCTCATTATGTCCAACCTAAATCTACCCTGCTCCAGTTTAAAACCATTGCCTCTCGTCCTGTTGCTAACAGCTCTTCTAAACAGTCCTTCTCCACCCTTCCTGTGAGTCCCCTTCAGATATTGAAATGCAGCTATTAGGTCTCCCCAGAGCCTTTTCTTCTCCAGGCTGAACAGCCCCAGTTAGTCCAGTGTGTAGGACAGGCGCTCCAGCCCTCTTATCTTTGTGGCTCTCTCTGGACCCACATCTTGCCTTTGTTTGGTGAATACTTGGCACAAATTTAAAGTATGTTTGACAATTATTTTATGTGGAGAAGTGTTTTTAAATGTTCTAGGCATTCATGTGTCTGCATTTGTGTAAATCTTCTTCATATACACCAGATTTGGGCATATTCATGTAACTACTGGAAGATAAACTTTTTTGTTAGAAATGAAATGAGAAGAGAGTTCTTCTACAGAGAGAACACCCTGTACAGCCAAACTGAGCTTCCCTTGCTGTGCAGTAGGAATGTTGGGGATAGACATTGCTCCAGTCTTCAGTTTTGTGCAGTGATAAGAAAAATTGCTGCAAAGAGCAGAAAGTTGTTATTTCTAGGTAACTTCAGTTATTTGAAAAGAAGTAAAACACAGGAAAACCTTTCTTTTTAAATGTTTTCCTGGTGTTACTATGTGTTAAGTCTTTTCTTTTTCTTTGCTGTTGTTGTCCCTTCCATTGATGTCTTCATAATAATTTTAGTAATTTTAATGTCATTGCTTTTGATACTTCACAATGGCATCACCAAGCAATTTGACAAGGCAGAGACCCTTTGGTACTTTTTCTGCCAGAGTTTGCACTTGAAATGGCAAGCTACCTTCCCTCTTGTTTCAGTTTCTGCTTCCTTTGAACATATAAAATCAATTATATGAATTGTTCTTGAAACGTGATTTTTTTTCTTTCATGACTATCCTAGAAAAAGTAAAATGGAACCATGGAACTAACTGTGCTGCTTGGAATCATTTGCCTAATGTGTTGTTTTAAGCTCAAAAGCCAGGTTTGGTTTTTGCATGCTTGCATGGGTGGACAGACTTCCCCTTAGTTCCTTCTTCCCTGGAGGTGTTCAAGGCCAGACTAAATGAGGCCTTGAGCCGCTTGGTCTAGTGGAAAGGTGTCCCTGGTCATGGCAGGGGTTGGAACTAGATGATTTTAAGGTCACTTCTAACCCAAACCATTCTCTGAATTATCTATTCTATGAATTACACAGCCAGTTGTCATTGAGAAATTTTTCTTCCACTAGCTTGTCCTGCCAGGTAATATTAAGTCTGCTGGGAGGTCCTTTGTTCCTCTGCAAGGATGAATAGGAAGGTGAGAAACTGAGTGTACTAAAGTGTATCACAAAAGCTTGAGCTACAAATTACCATTGTAAATATTTTTTGAAATGGGTTTTTGAATCGAAAGAGATCAACTTTTCTGTCTGTTGTCATGTATGCAGCCTTCACCTTTGCTGGTCCTTGTCCTCCTCTCTGAAGTACCCCTTCTGGTAACTGGATTAATAGAAAGTGCTACGGTTTCGCATTTCAGCTGCCTGCTTTCGGTGCAACACCAGGACAGGCTGTGTTAGATGCTGTCATTGTAGCTGTTGTCTTCCCACTACAGCCCTCCTTCAGACTCAGCTTTCACAGCATCACAGAAAGTTAGAGGTTGGAAGGGACCTCCAATATAGTCCAACCCCCTTTCCAGAGCAGGATTACCTCAGAGTAGATCAAGAGAATCAAGAGAATCAAGAAGGTTGGAAGAGACCTCAAAGATCATCGAGTCCAACCTGTCACCCTAAACCTTATGACTATCTAAACCATGGCACCAAGTGCCACGTCCCATCCCCTCTTGAACACCTCCAGGGATGGTGACACCACCACCTCCCTGGGCAGCCCATTCCAATGGCCAGGGTACAGGGGTACAATGACCTCCCTGCTCCTGCTGGCCACACTATGCCTGATGCAGGCCAGGATGCCATTGGCTCTCTTGGCCACCTGGGCACACTGCTGGCTCATGTTCAGCCACTGTCAACCAGTACCCCCAGGTCCCTTTCCACCTGGCTGCTCTCCAGCCACTCTGACCCCAGCCTGTAGCTCTGCATGGGGTTGTTGTGGCCAAAGTGCAGCACCCAGCACTTGGATTTGTTGAATGCCATCCTGTTGGACTCTGCCCATCTGTCCAGCCTGTCAAGGTCCCTCTGCAGAGCCCTTCTACCTTCTAACAGATCAACATCTGCTCCCAGCTTGGTGTCATCTGCAAATTTACTGATGATGGACTCAATCCCCTCATCCAGATCATCAATAAAGATATTGAACAGGATGGGGCCCAGCACTGATCCCTGGGGGACACCACTAGTGACTGGCTGCCAGCTGGATGTGGCACCATTCACCACCACTCTCTGGGCTCTGCCCTCCAGCCAGTTCCTAACCCAGCACACAGTGCTGCTGTCCAAGCCACAGGCTGACAGCTTGGCCAGGAGTTTGCTGTGGGGGACAGTGTCAAAGGCCTTGCTGAAGTCCAGGTAGACTACATCCACAGCCTTTCCCACGTCCACCAGGCTGTCACCTGATCATAGAAGGAGATCAGGTTGGTGAGGCAGGACCTGCCCTTCCTAAATCCATGTTGGCTGGGCCTGATTCCTTGGCCATCCTTCAGGTGTGCAGTGGTTGCCCCCAAGACAATCTGCTCCATGATTTTCCCTGGCACTGAGGTCAGGCTGACAGGCCTGTAGTTCCCAGGTTCTTCTGTTCGTCCCTTCTTGTGGATGGGTGTCACATTGGCCAGTTTCCAGTCTTCTGGGACCTCTCCAGTGAGCCACGACTGGCGGAAAATGATGGAGAGAGGCTTGGCCAGCTCATCTGCCAGCTCTTTCAGCACCCTAGGATGAATCCCATCAGGTCCCATGGACTTGTGAATATCCAAGTGACTCAACAAGTCTCGAACTAATTCCACAGGGATTTCAGGAGTACAACACTGCTCCTTGACCCCATCGACCAGTTCAGGAGGCCAGTTATCCTGAAGTCCTCCTGCCTTACTGTTGAAAATGGAGGCAAAGAAGGTATTTAGAATCAGCCTTCTCCTCATCCTTAGTTACAATGTTACCCTCCACGTCCAATAAAGAGTGGAGGTTCCTCTTGCTCCTCCTTTTAGCATTAATATATTTATAAAAATGCTTTTTGTTGTCCTTCACAGAAGCGGCCAGTTTAATTTCTAACTGTGCTTTTGCCTCTCTAATTTTTCTCCTACATGATCTAACAACATCCTTAAACATATCACTAGTTGCCTCCCCCCCTTTAGATAAACCCTCTTTTTTTCCCCTTAAATCCTTCAGGAGCTGCTTGCTCATCCAGGCCGGTCGTCTTCCCCGCCGGCTCGTCTTATGGCATGTGGGAACTGCCAGTTCCTGTGCTTTTAAGAGCTCCTGTTTGAAGTAGGTCCAACCATCCTGGACCCCTTTCTTCTTAAGGGCTGTTACCCAGGGAACTTTCCGAATAAGTTGCCTGAACAACCTGAAGTTTGCCCTCTGAAAGTCCAAAGTGAGGGTTCTGTTACTGCTAGATCACACAGGAATGTGTCGAGGCTGGTTTTGAATGTCTCTAGAGAAGCAGACTGCACAACTTCTCTGGGCAGGCCATTCCACTGTTTTGCCACACTCACAGTGAAAATGTTTTTCCTTATGTTCATGTGGAACCTCCTATGGTCCAGCTTGCACTCATTGCCCCTTGTCCTGTCGCTGGACATTACCGAGAAGAGCCTAGCTCTGTCTTCCTGACACTCACCCTTCACATATTGTATAAATATTTGTGAGGTCACCTCTCGGTCTCCTCCAAGCTAAAGAGCCCCAGCTCCCTCAGCCTTTCCTCATAAGGGAGACATTCCACTCCCTTAATCATTTTTGTGGCTGTATTGGGTTTGGCCGAGCTGGAGTTAATTCTGCAGTGCTGTGTTTTGCAGCAGCAGTTGATAACATAGCAATGTTTTGGCTACTGTTGAATAAGTACCCAGGCTATGTCTTTTCAATGTTTCCCAGCCCCAAGAGTACATTGAGGGATGGGCAGGATCTTGGGAGGGGACATGGCTGAACTGGCTTACCTGGACTGGCCAGAGAGGTATTCCATGCCATATGACGTCAGCTCAGATATAAGAATGAAGTAAAAGAAGGAAGTGGGGGGATTGGTCCATGGCGTCTATCCCCCCAAGCAACTACCAAGCTTAGAGAGCCCTGCTTCCCGAGACCGACCATCGTCCTGCTAATGGGAAGTAGAGACTAACATCTCTCTCTTGCTTTTTTTTTTGCTTCCGCGCGGTCTATTGCTTTTGCCTATTATTGTTATTAAATTCGCTTCTATCTTAGTTTTGGTCAAATTTTTTTTCTTCTTCTTCCCCTCTCCCCCTATCCATTTAAGAGGGGGAGTGATAGAGCGGCTTTGGTGGGCATCTGGCCTCCAGGCCAGGGCCAAACCACCACGGTGGCTCTGTGCTGGACTCTTTCAAGCAGTTCCCTGAGGTCCTTCTTGAACTGAGGGGCCCAGAACTGGACACAATATTCCAGATGTGGCCTCACCAGGTCAGAGTAGAGGGGGAGTAGAACCTCTACCTTGACCTACTAACCGCTTGCCTTCTAATTCACCCTAGGATGACACTGGTTTTCTTGGCCACAAGAGCACATTGCTGGTTCATGGTCATCCTTCTATCTACCAGGGCCCCCAGGTCCCTCTCCAGTGTGCTGCTCTCTAGCAGCTTTCTTACCTTTGTGATAAATTACTCAGGTGTTGGTAGCTGCAAAAAGCTGAAGCAGTGATAATGGAAGGAAGGGAAAATGAGGAGGGTGTTGACTAAACTGGACAGTGGACTACAGATGAGCACAGAAAGGCAAACATGTCCTCCTGCAGAGGCAAGAGGGCATGATTGCCTGCGGGAATGCTTTCCTCTACACCTTTTCCTAGTGCTGTAGACACAAGTGGTATACAACCCTTGAATAATCCTAGCTTGTGCTTAACCTGCAGGGCAGGAGTTATGCTTTAAGCTGATTGAAGTGCTTTAAGTTGTTGTGAGGTTGAGGGTATTTGATTGTGTCTCCCTTATGTGCACATACCAAATAACTTGCAGAGTTTGCTCTGCTGCACTGGGATTCAGGTCAGTGAAGTCTGAAACCTTGCATTTAGGAGTAACTGGCGAGGGGACGAGCAGGTACTGGTGAGGCAGGAAAAAATCTGATGTTTTTGGAACCTGTGAGCTGAAAGCAGATCATTGGTTATGGTGCTGTGAAAATGGTAAAGGGCACCCTACAGCGTAGAGCAGGAATTTAGCCAGTGCAATGCAATGACCACAGTGTCTTCAGTATCCACTGTTCAGAGGGATTTCTGCATCCCGTTTTTGTCCACAGTTTTTGAGAGTAGGAAGATAAGAAGTAGGAAGATAAACAATAACAACCAGAATTTTAGAAATTTGTGTGATAGCTTCTTCATAGTTCTTAGCAATATTATCACTTCAGGGTAAATGCAAGTTGTGTGATGTTATCCAGAGAAGGAATATTCTAGAAACAACTATACTGACTAGCAAATGCACTCATTAGTGCCTTCCTCCATCCCAGGTTTCTAGCAAACTTAACTAAATTTTTGGGCTTTTTCAACTGTGACCTTTTTTTCCTGCAGACACAAAGGCATTGACCTGGAATGCTCCTGAATTGGAGCTGCTCACTCCAGACTTTGGGGCTTAGCAGCAGCCTTCTGTCTGGGAAGGACTGGATGCAGAAGCCACTTAGTCTCTCTCTTTCTCTCTGGGTCATTTCAAGGTCCTGCTCTTAATCTTCAAAGCTTTTAATTTTCTGAGATTAGGCTAGCTCAGGATCTTCCTTTCTACCAGGCTGAGGCTGCTGTGCTCCTCAGGGTTTCTGAAGCTTGCTGAACTCTGAATGAAGTATTTAGTAGTTGGATATTCATGGTGTGTTTACAGTTTCATATCCTGAACTCTGGAAACTCCTCTTAATAGTGACCAGAATGTCCTGCAGTCTGCATACTTTCAGCATCTTTTGCCAAATGTTCTTGTTTGCCGGGCAAAATGTTACTTATTTTTTAAATAACACACTGCCACAAAGGAAACCCAATCTTACAAATCTTTATTTTATATATACCTGATGAGGGAAGGTTGTGGGCAGCTCTTTCAGCTGATGGTTGTAAAATCTGAAGGAACTCAGTCATCTTTGCCAGTCATCTGTAGGTAATGTCAAAAGCTTATGCATGCTTTCAGGGTATGAGAGATTGAGACATGATGTTATAGCTTGTGGTGGTCAGTACTGAGACAGCTGAGCTATCCTTTAAAAAAGGATAACTTTTTTTAAAAAGATAGTCTAATTTGGTATTCAATTTTAGGTGTGCAAATACTGAGGAGACAGTATGTTGGGGTGAAACTTAAATAGAAGATAATGTGTAGAAACAGCTGATGCTCGATGTTTCTTTGAAAAGCATTGAATTTTATTAATGTTGAAGCTTCTTCACAGATGTGTTTGCTCTCTGCTCTCCTCATTGATTATGAGGTTTGTTTCAGTGAGCTCTTTTCGATGAGTAATTAATTAATTAATTACCCGTGCCGATAGGTATGTCTTTATTTAGTACAAAGGTGAACGAGGCTGTGCCGGAGCGCTGTAAAGTATGGAAACTTAAAGCAAGGCACAACCCTGTAAGCTACCCAGTATCCAAGAGCAGAGGGTGATCCCAAGCCAAGCACAGCAAACTTAGCCTAAACACCCTGTAAGAAACACGGCGGTACCGAAGATCACACAATGACAGAGCTGACCATCTCCCATCCAGGCAGGCGTCCCCGCCAGACCAAACCTTGTCTTGTTGGATTGGAGAGAACAGCAGCAGCCAGTAGTGTAGTGATCTCCATGTTTTTAAGGGTCCTGCATCCCGTGAGGTCAGGCCAGGACAGTCACAGGAGGCTGTGGCATGGAACCAAAGCCCCTCCCGTATTTTGCAATCGTATTACATAACTTCTCACCCTACTGCTCATGCACGCAGCCTGCTCAGGGGGTCACATGCCCCCTGCCCAGCAATAGCCTTCCTCATCTTCATCTTCCTCAGGTCCATTAGCAGTCAAATGAGAGCTTGAAGGTCTTTTTTGGTCAGCTCAGGATGTCCACACATTCAAGACATTCCCATCCCCGCTCAGTTTCACAAGCAAAGGGACCTACAGATACGTGTTATCCGTTACTCTGATCGTGCACCTGAGAGCTTCAAATGTTCCCAGACACCCCCAGGCAGCTGGGCACAAATACCAATTATCCCAGGCAGGTCTTGGCAGTTGTATATTTCTAATCAAAACTCCAATTAACTCTCCCCTGCTACAGAGGTTATAAGCTGAGAGAGCAGCTTTGAGTCTTGAAAAAGTGTTCCCTCCAATTTTCAATGAGAAAATCACTTCCTCTCTCCATAAGCAGAGGGTTCATCCGCAGGGTTCAGGTAAGGCTGCCAGAAAGCTCTGTAGAACTGCTCTGACCTTGATTTCTGTTGTGAGTAAATCCATGGAGGATCCAAACCTTGAACAACAGCAATGTGTGCACCCACCATCAGCTGGTGTAGCTTGCAAGCTGGTGTGATATTGCAGTGTAATTGCCTGGAGATGTGGTCAGTGCAGGGTGTTTGTGCTGGATAATTAGCAAAAGCTGTGAACTTGCTATGCTTCCTGTTCCTATTCCCCAGCAACTCTTTGGGTGCAGGTACCTACCCTGTGGTAAAAGCAAAGTAGGTTTGTGTAAGCAAGCTCAGACTGTTTATCCCATGGGAGTTTATCTGTCTATGTGTTTGGTGTGTCAGTTTGTTTTATTAGACTAAACTCTAAGATAATAATCCGCTTGTGATAAAAATAAGTGTCTCCAATTTAAGCTCCAGTTGTGAACTAATAGCTTAAACCACTGCAAATCTGTGACTAGCCCAGTATAATGGTAATGAGGCCGTGGGAACAAATGACTTCTGCCAGGGATAAGACTACAGCAATGCAGCAAAACAGTAATTTATTTCAAATTTGCCGCTCAGTGATTTTGCTTGCTAGTAAAAATATTGGTGGCTGAGAAATAAATGCAGAGCCCATTTCCTAAATGTAATTGATATGGTGAAGTAAACAGCTTGAGGGCAGTGTGCTGTATTTTAAGAACTCGTAAGTTGAGCCTTTGCCAAATATGATGCTAATGGAAAACTAAAAAGCAGAAAGATATCCAAAAAGTATGTTGATCAGTGCAAAATAGAATTTGTTTTTATGTACTTACATGCACATATGCATGTTCTGCTGCAAGGTAGGATGGTGTTCACAGAATCACAGAACAATAGGGGTTGGAAGGGAGCTCAAGAGATTGAGTCTAACCCCTCTGCCAAAGCAGAATCACCTATGGCAGGCCTGTCATGGTTATTAATTATGAATTATGGAATAATATTAATAAAAATATTAATTACTATTTGTTAATATAAAAAGTTATATATAATAATATAAATGATATAAAAATAACTTCTAAACAGTGTGTGTGTGTGTGTATGTATATATGCAGACTCTAGCGTACAGTCGTGGATATAATTCCATAAACTGGTACTGTTTAACAATTTTGAACCAAGTTAGAAAAATACAAAACAGTTACTCAGTAAGAGAACTGGTATGCAGTTCTGGTGCTTGTCCACCAGGGGACGACTCGACAAGGCACCTGGTGGCTGAATACAGCAGTGAGGCTGGGTATCAAGCACATACGATTAAAGGAACCTTTCAAAGAGACTTAAACCACTTTTTAGTCATGAATTATGACTCTGGGCATTCTCAGGCTGCTTTGTAATCCACAGGTTACAATACCTCATGAGCTAAAGTGTGGGGATTTTAAACAGAACTAAAACGGGTGTTAAAGGTGAACACTGAAGAGATACAGTTTCACTGGTGAAGGCTGGTTGCTAGGCTGGTTGCTAAGCTGGTCACTGCTGAGGCAGAGGGAGCTGTCTCCCGTGGCTATGGGGTGCGATGTGGGCTCTGTGGAGGTGGGCTCTGCAGAAGTTTCTGCAGATTCACCTGAATCACCTGAAACAGTCTCTCAGGTGATTCCTGCAGTACTGCGGAGTCTGCAGGGCACTGGGGGGGAGCAGCTCCCCTCCTGAAGCGGCTGGAGAGTGTGTGGGAGGGCATGGCACAGGGCAGCTTTCTCCCTGGCTCAGCTTGGAATGAACTTGCTGTCTGGATCACTCACAGGCTATTCCAGCAGGGCATGGATAGTGCTCTGGATCACCCTGGTGCTTGACTTACAGGGCTGTGGAGCGGTCGGCGGTGGCTCCTTCCCCTGTGACTTAGCAGCTGACACAGAGCAGCTGGATGTGGTCCTGGCATTTGCGAGTGGGCACATGAAGGGTGGTTCTGGCTTGCAGGTCTGCAGCTTCGCACAGCAGACATGCTTAGAACTACCAAAAGGAATTCGGGCAAGTTCTCCACAGCTGGTAGGGGCATAGATTCTCTTGCAACTCAGCTGAGGTCCTGGTTCTCCCTGGGGCTTGGCCAATGGGGCTCTGACCCTTCAGGACATGGTTAGGCAGCATCTTCCTACCGGCAGGACTGTGGTACGACGCTAAGCTGGCTGTAGTTTCAGTGCAGCTTATGTGAAGGACTCTTTGTTGGTTTCCGGGTAAACCGGGGCATGACAGCACTTCCCATGTGGCAAGGCTTCTCTCTTCAGACTGCAGACAAGGGCAGAGTATGTACACGAGGTCAGGGCATGTGCATGGAGCAAGAGCAGAAGCAGAGCAATAGAGCAAGTTCTTTACAGTTTGGGTAATATTTACAATTTGCTTGAGGCTTGAATTGAGCCAATAGTCAAAGGCTTGGTAAACACTATTAGCCAATAGCAAAGCATGTAGTCAGAATATGCTCTCACTTGGAAGAAGTACAAGCACAGCACAAGCAGCCCATACGCTGGGCGAGTGGTCTTGTTTACCCCAAACAAGGCAGGTTGGGCTGTTCACCCTGGCTTGTTGATGATCTTTGTTTACTCAGCTCTGGGCTGAGTACCCACTCCAGAATGGAGGGGAAAAGGGGGTTTGAGCAAAACATGTAGGAACAAGTTTTGGCAATATTTGGGGCATAATGCAGCCTTTACCACAACGCCACACAGGAATGCATCCAGGTGGGTCTTGCAAGTCTCCAGAGAGGAAGACTTCACAGCCTCTCTGGGCAGCCTGTTCCAGTGCTATGTCACCCTCGCTGTAAAGAAGTGTCTCCTCATATTGAGGTGGAGCCTCCTGTGTTCTAGTTTGTACCTGTTGTTCCTTATCCTATGACTGGGCACCACCAAAAAGAGACTGGCTGGAGCATGTCCAGAGAAGGGCAACGAGGCTGGTGAGAGGCCTTGAGCACAAGCCCTATGAGGAGAGGCTGAGGGAGCTGGGGGACTGTTTAGCATGGAGAAGAGGAGGCTCAGGGGTGACCTCATTGCTGTCTACAACTACCTGAAGGAAGGTTGTAGCCAGGAGGGGTTTGGTCTCTTCTCCCAGGCAACCAGCACCAGAACAAGAGGACAACAGTCTCAAGCTGCGCCAGGGGAGGTTTAGGCTGGAGGTGAGGAGAAAGTTCTTCACAGAGAGAGTGGTTGGCCATTGGAATGTGCTGCCCAGGGAGGTGGTGGAATCGCCATCCCTGGAGGTGTTCAAGAGTGGATTGGACGTGGCACTTGGTGCCATGGTTTAGATAGTCATGAATTTTAGGGTGACAGTTTGGACTCGATGATCTTTGAGGTCTCTTCCAGCCTTCTTGATTCTATGGTTCTATGATTCATCTTGCCACCCATCCCGCAGATATTTATAGATGTTGATAAGATGCCCTCTCAGCCTTCTCTTCTCATGACTAAACAGCCCCAGTTCTCTCAGTCTTTCTTAGTATGAGAGATGCTCCAGTTCTGCAGTCATCCTTGTAGCTCTCTGTTGGACTTTCTCCAGCAGATCCTTGTCTCTCCTGAATACAGTATTGCAGGTGTCATCTCACCAGGGCAGAGCAGAGGGGGAGAAGTCCATCCATAGACCTGCTGGACATGCTTTTCTTAATGAACCCCAGAATGTCATTGGCCCTCTTGGCCACAGGGGCACATTGCTGTTCCATGGATAATTTGCTGTCCACTAGGACTCCATGGTCTTTCTCCATGGAGCTGCTTCCCAGCAGGATGACCCCTAATCTGTACTGGTGCCTGGTATTGTTCCTCACCAGATGCAGAACTCTACACTTGTTCTTATTTAACCTCACGAGGTTTACCTTTGCCCAGCTCTCCAACATGTCCAAATCTTATTGGATTGCAGCACAGCCTTCCAGTCTCTCAGCCCAGCCTCCCAATTTTGTATGATCAGCAAACTTGCTGAGGCTACATTCAGTCCCCTCAACCAGCTCATTGATGAAGATACTGAACAAAACTGGGCCCAGCACTGATCCCTGGGGAATACCACAGGCTTCCAGCTGGACTCTGTGCCTCTGATCACAGCTATCTAAACTCTGTTGTTGAGCCAGTTACCAATCCACCTCACAGTCCAATCGCTTTTCATATGAGTTTGCCTATGAAATGTTATGGGAGACTGTATCAAAAGCTTTGCTGAAGTCAAGGTAGATGATCTCCACTGCTCTCCCTTATTCTGTTTGGTCATGCCTTTGCAGAAGGCTACCAGATCAGTCAAGCGAGGTCTCCTCTTAATGACTCCATACTGGCTACTCTCGATAACCCTCTTTTCTTCCATGTGGTTAGAGATGGCCTCCAGAACAAGCTCTGCTCCATCACCTTTCCAGGAATCAGGTGAAGCTGACTGGTCTGTAGTTGCTTGAGTCTTCCTTCTTGCCCTTTTTTTGAAGACTGAGTGACATAGGTTGTCTTCCAGTCCTCAGGCACCTCCCCTGTTCTCCATCATCTTTCAAAAATGATGGAGAGTGGTATAGCACAGCCATCTTCTTCAGCACTCCTGGATGCATCCAATCAGGGCCTGTGGATTTATATGTTTTTATTACATCCTAGCCATCTCTAACCCTGACACTCTCTAATGCTGACCAGTGAAGAGTAAGTCCTCCCTCCAGTTTTGCTCTTACCTCCAGTGTCTGAGATTCCTGAGGGCTGGTCTTAGCAGTAAAGACTGAGACAGAGAAGATGTTCAGTACTTCTGCCATCTCTGCATGGTCCTGTCACATGTCTCCCACCTCATTTAACATTAGACCCACTTCTCTTCCTTTTACTATGGATGTATTTAAAGAAGCTCTTCTTGTTTTCTTTCACTTTCCTAGCCAGGTTTAGCTCTAAGAGAGCTTTGGCTTTCCTCATTGCATCTCAACATGCTCTGACAGTATTTCTACAAGTCCTCCCAAAAAGGGTCCCCACGAGACCCTTTTTCCAGTTATTGTAGACCTCTGTCTTCCATTTGATTTTTTTTTTATTTTTTCCTAGCAACTCCTTGCTTATCCATGCAGGTCTCCCACCTCCTCTACTAGATTTTTTTTTCCCAAGAGTTTACATTTTCCTTGAGCTTGGAGGAGATGGTGTTTGAATATTAACCAGCTCTCTTGGACCCCCTTACCATCTAGAGCCCTAGCTCGTGGGACACTTTTAAGTAGTTCTTTGATTAGGATGAAGTTAGCTCTCTTAAAAGTACAGGGTAGAAATTTTTCTATTTGCCCTGCTTATTTCCCTAACAGTACTGAACTCTATCATTTCATGGTTACTACTGCTAAAGCTATCTCTTACCTCAATGTCCTTGACCACACCTTCTTTACTAACACCAGGTCCAGCATCATGCCCTCTCCTCGTTGGTTCTTCAACCACCTGCACGAGAAGGTTGTCATCAATGCAGAGCAGGAAGTTTCTGGATTCAGTATGCCTGCATGTGTGCTCTTTCCGACTAGTGTCAGAGTGATTGAATTCACCCATGAGCACCAGGGTACATGATCTTAAGGCAACTTCCAGCTGTCCATAAAAGGCCTCAAGTAGTTGCTGAGTCTGGTTAAACTGACCGCACCCTGAAAAAGAGTATATTGTCCAATTCAGCCAGTAGTACACTGCTTAGAAATGCATTCCCTGTCCCTTTGGGGTAATGTCTTCATGATTTTGTAATTTGAGTATCATTAATTAAATTGGTATTAAAATCATAAATTAAATAAATTAATACCACCAATTAAATAAATTGATGTTAAATCATAAATTAAATTGGTGTTTTGTTTTACCTTAAGGTATTAGGTGGTTATTTCCAGTAGAAGGAAAAGATGAATGAAAACTTAATAAAACTTCTTTTTTTTACAAAGTAATTTTTTTTCTTATTTTAATTATGACAAAATGAGACCTCTTTTTTGGTATTGTGTGTCACAGGTCAGGTAACCAGGGCCTTTGTGAGAATGAAGTGGATTGTTTAGTTGCTGTTTGTTTCTTCTCTGTAACTATGGAACTTGTAATTAAGTTTGTCAACCTAGAACCAAAGTGTGTTTGCCACAATGTAGTTGGGAGCATCAGAGGAGCCCTTTGCCTGAAGAGGTGAAAAGTGACCCAGGTGGAGGGAGATTAATGTATTTCAGTATGCCCCTTGCCCTGTACATCTGCAGTTCTGATTTTTTTTTTTTTTTTTTTCAAAATTCCTGATAGTTCAAGGCATCTCTTTCTCCAAATGTGAAGAAGTTTTATATTAAAATCTTAACATAAAATGAACTTCAAAAGTGCAGGTCATAGTAGAACCACATGACCGGAAATTACCTGATGTAAAAATTCCTGACAATAATTTGGGCAGCCAGAGTTTGAAAGTTACTGACAGTGATAGGAAATATATCACCTTAGAACTGGAAACCCCTGGTCAAGTGATGTGTTTTCTTTGCAGAACAACGTAAGGTAAGCCTGACAGGAAATGATTTACCTAGAAGCAATATTATTGTCAAAATAACATTTCTAATGCAAAACTCATCATAGAATACTAGGTTGGAAAGGACCCCAAGGATCATCTGCTCCAACCTTTTAGGTAATAGTATAGTTTAAATGTGGTGGGCCCACACCCAATCAAGGTGAGTCCCAAAACTGTCCAGTGGAGGGGATACCTCCCTTTGGACATCATTCCAATGTCTAAATGTTCTCATGGTGAGACTTTTTTCTGCAGGAGTCCATTTACCAACTCTTAAAGTTTGTGTTTTCTCGATGCAAAAATGCAAGATGGAGATTGAACTGATCCTGCTCTCAGTGTTTCATGAAATGATAGGATAAACTTCCTGCTGAAAGTTATTCTGTATGCATTGGGCTTCTGGGGTGAGAAGGGACAGAGTTTTGCTCATCAATAAGGACAGCTCTTGAAAAACGGTCACTTACTGACTGTGAAAGCAGTGATCAGCCATCAGATATTTTATGGACTATTAGAAGGTTATTGTTTTAATATGTGGAAGCTGAACTACTAACAACTGAAAAATAAGCAGCACAGTTATTGACACATGATCTGAAGGAAACAATATCTCGTCATTTCAAATCAAAACATATACAAACAAACTACTTCATTATTCAGAGGGTTTGTGTAATTATCTTTTGTAACACAGTGACTGATTTTTTATTTTTATTTTTAAATTTTTTTCTCTGAGTTATCCTCAAGAATTGTCCCTATCTAGAACTGCCTGATAACACTAATGAATGCTTGCTTCAAGCATTAAAATGAGGGTCATGGGAATATATTACTTTAAAACTGTTGTTGAGGCAAGGGCATCTTTATTATTATTTTTTAAATAAACCAAAATCACCACAGCGAGATACATCACTCTTAAAGTCCAGACACCAGTGTGGTTGGTTTAGTGGTATCATCCAAATGATACAGCATCAGGTTATTTCTCTTCTGGTTAAATAATTCCTAGGTTGAAACACAGGCTTTGTTTTGGAACAAATACCTGTGGAAGACATCCAGTCTAGATACTACTTTCAGAATGTCACTGTGATGGATTCAGCCTGTTGAATCAGCTGATGAGTATTGCTGCTGCCATGCTGGTGTCATGCCACCTCTAGAAAGTGCTGGCCAGAGTCAAAAACAGTGAGACTTGGAGTTCATGCTGGAACTTAAAGCTTCCTGTTCCAGGTTTTTGCTGGCATTTCACAGGGTAATTGTACATTATATTATTTAATTAAACTCTCCTTATCTCAACCCACAGAGCTGTTTGTGTGTTTCATTTCCATTTGTGGGAGTGAGCCTTGTTAGAGCAGACTCTATTAAACCAGGACAGCCATATAAATTAATACTTTGAAACGTGTAATTGAGTAAACCTAGTTGTAATATAAACAAGCAATAACAAAATCAAGGATTTGTTATCCAGGAGATAGGCTCACAAATAAATACATACCAACAGTTTACTGTTTTAACTTAGAGAATTTGAATATAGAAAGTATTGGTAACTCCAAACACTAGAAGTCAATCCAGTAGCAGTAATGATATCAACAGAATGTGGTGGCATCACAATGTGTGAAATTCACCTATCTTACTGCTGCTAAAATGCAACTGTTAAATTAACTTCCTTAAATGTTTATTGACATTTTCAAATAAATACTAGCTCATCACACTCACTAGATTATATAGAGGTGTTTAAATAGTCATACCAAGAAAAGGATCACAGTATCACGGTATATCAGAGCTTGGAATAGACCTCAAGAGATCATCAGGTCCAACCCCCCTGCCAGAGCAGGATCAAGTGATCAAGTCCTCACAGGAATGCATCCAGGTGGGTTTTGAAAGTCTCCAGAGAAGGAGACTATGAGCCAGCGCTAAGAGTAGACTACAGGCTTTGTTACATACCTAGGTTTTGATTTTAATCAAGGAAGCCTATTTGAAATAGTTTTCCACAGAATATTTTGAAACCTTTTTTTTGTTTTAAAAAATGCCCTGTCTCTCCCCCTGCACCCCATTTCTAACCCCAGGTATCAGGACAAACTTGCCCTCAAGCATGGACATCATGAACCATGGATTTAAAGTTACTCCATTTTTTGGTGTTTATTGTTGTAGGATGCTTTCCACTAAATTGGTGTATGTGGAATTGTGGATGTAACAGTTCTCAGAGGTGATCTTCCTTTAGCAGAAGTGTTATTCATGCTGCATGATAGTCAAAAGCATTCATCAGGGAATTATAGAGGTTTTGGTGGTTTGCATGTTTCTAGTCTTATTGTAGTCTGTGTGGGAAAACTGTATGTCTGTAGTATGTCTGAACTGCCATTACATGCCTCTGGAGCGAACTTTCATCTTTGTAATTTCTGAGATCTGAATCCTGTTGATTTTGGTAAACTGGAAATGTTGGCAACACGATCAATGGAGAAAATAGTAAAAAGTAATGTTTGTGTGAGAATTTTCTGTGCTATAAGGATTAGTTGGGGATGGAACTTTTGAATAAAGTTCTAAATTTTCAGGGCTCTTTTTAGGGAGGTAAGGTACAGAGTGATGTGGCACCACTGTTGAAGGTTGGAGAGCTCCTGATAAAGGTATCAATGACCATTGTGCATTAGATTTCCAGAAAAGAAGGGAAAAGTATGTTAAATTGTGATGGGCCTGCATCTCAACAAGCCTTGTAATGGTGCTGATGTCCATTTGCTCTGTAACAACTGAGCACTATTAGCTGTCAAATTCTTCCAGCAGATTGCCACAGACCTGTAGATTTCAGCAGAGAGCTGGGCAAGTCAGCATACGTTGTATCCTGCACACCGCTGAAGCACTGAAAAATACCATGACAGTGCCTCTTGATTGTTACTTTAAGACACTGGTAATTTTTTTCAGGAAGGGAGGAATAATACAACTAAAGATGTAGGCTTCCTTTATCTTTGCTAATTTGAGTACTGTTCTGACCTAATAAAACAGTCTCAACTCAACTGATTTTTGTCGTCTTGGAAGATTTGTGTGTCAGACGTACCAGTCTTCAAAAGGATGATTGATTAGGACCCTGAAATTGATGTTGAGATAAAATAAAGGCAATTAGAAGGTTGGAATAGGTTGATAAGCTGGACATTGGACCTTTGATGTTAGACAAGCTCAGTTTTTGGACGCCAGAGAGGTTAAAATGATCCTTTGTCCAGTTGGATTGCAGTGTGGGGAAGGGATTTTGGGAACATTGTGGAAATAACAGTCGTAGCTTTCTCTGTAGCACTTCTACCTTCTGCTGTATGAGTAGTTGCTCCAGAGAGAATGCCAGTCCCAAGGAATTGAATCCAGCAGACAAAGTAGCCAAATGTGACTGTCAGTAGTGTGATGTGTGCTGAAGCTGAGCCAGCATTTCATGGCAAGGTGGAACCCAGTTTTGTTCTTTCATTCTACGAGACCTGGTTGCTGTTAACCAGAAATTACACAAATGTCACATTCGATGTTTAAAATGGAACTATTTTGTGACTTGTGTAAGAGTAATAGGACATCCCTAGAGCACATACATGGAAACTAGATTCAGGATACCTTATGCTGTCTTACAGTTCGTATTCAGAACTGTTACCACAAAACCGCTTCGCAGAAATAGGCAACTTCCAAAGCTGAGATGGCTTTTAACACTTCCGCTGTTGTCAGAAATACATTGGAAGTGTGACAGAAGCTTATTATTAGCTGGAAGGCTCTACCAAAATGTTTTCAGTGTTGTTTTTAGCTTCCAGTTGTTGCACTAATAAAATATCCTATATAATTCTGACCTTTATATATATTTTCAGGCTGAAATTGAACCGTAAGCAATACACTATTGTATTTTTTTCATAGTTTGAGGTTCCTATTGGTACCTCTGGGATTTAAGTCACTGACAGATTAAAGCCGAGTCATGTAAAGCTGGGTTATGTGATTGTAAGTGGGAATTATGGGTAATTATGGCTAGGGATAACAATGGTTTGTACACTTGAATTTCAGCATAATGGACACATCTTAGGAGGGCTTTAAAGGGTACCTTGTGCTGAAGATTTGGAATAAGTTCCTTTACTATATATCCCACACCAGTACCTAAAAAGTCAAGTTTTGGAGAGAGTATCTGCCTTTTCTGGATCCATCTGTGTATGGATTTACAGGTTTCAGAACATGGGCTTTTTCCTTCTCCGTCTCTATATAGGGACATCAGCTTGTTACATATTCCATATGGTTTGTGTTGTTTGTTTGTTTTTTTCCTGAGTACATGCCAGTGCTACTTCTGTCTTTAACAGCTCTTTCTGCAGTACAGGAATTGGAAATGAGTCTGCCTGCTCCTGGTCAATAATCTGTGAAACTTTATATTCCTGGCTTAACTGGTCTTCTAAGCAAAATCCTGGACAGAAATAAACAAAACACCAGACACTCTTTCTTCATACTTCTTAACTGTGCAAGGAGGGAGAAGGAATACAAACAGTTTCACTTCGGCCTGAAAGATCTCAAACTCCTGCCCTTCATGCTTGCTCATGTTAGGTATTTTATTCAATGAATAAAGTTAGGTGAAGAACATCTCTGTATGAAAATTGTTTTAAATTATATCTGCTGTATACAATTTCATGACAGAGACTGGGAAATACAACTTCATACTGTACTGAGGGAATTCAGAAGTCGGTGCTATGAGGTAGCAGTAGCTACCATGTCGCTGTCTTGGTGGAAGGTAAGTAAATGTTCTAAATAAACCTTCCATGTGCAGGCAGTGAAATCTCATACACAATGTAGCCTTTACTGTTATGGTATTTACAAACCCCTGAAAATAGTTTATATAATTGTTACAGCAAACATAGCCTCTTTTGATTCTCTCTCCCCTGCCTCCACTGCTTACTATTGGTTAGTGCTTTCTGGAAAAAGGATTAAGTTTCCCTTGTTGATGTGGAAAGCCTCAGCGAGCCTGATTTGGATTAGGAGTGTCTGCACACTAACAAACTGTAGACAGCACAGGAATAATATAAAAAATACACTTCATGGTAGTTTCAAACCAGTGGATAGACTTTTGGTACAGTTGTGAGAGGATCATAAAAGAAAAGCTACTCCTCTGCAATGAAAGCACATTTTAAAGTTCTGACCTGTGTTGTATCTAATTTCCTTGATCCTTAGGAGGATTCTTCCAGTAAATGTGGGTTAGCAAACTCATCCCAAACTACAGAGTTAAAGTGCAGGAGGACTCGTCCCTGTTGCTCTCTTGCTGTTTTGTTCCTGGCTCAATCTAATTCTGAGAACCTCCCTCAGGTGTCACTGGCTTGCTCTTCTCCTGACTTGTTCTGCTCCTCATTTAGCCAATAGCCTCTCTTTATTTTCATATTACTTTGTCTGTCAGTGTTTCTGGAGAATGGGGTTTCAGTTGGCACTGTGAAGAAATTTGTCTGAAATTTCATTATGTTTGTTTGGGGTTCTTTCCCTGAGTAGCGGCTTTGAGGTTTTGGGGGTTTTTTTGATGTCTATTAGGTAAACTGCATCTCTGCTCCTCTTTATTAATTTTCAGGCATAAATAGTAAAGTGAGTTATGCTGCACAATTACCTGCCTTTCAAATAGGATGTTTTTACTTGCTCAAAAAAAACCATGCCTTGAAGTTTATGAATAGTTTGTCAGCATTTCTGCCATGAACAGAGCTCATGTATTTAAGGTTGTGTATAGAAGGAGAATCTTAATTGTGCTGTCTTGGGGCCTTTATGTGAGATGTTGCCTTTGAGGATGAGTCCTTTAAATTTCCTACAGTTTGGAATCCCTGAGATCAGGTGAAACGGTTATCTGTTCTGTTCACTGCACGCTTTCCTTCTCTGGGAACTGGAAGGATACAACTGCAGCTTGGCAGTGGCAGACACTTTCATGGAAGAGAACATCTAACCCAAAGACTTGAACAAAGTTATTTCCCGTTTCCAGAGGTTTCAGTGGCCTGAGGACCATATTTGAAGAGTTACAAGACCTTACAGTCTTTTGTGTCTGTTATGTGCCCTTGTAGATAAGACTGCCCTGTGCAAGGCTTGGCAAGCAAGTCCATTAAGGAAAGGAGTTCAGAAGTACTGAGTCGGTTGCTAGGGAGGGCAGGGGTTTTAGAATAAAGCAAAGTTGACAGTGAAACACTGGCTTGGCAAAATTGTTCACAAGTCCTGGGCCTCTGCCCTCCCAAAATAAAAAGAACCAAGCAAACCAAGTAGGGGAAAAAAGCTAGAAGAAAAAAAACCCAACACCCAAAGGGCCCATGAAACAGCCTTCTTGACCTCAGCAGTGGCAGCTTAGTTAGTAGATTACTCACTCTTGGCTGGGCATCCTTGAGGTTCCTGTAATTCAGTACACTCTGAGCTTCTCGATATTTTTTCTAGTCTTTGCTTTTTGAAAGCAACCCCATCTCTCTGGTACCTCATCTTCTATACTACTCTGCTCTTCATTTTAATTTTTCTTTTGTTTCTCAGAAATAAGCACATGAATTTCAAACTAAAAAGGTCATAAGCGCTCTCACAGGTAATATCTTATATGCAGGTACTACATAATGATATACAAGATCTTGCTATTGTTGGTTTTGTGTGTTGATCTATCAGCCTTACAGCAAGATCTGAAAATAGGTATCCTTTTCTTCCTGCTTCCTGTTCCATGGCTGTTGACACAGATCTTCGCAGGCAACTTTCAACAGCTCACATGGCAGTATGGTTTTAATCTTCCCTAGTCAGCCTGGCTGTCACAGAATCTCAGAAACACTCAGGTTGGAAAAGACCCTCAGTATCACCAAGTCCAACCAAGAACCCTACTCTGTAATGGTCACCCCTTCCCAAACACCACATACAAACAACCTTCAAACATATCCAGGGTTGGTGACTCAAGCACCTCTCTGGTCTGACCACACTTGCTGGGAAAAAAAATTCCTACTGTCCAGTCTAAACATACTCAAGTTGTAGCTTGAGGCCATTCCCTCTTGTTCTATCACTAATTACCTGGGAGAAGAGACCAGCACCATCCTCTCCACAACCTCCTTTCACGTAGTTGTAGACAGCAATGAGGTCTGCCCTCAGCCTCTTCTTTTTCAAACTAACCATCCCCAGCTCCTTCAGTTGTTCTTCATCAGATTTATTCTCCAGGCCCTTCACAGCTTCCTTGCCCTCCCCTGCACTGGCTCCAGCACCTCCACATCTCTCTTGGACTGAGGTGCCCAAAACTCGACACAGCATTCGAGGTGTGGCCTCCCCAGAGCTGAGTCCCAGGGGACAATCCCCTCCCTGCTCCTGCTGGACACAGCATTTCTGGTCCCAGCCAGGATGCCTTTGGCTTTCTTGGCCACCTGGGCACACTGCTGGCTCCTATTAAGCTGCTTGTCCATTAGTACCCCCAGGTCCCTTTCTGCCAGACAGCTTTCCACTCACACTGCCCCAAGCCTGGAGCATTGCTTGGGGTTGTTGTGACCCAAGTGCAGGACCTGGCACTTGGCCTTGTTGAAGCTCCTCCTGGTAACCCTGGCCATGGATCCAATCTATCCAAGACCCTCTGTAGATCCTCCCTACCCTATGCAGATCAACTCTCTACCTAACTTGGTGTCATCTGCAAACTTACTGCTAACACATTCTGTGTCTTCGTCAGGGTCCTTCCAGTCCATTGGGACCTCCCCAGTCAGCCAGAACTTCAGGGAAATAATGGAAAGTGCCTTGGCCAGCACCTCTGCCAACTCCCTCGGCACCCTTGGATGTAGCCCATCTTGTGTGTGTCGCCCATCTTGTGTGTGTCTAAGTGATGTAGCAGTCACTGACCACTGCCTCATCTACTGTGATGACCTCATTCTGATTCCCCTCCCTGACTCCTAGTGCATGAGGCTGGAATGAACTCATTTCCCTGGACACTGCTGGTTCCAGTGCTAAAGATCAAGGCAAAGTAGGCATTGAGCACCTCAGCCTTCTCCTCATCCTTAATCACTCTGTTTCCCTCTGCATCCAACGAAGGATGGAGATTTTCCCCCAGTCCTCCTTTTGCTGTTAATGGAGTGCAAGGATCTTGCTCTTGCATTAATAATCAGATACATGCTGACTCTTCTATACCATTATTATGTTGCTTTTCTTGCTGTTCCAGTGCTATCATGGATGTCTAGCTGATGCTTATCTAAAAGTTTTAAGCCCTGCTCTTCTTCCCCCTATATCATGTAGTCTGAGAATAACAAAATAATAGTCATGAAATGGTCAGAGAAGAGAAATAATATGAAGAACACAGGAGTGGAAGGTATACCCATGGATAAGATTGGCTGAGGAACTTAGTGCCATGGTCTAGTTGATTGGATAGGGCTGGGTGATGGGTTGGACTGGATGATCTTGGAGGTCTCTTCCGACCTGCTTGATTTTATGATTCTGTGATGCAGGTTGGCAGGTGTTGCGAAACTGAAGGTGAATCTGGCAGTGTTCCTTGCTCAGTGAAGATTTGAGTAGAAGTGTCTCAATGCTCCTCTTGTGCTGCAGTAGTGCCTGGTTGTAAGTTGTTGTTCGCTCCCACCGCCTCTGAGCAGGCCTTCCTTTTTGGGAGGAAATACATTTTGCTTTCTACTACTTGAAACCCCTCCCTGTAAGTCAGGAATTGATTTTTAGAAGGGGAAATAAAAACACAGTTTTGGAGACCTGTTTAACTAGAAGCCTTTGTTGCTCCATTTCATCTCCGTGTTTCTAAAGACACCATCTTCTGGTGCAGTGTTTGGTGCAGAAAAACAGATCACCTTCACAGCTACTCAGCATGTTTCACTGTGGTATTTAGTGTTGTATTTTGAAAAAATAACCATAATAAACAGGTGTTTATTTCTATCCTCACACCTGCTGTTTTTTAAAGGATGTATAGATTTAAATCACGTGTGTACATCTCCTGTGAAGACTGTACAGTGCTTAAGTAGCAGCAGTATTTAAGGGCTCCACCACACTGGAGTCCTAACAGAAGCAGCAGGTGGGCAGCTGTCATGGTTCCTGTTTTGCAAGATTTAAGAGAAAGTAAGCTTACACCCTCAGAGAAGCTGAGGTCTGGCAGCTGAGCTTTCTTCCTTTTGTCTCAAGTGGAGGGGAAGAAGTTTAGAAATCTTTTATTTCATTGTCTTTCAAAGAATGAAAGTGTAACCTAGTAAGAATATAATGATTCTTGTGTAGGTGAGGTGATATATCAACATGTGATGCTGGTGGTGTTATTTTAAATTTGGTACCCTTTCAAACATTCCTCACTACCTTTGTAAATTAGATATTCCAGAGGAGTCCCAGTGCCTATGTTGGGAGGGACAGCTGTTAAAAATCTGAAGGACTTTGGCACTTGCAAAGTCTGCGTCCAGCCAGGATGACAGGAAGCATTTAGGTGGGCAGAGAATCAGTCCTAAATCTGCAACTTTGAAATCTAGACTGTGGGAAGCTCTTGGGAGGGTTCTGGATGAAGGGATAGAGTGTGCCCTCAGCAAGTTTGCTGATGATACAAATTGGGAGTAGTGGCTGCCATGCCAGCAGGCTGTACCACTGTGATCTAGACAGGCTAGAAATTCAGTAAGGGCAAATGAAAAGTCCTGCATCTGGGGAAGAAAAACCCCATGTATTAGTACATTTGGGGCTGATCTGTTGGAGGAAGTTCCATCTAAACACTTTTGGAGGTGGGCCACCCTTCCTGTTCAAGCAGGGCTACCTGGGGACCATTGTCCAGGAACTGCATTTTAGTTTCAGAGAGAAGAGAGAGAATATTCTCCTGTACAAGTGGAAAATATCTCTGGCTTTTCTTACCCTCCCACCTTCCATCAGGTGAGCAGGGCATGGTGCTGGGTGTGCCCTGATGCCAGGTAGCAGATATAGCACCTATAAATCAAGAATAGTGCTCTTGTCCAGACTGAGGAAATGCAGCTCATACTAATTTGTCTAAAAAACAAAAGAGGAATGTAGCAGCTAATTAGAATGGAATAATTCCATTAAGACTATAATTGAACTGACACCCAGAGTGGAGGAGGACTCAGTTTTGCCTCTTTGCATGAAAAACTCATCTGTCTCTGTACTTTAAAGACTGATTAGGGGACTTGAGCAGATTTGTGAAAGCATAAGCAACCTCTTGTTTGACTTCTCATTTTCTTTTAAAGCTTAACTATACCTAGCTTTAAAATATTTGTGAAAATTAAAATATGCAGTCATCACTTGGTACTTCTCTAATCTGGATTTCTAGACTCAGTGTGGTGATTTAACCCTTGGCTAGCTACCTACCCAGTTGTGCTCTGGCTCTGTGTCTTCAACTGAAGGGAGGGAAAATAAGGTAAAAAAAACTCACTAATGGAGATAAAGGAGAAGTCACATACTAATTACTATCATAGGAAAAGCAGACTTGACTTGAGGAGAATTCATTGCCAGTTAAAGTAGATTTGGGTGATGAGAGACAATGTCATGATCTATAATACTATTCTCATCCCCCCACACCTCCTTTTCTTAGCCTCAACTTCACTCCCAACCTCTCTACCTTCTTTGTGCACCTTTATATAATTTTCTTTTATCTTCTTTTTAGGAGAGGCAAGAAGCACAGCATAATTCTGAGGACCCAGCTGTCAGTGAGAGTTCATGCCTGCATTGGTAAGTGAAGTTTCATGTGCCTGAAAGCAAACAAACAAAGAGAATCAATCTCTGAGAAGCAAATCTGAGGAGTATGAATCAGACTTGCTGTGTTCCAAGTGGAGGATAATGCTCAATGCATTGATTTCTTTGTTTGGTTTGTTGCATGCTAAAATTGGGTTGTATTGGTTACAGTGCCCTTAAAGTATGTTAAAAAGCCCAGGGAAGTATGGCATTTGACAGCCGAGTGTTATGGTTTGGTGTACTTTGAAGAATCTTGGATTATCTGTCTTGCCACAGCTTTTGTGTGTGCCTGAAGACTGTATTCTGAATTGGGAAGGGGATCTGAAGAATTGTTGGCTGACAGCTAACTACTGCGTTTTAATAGCATTCAGTGTTTATTACTTCACTTCTTGCAGATCTTGGCCACATATTTGTCATCATCACAGTGTCAATGTCTTAAAAAATCTTGGTTAAAACAATGCTGTCATGAAGAGGAGGCTAATGAAAGTCATAGTGTGCATGTCATGAGCTCAACAGAGACTGACATGCTGTAACGACGTGAATGTGTTCTCCAACTGTTCTGTGGTGCTCTCAACATTCTTGGAGTGTTCTGCAGAGCAGTGTTTCACTGAGTGTTAGCAGCAAAGCTTATGGTCATGTTCTAATGGTACTGTGATAGTTATGGATGGCTCATTTAGAAAAATCTAAAATCCTCTGTGTGTATGCCACCATTGTCTGTTGTGTTTTTAACTTCTTTGTAGTAGATTCAGCACTCTGTTATGTTTGCTATTGGTCTTGGCTTCAAGCGATCTTAGCTGAAGCCCCAAATTGTAGATACTCTTCTTGAAAGGACAAGAAACTCAGAATTTTCTATTATTTCCACAGCACTACTGCTGTTGGGGGATTCAGGTTTTAATGCAACTGAAATTCTTTGCCCTGCCCCAGGATGTGTTACAAAATGGCCTTTTCTAGAAATTTGAACTGAGTGTAATCAACTTACAGAGTTCCCTGAACAGCTCTCAGTAAGAGTAGTCTCTAGGCTGGCTCATGCAGGAGCAGGTTCTCCTCTACTACCATTGACTTGAGGAAGTGCAGTAGAGCAAGCCTATGCTGTTAAGTGTTAGAGGAGAAACAAAGATGCTGTAAAGTCTAGGATGATTTTTCTAAATACCAGCAAAATTAAGAAGAGCTTGGAGAAGCTTGTTGTTCTTAGGTCTGGGAATACATTTGGCAGACCCAGACCAGTGCAGCAAAACAAGATTTCATGTTTCCTGGACTGAGGTTTTGTAAAAACAATTTCCATGTAAAAATTTTGTCCAGAGTGCAGCCATCAAGGAATTGGAAGGTGCCAGGTTCTGAGCATCCATTCAAGCTCACTGTGGGTGATTAAGCATATTACTGTGTGTGTATTTTAATTGTTGTTGTATGAACATGTGTTCCTATGTCAAATGCTGTCATTCTCTGGCAGAGGTGATGCATCCAGTCTCAAGTACATTGAAAACCAGTCTGCAAAACTTGATTTCAAACTCCTAAAGCAGAGATGTGTTTGGATATGGGCTTTTGGCTTGGCTCATTATAGGCAGAAAAGTCAAACACAAGATCTGATTTTAATTTCTAATCCCCCTGCTGAAGTTTAGCTTTTTAGGGTAAGTTTTTGTTTCAGTCCACAGCTTGATGTAATGTTGTATTTTGTCTCCTTCATTTCTACAGATCATATGTGTCTGATTTTTTTTTTTTTTTTGTCCAGGACAGTTTGAAAGAGTCAAGGACACTGCAGCTCTTAGTACTGGCCTTGTTTGGTGACCTGTGCCTGGTAGTTACACTTGTCACAGAATGGGAGGAATATTTCACTGATGCAGTGGGTACTTTTATGCATCTTGTGCAGACTTTCACATCAGCTGCCTGTTAACATCATTTTTGAAATATCAGCATTAGGTTTAGAAGTTAAAAGGTATGTTATGTATTTGGAGTAGAAGCCAGGAGCTGGAGCAACTTGAAATGGACTTATATGACCTAAAACTGTCTTGCTTTGGCTATTTTCTTTCAGTCTTCACAAAATCCTTGGTTAGCATGTTACCAACTCTGCAAAGTCCCCAGTAGATAGCTAGGACAACTTTCTGAGGATGTGTGGTTTGTTCTGTAGTGCCCTTGCTGCAGAGCCCTCCTGTCATCCTTTCATTCAAGGTTTTAGTTGCTCTGAAGAGCAGAGCAGAGCAGATAGATGTAAAGAAATAACTGTCCTTTCTGAAACTGTCCCATTTGGAGGTTGGACCAAATATTTTTTTTTATTTCTCTCCTAACATGTATTTTGAAATTGTGGGCAATACACAAGTGCTTATGTTCAGATTCCAGATAAAGCCTTCTATCATTAGTGGCATAACTGGGCTTTAGTCAGAGGATGTGTTGACTACATGCTAGTATGTTATGCGACTCGGGAAGCTTTAGCTAGTCCCAGGCCAAGTAGGGTGAGTATTTTCCCTTTTAAGCAAGGCAGAAAAGAAACAAAGGGTAATAATTTCAGTGTGGAAGTTGCTAGTGAGTGGGTTTTTTTCTGTGCTATTGCTTACCAATCACTCTTCAACTTCTCACTCCATTTAGAAAGAATCATAGAATTGTCAGGGTTGGAAGGGACCCTAAGAATCATCTAGTTCCAACCCCCCTGCCATGACCTCAGGTTTCACCTGATGTCTTCTGACAGAGATTCTGAGTGAGACCTTGCTCAGCCTAGCTACAGCCATTGAGAATAATAAAAAATCTTTCTGTAAATTCATTGACATCAAAAGGAGGACTGGGGGAAAATCTCCACCCTTTGCTGGATGCAGAGGGAAACAGAATGACTAAGGATGAGGAGAAGGCTGAGATGCTCAATGCCTACTTTGCCTCAGTCTCTAGTACCGCAACCAGCAGTTCCCTGGACACTCAGCCTCATGCACTAGGAGTCAGGGAGAGGAATCAGAATGAGGTCATCACAGCAGATGAGGAAGTGGTCAGTGACTGCTACACCACTCAGACACACACAAGTCTGTGGGACCAGATGGGCTACACCCAAGGGTGCTGAGGGAGTTGGCAGAGGTGCTGGCCAAGGCACTTTCCATTATTTCCCTGAAGTCCTGGCTGACTGGGGAGGTCCCAATGGATTGGAGGGTAGCAAATGTAACTCCCATCTACAGGAAAGGAAGAAAGGAGGATCCAGGAAACTACAGAGCTCTCAGTGTCACCCAGGTCCCAGGGCAGGGCATGGAGCAGGGCATCTCAAGCACCATCACACAGCATATAAAGAACAACCTGGGGATCAGGCCCAGCCAGCATGGGGTTATGAAGTGCAGGTCCTGCCTGACCAACCTGATTTCCTTCTATGCCAGGATGACTGACTGTTGGATGAGGGAAAGGCTGTGGATGTTGTCTACCCAGACTTTCCAAAAGCCTCTGACACTGTTCCCCACAGAATTCTCATGGACAAACTGGCTGCTGATGGCTTGGCTGAGCAATGCTCTGCTGGGTAAAGCCCTGGCTGGGTGAAAGGGCCCAGAGAGTGGTGGTCAATGGAGTTAAATCCAGCTGGCAGCTGGTCACAAGTGGTTCTCCTCAGAGCTCATTGTTAGGACCATTTTTGTTTCACATCTTTATTGATGACCTTGATGAAGACACAGAGTGTGTCAGCAGTAAGTTTGCAGATGACACCAGGTTAAGTGGCAGTGTTGATCTGCACAGGGTAGGGAGGCTCTGCAGAGGGACTTGGATAGATTGGATCCATGGCCAAGGTTACCAGGAGGAGCTTCAACAAGGCCAAGTGCCAGGTCCTGCACTTGGGTCACAGTAACCCCAAGCAATGCTCCAGGCTGTGGGCAGTGTGGCTGGAAAGCTGTCTGAAGGAGCTGGGGCTGTTTAGTTTGAAAAAGTGGAGGCTGAAGGAAGACCTCATTGGTCCCTACAAATACCTGGTCTCTGGTCTGGTCTGTTCTCCCAGGTAATTAGTGATAGAGCAAGAGGGGATGACCTCAAGCTATGACTGGGTAGATTTAGACTGGACATTAGAATTTTTTTTTTCACTGAAGGAGGGGTCAGGCATTGGAATGTGCTGCCCAAGGAGGTGGTTGAGTCACCAACCCTGGAAGTGTCTAAAGGTTGTTTGGATGCGGTGCTTGAGGATATGGTTTAGGGTTGATCCTTGTAGAATAGGGTTCTGGGTTGGACTTGGTGATCCTGAGGGTCTTTTCCAGCATGAATGTTTCTGTGATTAGGCATTAGAGCCAGCTTACCATCTTGTCTTTTGCACATGTGCATTTGCAGATTTACCAGAGCTCCATGATTAAGTGATGTACAGCATGCTCACCTTCTCCCATACTGCCTTGGGTGCTCAGCAGTGGATTATTCTTAAGTATGTGACACCATAGCTGCCATGCCACATGGCAGCTGCTTCTAGCCTCTGTTATCAGGGCATCTGCTTTAAGCAGCAGGGTTAGCATCAGTCTCGCTCCTGACAGATTTTATGAAATGTAGCCATAAATATCTTCTTGAGCTCTTTTTGTTCAGGGATACCTGAGGAAAGCTGTGAGCTAGTTGTAACTTGGAGGCTAGTAGAAGCCAGCTGGTTTTGGTTTGTCCTGTAATGGCTGAAGTATTCAGCTAGTTCTTTTCCCCAAGTATAGTTTTCCCTTTTGTTATCCATTATGTGGACTTGCTGCATGTACTGCAGCAGATACAATTAGGTTCTGCAATTGTTTGTGCATCTTTTGAACCTTCTGATAGGGCTTGTCCCTTTGGGTGCTTGAGATGCAGGTTCCTCCCCAGTGGAATCACGGTGCTTTCACAAAGATGAAGTCATGTCTCCAGTCTATAAAGTTATCTGGTGCTTTGTTGCAGAGAAGCTGTGATACATAGATTTCCCCATGGAAGTAGGGAAAAACGTCATTTGTCCTCTTGTTAGTGTCCAAGTATAAAAAAGCCAGTGCAGGTCTCGTTAAGGAAGCATGTGAAACTGTTGTGTTTCTTCCTCTGAGGGCAGAGTTAAGCTTATGCCCACAATACGTTATTTGTACTGTCTCCCTTGAGATGCTTTTCCCTACAAATACCATTTTTGTGTTGCAACTGTCTGGCATATGTGTGTTTGCAGTGTGCGGAGTTCTCACAGCCATGGACACTGGAAAGCTGCTCTAGTTCATATTTTAAAACTATTTATTGGTTTGGCTGTTTTTGTTTGTTTGTTTGCTTTCCCTAAAGGGAATAGCTTATGGAATTTAAGCAGCTTCCTTTTAGTAAGGGACTTTCTGGATACATTGAGAGAAAAAGTCTTGATTATAAAGCTTTCCTAAAGAGACCTTAATTGTCGCACTATGAGCTCTTCCTTTAGGAAGGAAACAGTGACTTATATGTTCCAATGAATGTCTCAAGAAAGAGAGGTACTTTGAGTTGTTTGAAGGGCATTTTACAGTTTTCTGTTCAGTGTTAGGCATTCCAAATAGAACACATTTTCATTTTTTGAGAGGGAACATGTGGAGAGCATTAGTAGTTAAGCAAAATGTGCAACTGATTCAGATTTAACTTCAAGGGAACAAAAGAGGTGCCTTGAGAATTTGTCAGAAGTGCTGTGGTTTTGCCTTCTTTGCAGTGATAGTAACAGGAGAGAGAGGTGAGTTGAAATTGCTTTATCAAATGTCTTCTTAGCATAATTGGGCCAGAAAAGATGGTGAATAATAGATGTAATGGTGCCACATAGGGATCCTGCATGCATTATGAATTTGTAATCGTGATATGCTTCGTATGGCTCTTGCTGTAACTTGGTACGATTCCTGACTTAAATGAAGATTATAAACAACATGTTTATTACATCTAAACTGACATCACACAAATTAAAAAATGTGAAAAGGGATCCCAGAGCTTGGCAAAATGTCTTTTTAAATTTTTTTGTAATGTTTGTTTGGGTTTTTTTTAATACTATGATAATTGATGTTAAGACTGCATACAGTACTGAAACCTGCTTCCAGATGTGACTGAAGGTGTCTGGTTCAGTTCTCTTTCAATATGAGTGAAATATGAAATGGATACAAAGGCTGTGATAAAAATATGGGGGGTTGGCTTTTTAGGATTATTTAAATTTTATTTCTTGAAAATGTGGAACACAGATGCTCTGAGTCCCCTGGTCCCCAGGTCAGATTGCTTTGTGAAAATCTATCCATATAAATAGCTTGTGGTTCTGCTCCAAAAATGTACACCTCTTTAAATTGAAATGTTAGGTTTTTGTTGTATAGCTCAAGCATGCTCTTAGTCAGCCTCCACTGTGGGGATGAACCACAGTACTTCTCCATAACCTGTAATTTGCCTTTTGAGATCTCACTTAAGAAACCTCTGGGCAAATCCCATAGGATTTCAGAAGGTATGTTGAGACAAAGAGAAATTTCCAAGATTTCATTTCAAGCATATTTCATTTAAATTATAATCCTTAAAATAGGCTTTGCAGCAAGAAGAACCAAGATACTGTAGAGCAGATGAAGCCTTGCTTAGCAGTGAGTCGTTCTTTAAAGCAGTGGATGTGTGCTTTAAAGGTGCTGGTTCCAGGTGTGAAACGACTGTAGTGGAGCATGCCAGTAGGATGCTTTCCTTATATTGCAAAGCTTCATGTTAAAATGTGAAAGCTTATCTGTCTCTGCCTGTGCTGGGGAGTACTGCAGAAATCAAATGCAGCATCTTTGATTCGCAATATCGTTTCTCTGATTTGGTTGGTTGGGTTTTTTTCTGAGAAATTTAGAGTACCACAATAATTCCCTTTTCTTACAATGTGCAAAGGAGAAGGAATCTACTTTTGACTCTTAAAACATAGTTAGATTTTATACAAATCTTGTTTCTCAACAAACAAAAATCCTCAATCATCTTCTTACCTGAAAGGAAACCATATCATCATAAAATCATGAGGAAAATGGGGTTCTGGAGGATAGAAGGTTGACCATGAGCCAGCAATGTGCTCTTGTGGCCAAGAAGGCCAATGGTGTCCTGGGTTGTAGTAGAACAGGTGTGGTCAGTAGGTCTAGAGAGGTTCTCCTCCCCCTCTACTCTGCCCTGGTGAGGCCACATCTGGCATATTGTGTCCAGTTCTGGGTCCCTCAGTTCAAGAAAGACCTCAGGGAACTGCTTGAAAGAGTCTGGCGCAGATGGAGAACAAAGGTGATGAAGCGAGTGGAATATCTTCCTTATGAGGAGAGCCTGAGAGAGCTGAGGGCTCTTTAAGCTTCAAGAAGAGGAGACTAAGGACTGACCTCATTCATGTTTATAAAGATGTGCAGGGTGAGTGCCAAGAGGCTGGAGCCAGGCTCTGCTTAGTGATGCTCAATGCCAGCACAAGGGGCAATGGTGGAAGTTGAGGCATAGGAAGTTCCATGGAAACAGGGGGAGAATTTTTTCCCTGTGAGGGTGACAGCACAGTGGAACAGCCTGCCCAGGGGGGTTGTGGTCTCCCTCTCTGGAGATATTCAAGACCCACCTGGATGTGTTCCTGTGTGACCTGGTATAGGTGATCCTGCTCTGCCAGGGGGGATGGACTGGATGGTCTCTCGAGGTCCCTTCCAGCCCCTGTGATTCTGTGAAAGTAAGTAGTATGATGCTTTGCATCCCACCCCTCAACATAAGCCCATTTAGACTTGTTTAAGTTATTTAAAAAAAAGGAATTACATAGTACCATAATACTGGTATGTAGATATTTTTTAAAGTGTATTTTTAAATGCAGTGTAAACATGTCCTTGAAGATTAAACCCGAAAAGCCATGATGATTTTATTCTTATTGCCATGTACCCAGTGCTTTGAAAGCACTGTGCCTCTGCTGATGAATAAATTATCACAAGAAATGACAAGTAGCGAATTAAGTTGAACTTACTGAAGTATATTTCAGTTTATAAAATTTCATGTCTCCAAGAGTCATGGAACTATTCTTAGGACTAGATCTACCACATTTTTGTCATCTAAAGAGAAACAAACCTTGTAAATTTAACATCTGAGGTGAGTGAAAAGTTCGGTAACATTTTAAGCTGTTTATAACTGCTCCTAGTGGACCACAAAGATAGGCCCCTCTGGAAATAACTGGTTGTGGTCTCCCTCTCTGGAGATATTCAAGACCCACCTGGATGAGTTCCTGTGTGACCTGGTATAGGTGATCCTGCTCTGGCAGGAGGGATGGACTGGATGATCTCTCAAGGTCCCTTCCAGCCCCTGTGATTCTGTGATTGATTATGGCAGTCATCAGCTGGTTGGCAGTTTTTCTCGTGGGTGATTTTGAAGAAAAGCAAGCAAATAATTGAATTTGTTGTTAAATGATTCAGGCAATTCTGAACGGCTTCTGTATTCTTTGGTTGGGTTTTGAGAAATACTCATTCAATAAATAGATGACTGTAGCCTAGGAATTGCCTATAGATATTCTTGTTCATTTACAGAGGAGATGTTGCTGAGGGTGGTCCTCCCTAACCTGTGGGTGCATTTTGTGGTTAAATGCTTCAAGAAGTCTTTATGAGTGGGCAGTGGGGAATTGGAGGAGAGCCACATCAATTTCAGAGCTGCAAAACTCTGTGATCAAGGCAACTTCATCAGCTGTTTTTTCTGCTAGTGATGGGATGTCACTGGGATTTTGCAGGTCCATGTTAAAGTGAGCTGCTCCGCTTCAGCATTGCTGGTATCTGATGTAGTCTTTCTCTCACCTTGAGAGTTGTTCAGGCATCAGTATCTCCCAAATCATAGCTTGTCACTTCCAGGTCATTTGGTTGGGACTTGTGTGCCTTGCTGAGGCATTGCTGTCCCTATCCTGCTGAGACTGGAATCTATGGGAATCATTACTGCTGTAATAGCTAGGTATGAATGTGACAGACTTGCTTCTAATTCATCATAACAGTCCCCAAATTTTCAAGGGGGTATCCTAAATTTCATCAAGCGTAGTAATTTGTGTGGTTTCCTTAAAAGCAAAATAACAAATGTTACATAACCTCCTACAACAATAGATGTTGTTAGTTTTCACAGAATTTCAGCTCTTTAGCTGTTTGCACATCTGTCTTACTTTATGGATTTTTGTGATGACAGACAAAAAATTATTCTTCTTAGGGTCTGTGATCAGACTGTTGAACTAATTTTGCTGCAAACTGAAATACACCATATACAAGCCCCTAACTAGGGAAAAAATTAATTTCATGTTCAATACCTTTAAATAAATCAGTGTTACACTTGGAGAAGAACAGAATGATTTATTTCCTGCTTCCCTCTGAGCCTGGTCTTTACAAAAGATGTAAACTAAACAAATGAATTGGATTCAGATTGTTTCTCTTGAAACCATGCAGCACTCTGTCCTGTTGTAAGCCTTACCTTGCAAAACTTGTTAACCAACATTTAACACCTAGAGAAATTAGGATTTTCTGTTTAAAAGCTGTGGGTTTGCAATAGGAAATATTGGTGTTTCTTTGGGATATGATTCTCAGCCCTGCCACTGATTTAGCTTCTGGGTTTTTCTTGGGTTAGTTTTTATTTTGTTTTTCTTCTTTAATTTTTCTCCTCTCCTTCCCCCCCCCCCCCTTTTCTTTACAGCATCTCTATTTTAATAACGATAACAGCTCCTGTAAGTCCCTTTTCTCCTTGAAGACTTAGGCGTCAGCAAGGCATATAAAACTTTAGGCTCCAAAAAGATAATGATACAACCTCTTAATTTAAAGGCCCAGCAAATGTAAAAGTTACTGTGGCTGAGCAGCATGCTCCTGTAAGCAGGAGGATGTCATGAACCATTTGTATTCATATTTATCAGGCTGAGATTGGTCTGGTATGCATGAAGTTATATATCAGATTTCTTTTAATCTTTCAGATGTTAGATATTTAGCTCTGATCTTGCTATTAGAAAATTAAGAGCAGTGTGTTGATGAACTGTGTATTTTAAAATAATTATTAAATCCTGTTTCCGTGGGTTTATTTCTCCCTGTTGACAAGGATTACACTTCAACTTTAAGGGCCAGCTATAATTTCAAAATATCTAAAGCTGACATATCAAGGAAACTTTTTGCTGTGCTGAAGCTAAAAATATAAATATTAGATGTGTTCTTTCTTCTTCCACAATCCTCCTCCTTCCACAATGGTTCATTGGCCATGCCTGTTCACCATCAGATGCCACTGAGAGACTTGTCTACTGCTTCACTTTGTGTAAAATGGACAACTGAGAGTGTGGAAAGCTTCTCAGAAAGTTAGGAACAGAAGTAGGTCTAGGATTGATCTCACTTATGTCTGAGACCAGGGCTTTCCTCCTCTCTTTTAGCAGTGGAGCTCATTCTGCAGGGTGTGGGGGGACACATGAACTTTTCCAGACAGAGGAAGATGGTGATGATGCTGTCAAGACAGCAGGCAGCTGTCATTGCTTTTCTGTCTCTTACTGCTTAGAGGAAAAGGCATGAGTGGTTCCCTGTAACTGCGTCAGAAACACATCAAGAGGCTTCCTTTTTTTTCTTCTGCTGCCGTGCTGAAGTGCTTGGTGTTGCACTGAGGAAAAACATCACTATTTTTGCATGAAAGGTCCAGCATCCTATGTAGCTAACCTGAAAACCTTTGCCAAAACCCTCACAAAGGAGTTGTGCTATATGTTGTTCACATCAACAACAGTATATCTACTGATCTCAATGTAGTAAAATTTATCCCCGTATATTAAAAATATCTGACATCCAAAAAGACTGTGTGATGAAATCAAGTCTTCCCTGTATCTTTGCCAGAATAGCCTGGTAATATTCAGAATAGCCTACTGTAATATTCTTGTGGTGGTGTACCCTGGATCAGGGGAGCCACGGAGATACTCTGAACAGCTCCCCAAAGCCATGGGTGTGAGCACATGCTGTGCTTTTGTCTGAAGACTAATAGAAGTGATGAGCACACAAGCACTCATGGTTGCCCTAGAGAACATACTGAGGGCTCTCTGGTAGCAGTGACGAGGTCTCCTGGGTTAGTGGTCTTCACATTACTGTCACCATGGTCTTGCTGTGTTATTGTGTATCTGTACATCAGATGCTGTGTATGGTTTTCTGTTCTGTACATTGCATGTTTTGGGCTTTGTGGTCAACATTCAGTCATTTAAATATTCTTACTAGGACTTTAGTGGGAGTTTAGCTCACTAATACCTCTGAGACTGAATTTTTAAAGGCAATAAAATACACATAATTTGGCACCAACCACCAGGGCCTAGAGGATTGTCTGTGAGCTGGTGGTACCTGTTAGCTGGTTCTTGGGGAGGCAGGAAGTATGAGCAGTTTAAAACATGAAATGCCCAAACAGTTCCTAATATGCTCTATAGAGAAAACAGAAGCAAAGCACCAAACAGAAAAGAATGTGCTACACGGAAAGATATTTGTAATTGCATCTGGTTTCTGAAAACTTACTCTAAAAGAAACCCAACCAAGCTCAAGGCCCCACCAAAACATCCAAAAACCCCCAAATGAAACCAAACAACAAGAAAACAGCATGGACTTAGTTCTTGTCTTTTCTCAGCTTTCATCATCACTTCACTGCAGAAAATGAGGAGGAGCCTTACAAGCTTAATTCAGGTGACAGGCATTTTCAAGACACTGGAGATAATTTATCTTTTTCATATTGAGTTGGTCTTAACTGTGGTGTATGTAGGGAAATAACTTTATTTCTAGGTGAAGTTTTACTTCTAGGCATGCAGCTGTGGGGCTCATCAGCCACTAGACTCCTTCTGTCATCAATGAGCAGAGTCTGTCTAGAAGGCACTTCAGAGCATCTTGGTTATTTTCCTGCCCTGAGCTGCTCTCATTCCTTTGACCATAAAGGGAACAAATTAGGGAGATGTACACATACTCTCTGTTGTCCCTTTCTGGTTTCTGTCTTCAGCATCCTGATAGTCATGTGTGGGTGACAGCTTTCAGTGAAATCTGATTCCTTGCCAAGTTCTGAAAATAGTTGTACTGATTTCTTTTTTCATAGTTTCTAGCAAGATCTAGTATGTAATTTGCATATGTGAAATATGGGCTGTAGTTTGGCAAGAGCAAGTTAAGATTCAGGCTGTGAGTTACCTCCATTGTCTCTAAGGCCCATTGTATGGGCAGAAACAAATGGAGATGATGTCTGCTCTGTGGTTGTGTCCAAGTGCTTTGCTCAAACTGAGGCAGAAATTCCGGATCTTGGGGCACAAACCTCTTTCTGGACAAATCCTCATCTCCCGCAAGGTGGTTTGGGGTAAGAGTTGGTCCATTCCACATTTGTGAAATGCCAGTCTCACATTCAAATGAGATGGTGCTTTTCAAGAGCCTATACCAGACTATTCTATGGAGGTTAGGTGTGTTGGGGCATTCCTCCCCATATATTTCACAGGTTCACTCTGATTCCCAGCATGGTGTTTCTGACAAGAACTCCCTCAGAGCAGGCGAGCTGCTTCCTTGCATAACCTGCCTTGTTACATGCTGACCAGTGAATGCTGAAGAGGAGGATTTCTTTTCTCTTTGCATTCCTCCTGTCACTGCTGTTACTTATGTTGCCTGATCTTCTTCTGAGCTTAATGCCATGCAGCTGGCAGTTTCCAGAAGTGGCTGCTGCCTGTTGACAGATGGACTGGTGGCAGGCCATCAGGCAGCCCAAGGCACCACACACAAATCCCTCCCCTTGAGGGTCAGGGTAGTTGTACTTTGGCATTAAACTCCTCATTGGGAAGATCTTTTTCATATTGTATATGAATAACAAGGAAAATGAGGAGAGAGAGGCTTTGCAAACTCTGACTGTACCTGCCTTCTCTCCTCCAACAAAACAAGGGATCTATTTTCAGGACAGCTGTGTGTCCTGAGCATTTAAATGTGATACTTTATCAGAGGCACCTGTGGCACATGTCAGCATTCACCCCTGTGGTAGTTTGAGCTCTGAGTTCAGGAGCTCAAATGATAATAGATATAAATTCCTCCACCTGCCCCTCTCCCTTTTTTCTCAGCAGGGTGGAGAGAGAGAAGAAAGGGAAAAAAAAAAAGGGGTAGGAGAAAGGAAAAAAAAAATCGTGAAAGAAATATTCTGAAGTCGGTTTGGAAGTAGGAGGAGTAAATTTTTTTTTTCTTTTTTCACAAACGGGAAAGTAAAAAAAAAAATTTTTTTTACATATATATATATATATATATATATATATATATATCAGTAACAGGGGGGGGTTTCACAGAGGTGAGGGATGAGGGTAAGTGGGAAAAAATATATAAAACCAAGCCTGGATGGCCTTGTGTTCCCCTGGATGTCGGTGGATTCAGTTGAGAGAGAGAAAGGGCCCCAGCCACGTGGTCCGGTGCAGGAGACAGTGACAGCAACAGCAGCAGGAAGTCCTCTCGAGCAGACGAGGCAGGAAAAAGGGCAGAGCAGTAAGATATCCCCCCTTTTATAGGCTTGCTGGACAGGAAGGGGAAGTGGAATAGACCACCTCTGAGTCAGGGGACCACCTTCTCCCAGCAGGGGAGGGGCCAAGCCCTCCCCAGATTAAATTTCTTTTGTCCACGTGGGGCTGGGTTCTTCTCAGCCCCATCCAGGATGGGTGTGCCCCAGCACAACCCCTTTTACACTGGTTTCTTAGTAGACAGTGAAATTATGACTTTCACCTACCAATTCTACCTTCATTACATGATACCACAGCTAGCATTACAGCAACCCAGTTATGTCCAAATGCCTAATTGTCGCTCTCAGGTTTTTGTACTGCTGTTCTTTGCATGCTTCACATGCATTACAATGTTGCTTTTCACTTTCCCCCCTTTCTTATCTTGTTGATAGGATGCTGGAGTGTAGTATAGCCTTGGTGCTTCTTATCAGGGATAGCTTGTTTCTCTAGGAAGAAAAGCAGTAATGTGGTTTGGATAAAGAGCCGAACTTTATATCTGTCCATTCTTTGTTTTCATAAATTCCTTGAGATTAAGTAACATCAAAATTATGCAGAGAAACTCTTACATTTACACTTGTCAGCCTCTAATTGCTGAATAAAAGTAGTTGTTGTGGATAGAGTATTTGCTCAGAGATGTGTTTTTGCCAGTTTGGAGCACAATATCTGATTTGGGCTTTGTGCATTTTGATGTTAGAAGGAAGTGCCTATTTCTTCCCCTGGAACCAGGGTCTCCCGAGCCCTGTGTCTCAGCTGATAAAGCAAGCTTGCTTGTGGCTTCCCAAGGTTTAAATCCGACTGAAACAAGTGACGCCAGGGAACAAGGTAATCTTCAGGTTCTTTTGATTATTCCTCACATGTCCTGCAATTGATGGTTCAGTTCTTCCTTTTTGATGTTAGGATTGTTCCCTAGGCTCACTTCCTGGACAGTCTTGGTCAAATACAAGAAAATTACTTTTTTAAAAAAATACGTTCTCCCTCAGACATGGAAAGCTTCTGAATCAAAATGGATTACTTCTTAATGTTTCTCATTTTTATTTTTATTGTCATTTTCCCCAGTCTTACGCTGTCATGAATTAGGTAACTGCCTGGTACTTCTATTGCTCTGAACTACACAAGTTGAAAGATTGCAGCATGCCACTTAGGATTGCGGAGAATGGGCAACTGGAAAACAAATGCTTTTTATTTAAGTATTCAAAATGAGTGAACTCATGTTCATGAGTCCTTAAATGAGCAGTAGAAAATGACAGAAAACCTTCTCTCCCTTTTCTGAAAAGGAGAAATTTTTTAAAAGAAAGGTGAACTAGTGCTAAAAGACATTTTATACCCTCCTCAATTTTCAAACACAAATGATGAGCTCCCTGGGTTTTTGGGGTTTGATTGGTTCTTTTTTTTTAAGAAGTGGTTTCCAGGTAGATGCTAAACTTATGAGGATTAAGGAATTTAAGACTGAAAAGGGCACCCTGTAAGATTAGTTCTCTGCTATCCCATATTACATAATCTCCTTTATAAAGTTGCTACCTAATATATATAGAACATAGAAATAGCTACTCTTGTTTTTTTTTAGCTTTCAGTCACATTCGTGAATTGCTAAGTTCACCCTGCAGATTCTGGATAAAATTTAATTTCTGCTGGCCTCTAGCTTGAGATTTAATTACTGCTGACCTCACTTGGCATCCCAAGTTTGGGAACAGCTGTGTGTGCTGAATCAGATCTTCAGCCTGTTCAAAGTAATTCTCCTGTAAGTCATGTGAGAAGCTGGTACAGCCTGTATGCCATTTCCGTCACTTATAGATGCAAAATGGTTATGCTGAGCTCTGTTATTGTTTTATAGACCCTGGATTCAGAGCAGCAAGGAGCTTCCAAGGTGGAATCTCAAGACAGAAAAAATGAAACCAGCATAAACATTCTTGGGGAAGAGATCAACAGTGAAAGAGTAATTAAGGTCTCATGCTCAAATTGCAGACTAGAGATTTCTGTTAGGCAGCACTTCTCCTTAAAAGGTTCTGCAGAGCTCTTCTGTGCTGAGCCTATTCTCATTGCACTGATTTTAAGCTGCAGGTCATTTTATGTAACATTTGTTCATTGAATATTGACAACTTAGAAACAGGTAGACAATATTTTAGAGTGATGGGAGGGAAGAGACTATGGCTTGGTAGCTGAGCCTTGGTTTTCTGAAATTGGGCAATTCATCTTGAGCAAACTTTAGGGATTTCTGCTGGATGCTACTGTGTTGCATACCCTGTGAGGGAGCAGCTGTGAAGCCACTTAAATTTGGTGAAGTCTTGCACTGATATTACAGTAGGGTTTTGGCACCAACAATGAAATATGAGGATATGCAAACACTCTTGAGGCTCGTCAGCTGGCATAAGGCAAAAAAAAAAAAAGTTAAACAAAAAAAACACAACCCCCCCCCCAAAAAAAAAAACCCAAACTGACAACAAAATCAGCAGCAAAACAAGATCAACTGACCCTTTCTTTCCTCTGCTCTTTTCAACCTAACTCCTAAAAGAATGGCTACTTCTGAGATGAGGAATGCATAAGTGGGTTTGTGTATATATATACATTAGAGTGGTCTTTATCACTATCATATCCAAAACAGAACACCTGGATATCTTCACTGCACTAAGACCAAAATGATGATGTCCCTGGGGTTAGATTTGACACAGCTAGTTGAGAAGCCCTGAGTGGTGCTGTAAACAGATACCTGGGTTGAAATGAAGCTGAGTTAATTCAATACAGGCTCACTTCTAGAGGACAGGTCAGTTGAGCAGAGGTACAATACTGCTTTAACAGATGGACAACTGCTTTGGGAAAGAGATTGAAATAGAGTAAGGTAATTAGGACAGGAGACAAATGTATTGCATGACACTACATACATGACTAGGGCTGAAATCAACAATTACCTTCCTTCAGGTCTTTGGCTGCAACACCGAAACAAAGGAGTATAAAACTTGAAACAAAGCAATACTTCTGTTATGATGTGTTTTATGCACTTACATGCAAGGTACTTTCCAAATACTTGAAAAGGATAATTCTTGCTTCAAAGTACTCATTTTTTAACTATAAAAATATAGAGGTTAGAGACTTTTTAGGATGTCAGGTAGTGATAGGACTAGGGGAGAATGGAGCAAAACTACAAGTGGGTAGATTCAGATTGGATGTTAGGAAGAAGTTTTGAGAGTGGTGAAACACTGGAACAGGTTGCCCAGGGAGGTCGTGGAAGCCTCATGCCTGGAGTTTTTTAAGGCCAGGCTGGATGAGGCTCTGAGCAACCTGCTGTAGTGTGAGGTGTCCCTGTCCATGGCAGGGGGTTTGGAACTGGATGATCCTTGAGGTCCCTTCCAACCCTAACAATTCTATGATTCTATGAAAGAAACTAAATAAACATATGTCATTTAAATAGCGGTTAGAGGGACGGACCTCCTTCTTGCCATGTGGCCCGGCAGACAGGTCGCTCTCCCCACTGGAGAGAAAATGCTCCTTATCTTCTCTGGCAGACCTTGTTTTGGCTACAGGGTTAGAGCAACCAATTTCCTGACCGTATGAGGTTATTTTTGCATAAAATTCCATCTGCATCATATGTTTTGCTTTGTATTTCATGAACTGCTATTACTCTCCATAATCTTTTCTATGTTTTCCCTAACGGTTTGTATGGGCATTTTTAAACCCTCTGGTAGACTCCTTACAAATAGCCAGAGAAAATCTGGGTTCATGGGTGCATTCATAGGGGCTGGATATCTCCCTTTATTATTCATAGCCTGTAGACATGCCACTTTTTGAACCCCTATGCCCGGTTCCCCTAAATTTCTCATTGAGATCATGGTCGGTTCTTCTCTCTCTCCATAAAACAGCCCACATCAGCCCAAAAGGCTACCCTGGCTGTAATGCTTTGTGTTCCATCAAATCCCCAAGCTAAAAAGACCTCTAGACCCCAGAATCCAAGTGCCTTCTTGAGGTCTGACAAAATTGTGTCCCTGATGCTCAGGGAGACATGCTAAAGATTTTCTGTTACGTTTTCATTCTTTTCCCAAGAAAATCTGTCCTGCAACTCATGTCATTGAGCACTTGTATGTGGCCAGATAAATGTTTTCATTCAGTCTTCCTTCATTACGGGGTGCACATGTTTTGGCTTAATTTCTCATCTTCAGAGGAGCTTAACTCCGTATAGCTAGTTTCTGGGGAATTTTTCTCTGATTTTGAATCGGCTGCCCCCCTTCTTAGTTTACGTATTTCCCTTTAGATATGCATGGCTCTGGGGAAGACTTGCCTTCCGCGATTTCTCTTTAGATATGTAGGGCTCCAGTGAGGGACTTACCTCTTCTGGGTTCATCTCCCACGGTCTCTCTTTGGACCTGCACGGCTCCAGGGGAGGGGTCACCACTTCTTCGTTTGACATTGCTGGCATTTGACTCTCATCTCTTGCTGCCTGAGCTCTTGGAGTTACAGTGGACTCTTTAGTTTGCGTTGCAAGCATTTCCCACGGTCTCTCTCTTTGTATCTTTTCATTTTTCAGTTCCTTTTTCAAATACTGAATCTTTTCTTCAGACCTTTTCTGAAAGGTTTTTAATTGTTCCTGTGACTCTTTCTGGAACATTTTAAGCTGTTCCTGTGCCTGAATTAAACAGGATCCCAGGATTATGATTAATTTTCCAGTTGCTGAGTCACAGCAAAGCTCTGTGGTACTTGCTTCTAATTTCTGTAAAATTAGTCCCATTTGATTACAATTTTCCTTAGCCTGTTCCAAATGAAGGGCTTTGATTTCACATCCAATATTATGGAGATACTGTGCTGTTGCGCACCCTGCAGCCCCCTGAGCCATTAGTGTTATGAATAAAGGGGTGCAGGTGGGGAATTAATAACAATATGAATTATTTTAGTAATTTAGAAATCTCACCACCCAAGTTACTTAAATAAAAATTTAGGAAAAAAATATTATTTACAGGTTCATTGCTCAGTTGCACAATATCTCCCAGAATACAGGAACAAATGGTTAAAGATCAGTATTTGGAAAATGATAGAACCCAAGAGCAGTATATTGCCCCTACTAATAAGAGAAGGTATTCCCCAGAGACTTAGGCAGGTTCCCAAATATACACATAGTGCTGGTTCCAGTCATCTTGGTGTCTCTGTTTCTCAAGGAATCCTTCTGGACTATGATGTGTGGTCTGCACGCACGGGGGAGAAAATCCCAAGAGGAGCCTCTAGTGCTCTCTAGCAGACCCATTTCATATCAGCTCATGGCCCAAATGTCCTGCATTGCAAATGCAACAGATCGTCTTCCACATACCAAAAAAAGGGCAAGAAACTGATCAGCATCAGGTTCTGCATTGTCCAGGCTTGTGCTGGCCCAGGGGTCTGCCCCTGACATGGGACTTGGAGGAAGGTGCCCAGGTGTTAGCTGACACAGCCTTGAAAGGGGGGAGGTGCCTTTCTCCTTACCCTTTCTCCTATATTTCTGATCTTCATCCCTATCCCGGCTCCACAAGGCCGGGACGAGGGGTTTTGGATGCATCGCCACAGTGATATTAATGAATGTCTTTTACTTCATTTATTCCTCCACTGGCAGTGGCCTAGTGAAGGCTGAAGCACATGCTGCCAAGCCTCTAATTTCTACAATACAAAAGAAACTGTAATGGAAGCAGTAACTATCTTGGCAACAGCCTAGTGAAACGAAGAATCAAAACTCAATAGCCAGTGTGACTTGTCAAGCTGGTATTCTTCATTGCAGCACTGGGGTACAGAGGAGATCTCTCTCCAAAGTCTGTACCACCTGAACCCCAAATGAACAAAGTAAGTATAGTCCCAAAACATGTATATTCGTAATTTCTACATAAACTAACTCCTCCTAATCTAGAATATTCGAATTTCAAGGATTATATGTTTTTCTTATTACTAATCCTCAGTCTCTATTGACATCTACTGTGTGTTCTTTATGATGACTGCCACTCTGAGGGTCTTGTCCTGCCTCATCCTTGATGAGGCAGTAGCTTAATCTTGCTTATTCCTGTTCAGTTGTTGTTTCTTCTCTCTGTCCTTCACTTGGCAAAAAATAGTGTCAAAACTCCCCCTGTTCGGTGCTGGTCCAGCAGTGAAGCACCTTCAGCTTTATCTTGTTCCTGTTTTAGGAGTCGTTCTGTCTGTGGAGGCTTGCGAATTAGTACCAAAACATGGAATTTGTTAGTTTAACAGACTTATATGGCCTAAACATCACCATCTGCTCAACAGAATGTCATCCGCTACTTATTTTATGAAGTCGTGAGTTTAGGCATTTACAAGTTGCACTAATGTTCCAGTTAGCTAAAAAATAGAATAAGACTCTTTATTAATATAACATTCTAAATCATACTAATGTATTGACTCAATATCTCAAATACTTGTTTCATTAGTAGCTTTAAAATGTCTTTAGTACTTGAAATAAGGTGAAATTATACACACTGATAGCTCTTCTTCTTGAAAGATTTTGCAACAACTTCCATCTGGATGTGGATAGAATCTGTGAAAGTTGCTGCTTCTATGAGGTTGAAACAGATGCATAGTTTGTTTTGTTTTGTTTTCACAATAATGTGGTAAGAGGGAAGCCTTGGAGAATGACCCTTAATCTTTGTTCTTGTGGTTAGCACTGCATGATCATCAGTACTGTCCTGAATGGTCAGGAGCTTAAATTTTAAGATGTTACTGAAGGCTAGAATTTTGTCTGAGAGGTGGTATTGGCTTTACTGCTGTCACTATATAGGGCAAAATAGGCCTTGCTGAGATGTGTCCTCTGTTGCAGAAACTCTGATCTCACTTCGATTTGGTCTCCTCTGGTTGTACAGCTGAAAATGAGAACAGGCATATGGTTCTGCAGTGTGGGGAAACCTTTCTTCTCAGTGTTACCAAGGTTTTAGAAAGCAAAACCACCACAACATTTAAAAATTTTCTGTAGTGGAACTTCATGATCTTTTGTTGTTTGGAGATTATTTAAAGTTTAAAAATACAAGTATTTTGATAAGGTGCAAAATGTGCTGTCACTGACCAGTTTTTGTAATGATTGTTTCATCAGTTGTCCATTTTATGATATCAGAAACTGTCATATTAAAAAAATGAAGACACAGTTTGGATATCTAGATTATTTTTCTCATAACTGGTATCAGTTTATTCCTTGATTGTTTCTGATTGTATTAGGTTATTAGCATTATTTAAAATATAAGGTCGTAATTCTGTAAACCTTGGGGCAAATGTAAGCAAAACTTGGCCTATTCTACTTCAAAATCAATAGCTTGGAGAGTTTCTGGGCAGGAGGTTGTGTTTATAGTGTGCATATGGCACATCTTAATATCTTCTCTTTGAAAGGCAGGTATTTTTTACTTCTGACTCCTTATGTGCAAATTAATAAAAAATTTTGTACAATGCAACTGGACACTGATATGATTAGTATTGAGGTTTCAAATCCTATACTATATTCAGCTTGGAGTCTTCAAATTGCATTTAGCTTGTCCTCTGGGTTCTCCCACCTTAACATATGTCACTCATGTTTGAATAGAAGACCAGTCATTGATTTGAACTTTCACTTTATTCTTAGGAGTTGGAACATCCTCGCTGTATGGGGGCCGCAGGGCATCTGCTTTAATTTATCCCCAAAAGTAGGATATGTTAACATGTGCCAAAACTTCTTTGTAAACCAAATGGTTGTAAGGGATTTTTATTTTTTTCTCAGAACTGCAGCTAATTTAGCTGTCAAGAGAGGTTGCAGTAATTTAGCTGATGGAGTCTTCTGTCTAGCCTGTCATGTCTAGCAACGTCACTCATGCAACAAGTTAGATTAGCAAAGTACTGCTGTTGATGTCTGGCTTTCTAGGGTATGGTAATGATTTGCCATCAGCCAGAAAAATTTCTTTTCTACAATTGGTTGAGTGAAACAGAAATGCTGCTTATATACATTTCTGGATACACCTGTTGTCAGGCTCCAAGCCAGATGGAGATCCGTAGCTTTCAGTTCCAGACAGTTGTTTCTAGTGACAGGGGGTTGTGTTTGCGGGTTAGGCGACACAGGTGTGAGTGCAGAGGAGTGCAAGGAAGCTGTGAAGGGCCTGAAGAATGAATCATATGAAGACTGACTGAAGGAGCTGGGGCTGTTTAGTTTGAAAAAGGAGGCTGAGGGGAGACCTCGTTGTCAACAACTACCTGAAAGGAAGTTGTGGAGAGGTTGGTGATGGTCTTTTCTCCCAGGTAATTAGTGATAGAACAAGAGGGAATGGCCTCAAGCTGCAACTGGGTAGGTTTAGACTGGACATTTTTCACTGTAAGAGTGGTCTGGCATTGGAATGTGCTGCCCAGGGAGGTAGTTGAGTCACTAACCCTGGAAGGTGGTTTGGATGTGGTACTTGGGGATATGGTTTAGGGGTGAACCTTGTAGAGTAACGTTATTGGTTGGACTTGGTGATCCTGAGGGTCTTTTCCAACCTGAATGTTTCTGTGATTCTCTAAGTGCATGAACTGGAGTGTTATTTCAGTACTGTGGTTTCCCACATGCTTAATGTGCTATTTAAAAGCAACCTGGGTGTATATCAGCTCCCACCCTCTACCAGCATGGTAACATTAGCTATCAGGCATTAGGGAATTGAGGAAACCTGAGATCAGCTGTATTCTGCTTGGCTAGTGAGTCATAAATCCTGGTTTATGAGAGCAGTAAAATGTCTGATACTTCTATTTTTTTATATCAAGTAGCAATTTAGAAAAGTATTTTGAACTAGTTTATTTTCTGAATACAATAGCAAATTATTCTTGTAAGTTGGGTTCAATGAGTTTGATTAGTTTGTCCTTTGGTTAATTTTAGCTGTGCTATAGTAGATGCTTGAAAGCAGTGTTAGCTACCATGCTTGTGTGGGGTTGATTTTTTTCCTCACAAAGCAGGTCTCTAACTATGTATATTTATCTTCTGTATATTTTTCTGCATTAACATGGAAGTTGTGGTGTAAGTCTCTCAACATAGTATGCTAAATATAGCACGCTAAAGACATTTTGTATGATTCTACTTTCATATCAACTTCATTATTAAAGGATTAAAAATGTGAAACGATGTGTGATACTTGTTTTCAGTTTCCTATCAGAAGAGAGAAGTTAGTGTTAGTTAATTATTGTGAATGTGATCAAAAATTGCTGTGTTCCAAGTGAACTGTTTTCATCATTTTGCTATCAAAATTAATTGGAGAGATTTCAGTGATCTGTTATGAATCTTACCCAGCAGCGCACTGGTGTATATTGATAACTTTAAGCATATGAACTGACTTGAGTTCTTCTTGGTACACTCGTACTCTGCAATTGCTGTTTTCTAGGCTGGGATCTCAGAAGAATTAACATGCAAACTGAACAAACTGAAATAATTTTTCATCTCCCAAGAGAAACAAACTGCTTTGTAGCATTCACCAATGCCTAAGCCAGAATGGCATGTAGAGTAATTCTTAATAACGAAGAACATACTTCTTAATAACAAAGAGTACTTAATAATGAAGAATACAGTCTTCGTGTTTCCCAATTTTTTCCCTTTTTAGTAATGTGTGTGTGTTTATTTGGAAAAAAAAAACCCCAACATTCCAATATGTATGTGTTAAAATGGTTACCATACTGCCCTTTATATATCACTCAATTCTTTAATATGCTGTGGGTTTTTTTGTCTTCAGAAACTTGAGAGAATAAAGGATTAGTACTTGACTCCTCAGAATTCCACTTCACACAGTGTGCAACAATACAAACAGAAGTTTGGGGGTTTATTGCGTTAAGCGTTCTTGTAATTCCAAATTTCAAGACATTGAATTTTGCTCCTTCTGTGTTAAGACCTCACTCTGCTTTCAATTATTTTGAGTTCTGGAAAGTACAGTACTGACTTCTTCATAACTCTTATGATAATTTAAATTAATACTTTAGTTCTGGGTGGGCTTTTGGGTTGAGGAGTGGCAGGAGGAAAGGAGATGCTTGCCAAAGAAGAGAAGGAACAGAGTAAAAGGGGAAAAATAATGTATTTTTATATATTTTCATGCTTTAAATGTCAAAGGAAGGAGGCAGCTGAGGAGCAGTTTTGACTAAGTGTCTTTTTAGATGGTGTCATTTTGATCAGTAAGGTTATGCATGCTTCTTATGGCATGCCTTGTATTTAGTCTAACACCTAATGAGGAATAGCTCTTGCAACTGCAGAATCCTATCCAAAGGCTACTGAAGTTAGTTGAAGTCTTTCCACTTGTTTCCCTGATGTAGTGATCAGACCCTCCAAAATCAATTTTCATAAAGGATAAATCTAGTAAAGTACAAAAAGTTTCTTTTCTGGATCTTAAGAAATTGTCAAGGAGATCACGCTGTCAGAGGAGAAAGCCATTTTTTAACCCTTTGTCAGTAGTGGCTCACATACAGCTCTAAGATGAGGCCTCTCATGGGCCTGGAGTATACCTTGGGCACTCAGTTTAAGGCTTTGGGATAAGTGTTATATATAAAATGTACATAAGCCTGCTCAGGAATTTTCCACAGGAGCTGCCCAATTGGTATTTGTGCTTTATCAGAAGAAGATAAAACATCTTTATTCTCAGGAACTGAAGTGGGTTGTTTATTTATTTATTTATTTTAAGATGCATTTTGTCTTGTAAAAGCAAACCCAAAAAAAACATATACAATTTCTGGACTTCAGGAACTAGACCTTCAAGAAAGAACATTCTCTCAAGAGCAAAATACTATGATTCAGTAGGTTGCAATGTTGTGCTGTTAATTCAGAATTCTTGTTTGAAGAAAACCTGAGTTCCAAACATTTTAATTTTATGCCCATGTTATTTTGCACTGAATTGATAGGTTTTCATTCACAGTTATTATATATATGTATAAATTAAACTTAGCAGTATTGCATGCAAAACTTACCACCTCATTGCTGATAAGGAATCAGCCATGATGTGTGGTGTTTCGCTCTCTGAAGGTGCTACAGAGCCCAGAACAGTTATCCGCACAGTGAATTTAAGATTGACAGTAGCCTCAATTTTCTTAATTTTTTGTTTGCACACCCCTTTGAAGTCATCTGTGGACCAAAGCTTGGAAATCGGTAGTAATGTAGAAAATGTTAGAGAGCCTGTACTGGAGAGTTCTTGCAATAGGATGTAAATGGCATGGGGTGCAGCACAGCTGTGCCTACACTTGCGAGCATGGGCTGGAGCTGAGTGAGGTATTGCCTGCATTGTGCAGCGTAATGCAGAGACATGCTTCAGATGCTTGCGGTGACAAAGTTTGGTTTCTATTTCCAGCTGACTATTGTATACTCTGCATTCCTGCCCAGATCCCCCCATTTCACTGGAGCGTTGCTCTTGGGTTGAAGTCATTAGAGAATGGCTTGAACCGCTCACTTGTACATTCTCCTTATAATTTTAGCAGCCTGCTCACAGGCTTAGTTATGTCAGGCATGATACTGAAGAGCATTTATTATCTGGGGAAACCGTTGACGTGACAAATGCATAGGGACTGCAAATTGTTCTGTTAGCTGATGTTGGAAGCAGTTGGAATTCAGATAAAAACGCCCTGCGTAGTCTTTTCATTTATATGTATTATGAAGCTATAGTAGATGCAGAAAGCAAAAGGAAAGAAAACTAAACAATACATTCCATTTTACTCCGTTTTGATCATTATAATAATCTGTAATTACAAAATAAAGTTGCAACAATGTTTAGGTGTCAAGCCCAGGATATAACTTGCTGGTTTTAATTCTTAATTCTCTGTTGAGTCTCACCTTGCAAAGATCCTCCCATTTGCCTCAAAAGTCCAGGAAGGTCGAAAAACGGTATTTGTGCTGAGGACTTTGAGTGCTGGCCAATAATGGTCCTTTATGTTGACCCTGGAGCTGAACTCATAGTGATGCTAAAGGCAGGACAATTTTGAGGTGTTTGTACTAGTCAGAAAGGAGTTAAGTGCTAACAGTTTCCAGAAAAACATAATATCTCCTTAGGTAATTTCTAACTGAAATCATGACCTTTCTGAATGCTGGTGTAAGATTATCAGTCAGATAAGGGTGGGGATTGAAACGGTAGGTCACCAGTGCTATTTGATAAGTAGCAGCAGGTATTATTTCACAGTTTAAGGACTCTTTGAATTTGCAGTTTATAAAAAAATATAAAAATATATATATTTTTGCTTAAGGCTGTCAAAGAAATCTAAATGAAAAAAAAAAAGGAGAGATTTATATGGATGTATGTACTAATGTAAAGTACATGAATAAATCTGTAAAAGACAGTGAGAAGCCAGAGTCTTGGAAAGGTTAAAAATGTACTTCAGTGTGGTGTTAAAAGAAGCTATTGTTAAAAATACAACACCAAGTGGGATTTAAAAATATCTTTCTTGCCAGAAACATGAACAAATTCTATTTTATTTTCCTGCTCTTATTTCAATAGGAAGGTTTAATTTCATTCCCGTGGGAATGGTCATGCTTTTGAGTAGATTGGTCTCTCTTTAGTAAGATCTTGAATATATCACTAAGCAGAGCATCCATGTAACAAATGCTTTGTAGATGCTGCTTATATGATTATTGCAGTGTGGGCTTGTGAAAGAAGGTTACAGTGAAAACACAAGGTCAGCAATGAAGCATAGGATGTAGTTTGTGTTCACAGGGAACGGGGAGATATAATAAATAATGTATTTTTAGACCTGTTTATGTATTCTGGTTTGTGTTATATTCACCCTTTCATATAGGATCAAGCTCACGTCTCTAGAGCTTTTAGTGTTGTAAGTGGTTTCACACAGAGAAGTTCTGAAATCACAGATGCTTCATGATGAAAGCACCACTGTTAACAGATCCATTAGTCGGTGGAGCACAAACTGCATGTTGCAGTGTAATTTTTCATGTACCATGACCATCTCCATCTTCTGCTCCTGTACGTAGTTTTTGTACATCAGCCATTTTATCTTTCTTTGCTCTGTATTTGCTTAAAAAATACAAAAAACCAAATGACAACGACAATGAAAACCCCCAAATTTTAGAAGTTCTGGTGTACTGGTGAGCAACAGTCTTTGATGGTAGGTGTATCCCTCATGCCGGACTGCACAAGGAAGGAATTTTGTTGCGGCTTACTTCCTTCAGTAGTGCTTGTGTTAACATTGAAGTGTTGTTGCTTCTGCTCTGGGAGCAACAGGCCTGAGTTTAAGTAGCTTGTTGATACTTCATTCAGGCCTGCTCTGCACAGATTGAAGCTTTTCATGAAGGGCGGGTTTGGCTTTTGGATCAGCATGGTATATGCATGTTCTTGTAAAATCACAGTATCATAGAACCAACCAGGTTGGAAGAGACCTTCAAGATCATCAAGTCCAACCTATCACCCAACCCTATCTAATCAACTAAACCATGGCACTAAGTGTCTCATCCAGGATTTTCTTGAACACGTGTAGGGACGTTGACCCAACCACCTCCCTGGGCAACCCATTCCAATGGCCAATCTTTCTGTCTGTGAAGAACTTTTTTCTAAGATCAAGTCCAAACTTCCCCCTGCACAGCTTGAGACTGTATCCTCTTGTTCTGTTGCTGGTTGCTTGGGAGAAGAGTTCAACCCCCACCTGACTACAACCACTCTTCAGGCAGTTGTAGATGGCAATAAGGTCTCCCCTGAGCCTCCTCTCCAGGCTAAACAGCCCCAGCTTCCTCAGCCTCTCCTCATAGGGCTGTGCTCCAGACCCCTCCCCAGCTTTGTTGGCCTTCTCTGGACTCAGCATCTTTCTTGAATTGAGGGGCCCAGAACTGGACACAGCACTCAAGGTGTGCTCTAACCAGTGCTGAGTACAGGGCAGAATGACTGAAATAATTCCAAGCAGCCTTTCTTTGGAGGTTGATTATCTTCAGGCATACTGAAGGTGCTTCCATTATGAATTTCCACTTCAGAAACTGTTGTACCTCCACAGCGTGCAGTGCTGCCAGGGTGACACAATATTTAAAATCTCAGTCTGACATAGGGGAAGCCCTTTCAAACAAACTGAAAAAAATCCATCTCCACTTTATGTTTTAAAAGGAAAAACTTAAGTCAGTCTGTTCACATGATTTAGTTAAAATGTTTAGAAGTCTTTGCTCCATTATTTCTGTGGTGCCAAAACCTGACAGTAGCCACTTTGCTTCTTGATCATGGCATCTTCTTGCCTTCTGTAACAGGAAAGGTTTTATGTGTGCTTATCCAACTAGGCTTTTAAAAATTCTGTGTCTGCTTCTCATGCAGCGTATAACCCACCAAAGTTTGATGCCACATCAAAACTTGCTGTTGTTCTCTCTCCCAGGCAAAGGGAAGAATAAAATGGGCTAATGTGATGAACCTGCTGTGTAGCGGAGGGGAATTTTCTGAAGATAGAGAGGAGGGTTTTGGGAAGGGAATTTGACACCATTGCTGGGATGCCCTTTACTGTCTGGCTGCATGTCAAGGATGCTGATAAATGTTTGCACCTACCTTTCACTAGGAAAAGTGTATTGAGAAGTCCTGCTTACACTCTATCTGCCACCGCTTAAGGGGAACTGAGCAGAAAAAAATTGCCCACTGAAAAACCTGACACACAGTTGGATTTACAATTTGTATATGATGAATGAACCACTCCTGAAATTATATTTTCAAACCGCAACTCTGCAGAGGAGGAAAAAGGAGCTGCTGATGTGTGCTGAACATTCACCCTTGCTGTTCCATGCTGGTGTGGAAGTGTTTCAGTGGGTTGTTGCACCTTGGGTCTGGGCTTTCTGTGCAGGCTGATTTTTTGGCATGAGAAGTGTCTTGAGAATCACAGGTTGATATCAATTCAATACTAACTCAAAGTGCAGAGAATAATTTACTGAGCCAAGCCATAATGCTTTGAAGACGCTGCCTTTGGGCTAGCTTACGTTTTTTGCATGTGCATTTGAAGGTGACCTTCATAGGGAAGTATGTGAATTTTATGCTCTCTATTCTCTGTGGAATTTTTCTCTTTTTTTTTTTCATGGAAAAGGAGGGACAGTTACATGTTAGCCAACTTTGCTTCATCTTGCTGTAGGTTCATTTCCAATGCATCTAGCTTTCTGGTGGTATCGAGAAATACCTTTTTCATCTACTATAAATCACTTTTTCTCCCCTATATATCTACCATTCAGTAGGAACAATATTGCTGTTATCATAGGATCATATGATCATAGGATGTTAGGGGTTGGAAGAGACCTTCAAAGGTCCAGCCCCCCTGCCAGAGCAGGACCATAGAATCTAGCACATTTATTAAATTCCCTCTCAGTCTTCTCTTCTCCAGACTAAAAAGCCCCAGGGCCCTCAGTCTCTCCTCACAGGGCAGTGCTCCAGTCCCTTACTCATCCTGGTAGCTCTCTGTTGGACTCTCTCCAGCAGATCCCTGTCCCTCTTGAACTGGGGAGCCCAGAACTGGACATAATATTCCAGGTGAGGTCTCACCAGGGCAGAGTAGTGGGGAAGGAGAACCTCCCTACTGCTCCTTAATGCACCCCAGGATCCCATTGTCCCTCTTGGCTGCAAGGGTATGTTGCTGGCCCATGTAGAACTTGTTGTCTACCAGCACTCCCAGGTCCTTCTCCACATGGCTGCTCTCCAGTTAGTTATCCAGGATTCTGAGGTTGGTGAAGGAGCCATTAGCCCAGCCCTTATGTTGGCATTGGAGCAATGAAGCAGGTATACCAAGAGCTTTCTACAAGTACTAGTGTAGCATGGGCAGTTTGGAGCACACCAGGTCCATGTGCCTCAGATTTTCTGCACCCCACATCCCAGGCATTCATGTAGCATCTTGGAAGGATTAATATGCCATCTTTCCTCCTATGCTCAAAGAGTCTCAGGGCCTATCCACCTATTTTGCTGTTGCTCCATGTTATTTGAAACACATGACTGCAATTCATTTGAAGACTTTGCAGTAGCATTCTCCATGCCTCTAACATAAATGTGCTGGTTTGCAACAAGAGTTTTTGACCTATTAAACCAGCAAAGGGAAAGGGGGAGAGGTGTGGGATGGGACTGAAAGGGAGGAAATCTGCCATGAAGACAGCAGGTGGAATACAGTTTTGGTTATTTCATTAGGCAACCTTGAAAAAGAGCAAGGGTTTTTTACTTGAATGCCTGCTGTGAATAGAGATGTATTTATTTAACCTGAAGGTGGCTTATACACTTTGCCACAAAGCTATTCATGTTCGTAGGATCAGGCAAACATTTCTGCTCTCCTCCTCGCCTCTGATGCTTGCTTGAATGAAGGTAGTCTTGCTGAGCCAGAATTTGCTTTGGTAAGGTGTGGTTTAGTGTTGCTGCAATATCCTGGGTTGGGGTTCTTTTTGCTTAGGGATTGAGGTTTGTTGCTGTTTTTCTCCACAGACACAGTCTTCTTGATTTATGCCTCACTGAAGTGCTGAGGCATTATGGGTTAAATGAGAGATAGCATGTCTGCCAAAACAAAGCATAACAATATGTTCCTCTTTTCTCTGATCTTTAGTGAAATCGCTCATCAGTATCATGGGTTTATAGCCTTGTCCACTGCTTGGTTTGATTAATTTTTTTAATAGGTCCTTAAAATGACAAAACTAAGGTACAAAATTAGGGGAAAAGAAAAAAATCGGGGGGGGGGAGGGGGGGGAGAGGAGGGGGAGGGTGGAAGAACACCACAGCAACCCACCGAGAACCTCAAAGTAAACAAAAAAATCCCAAAACAATAAAACCAAAACATAGCAATAAACAAACAAACTAACAAAAGAAAAGCCAAACCCATGCAAACTGAAAATTGAAACCATTATTACTTTCTTATTCTGTTGATGACACATTGTGAAACATGTTCAAAGCTACTTGGTTGCCGGAACGTCTTGCACCAGAAACGGGCAGGTGGTGGCATGATTTACTGAGTGACTGGTTTTCCTGCACAGCTCTGCCTCTTAACTTGTGCCCTGTGATAGAGGCTGAATTCTTTCTCAGTATTCCTTGCTGGGCTCCATCACCATTGTAACTTCCTTAATTTTCTCCTTTGTCAACCCCCCCATGATTTTGCCAGGGAATTTACCTCCCCCCAAAGTAAGGATGAGACTTGCACTGCTGATGCTTAGCTATCGCCTGTAGAGCAAGGAGGGGTAAAAATCGAACCCAAATCTCAGGTCACTGATATTTACTTCATTATTTTATTGCTGTTTTTAATTTAAAACAGCAACAAAATTTAAAAAAATTCTTTCCTGCCTTTCAAAAAGATGTTGAAACAGTTCTTAAAAAATAGTACATAAATGCCTTTTTAATCTTTGTAATTTCACCCAGCAAAACCAGGACAATCTGTTTCCCTGACTGATATTTTTTTCCTGTGAGAGTAGGAAAGCTTGTATAGCTGGAACCTGGCAGGGGTAAAGCATTTGGCATTGGATGGCAACCTAAATCAGGTACCTGCTGCATTAACTACATTTGGGAGTGTTGATTTTGGATATAGGCAGTGAGAGATATTTTTTTTTCTGAAGGGTTAGTTTCAAAGCAGTATTCTCTCAAATCATACTCACTGAAATTTGACTTTTCATGAAATTTATTTTAGGAAGTTGTTGAGAGTTTTCACTGGGAGTATGTGTAGTATTGATGGACTGTGCTGCCACTTAGAAACTGAAAAATAAGTTCTAGTATTTTTGCCGTTATTAAGCGTCAGTGATATTTCCAGAAGGTGTTGGGGTTTTTTTCTGTTCCAATAGCTAATTTAAGCAAATTTCTGAAAATAGTTGCAGAGTGAGCATCTAGACAGCTCTGTGGCTTTGCTAAATACAACGATCAGTTAATTTCTTTTGTTTACAAAGAAAAGGGAGTATTTTGCATGGCTGGATTCTGAATTTTGCCTGAGCTAAGCCTAGAAAGCAAACAGGAACTCTGTGATAGCTCTTCATCTGCAAGAATGATTGAATGGTAAAAAATGTCAGGATCAGCAGAGGAGCACCATTGAACAGAAATGAGCAAATGTTTGTTAAGTGTGTCTTGTGAAACTGTATGTGAAAAATTAATGGAATGTTCAGAACATTTAAATAAAGAGAAAATAAAGGAAGCCAAGTATGGCAGTACTTCATTTTTGATGATTTTCTCCCTTGCTATCTCAAGGTTTAAGATATCCACTTCCTTGACTTTCAAAATGAGACACTTTTCTGCTATGTTTTTAAGAAAGCTCTAGGCAGCCCTGGCACGTGCTGCAAATGGTGTGAGCCAGTGTTAAGAGGACTTTTGTTTGCTGCTTCCTGTGTCGTATTTGCTTGCTGCTCAGTGAATAGAAGCTAGGCGTAGAAAAGAATAAGCAAAAATAATGAACAGTGGAGAAGTCCTAAAGAAATTAGTTAATGTCTAAAGTAGCTGAATGGCTCAAAAAAACGTAGGCCTGCTATTGTCAGTTTGAATTTTCTCCCTGTGGATTTCACATTACTCGCATCACTCGTCGTACAAAATAGGGCACTAGGTGTCCCTTGATTGTTTGTGACAGTGCATTTTTTTACTTCTGTTTATTCTTTGGACTTTCACTCCTTCTGTCTTCTGAGATGCGGGCAACAAAGAAAGATTCCTGACCTCATCACAACTTAAGAAATTTCATTGTTGAAATCCCTTCTTTGTATTTTCTCTAAAATATCATGGATCTTTTTGCATGACCCAAGTGGTGATGTTTTTTGTTTCTTACTTGGGAACATGAGTTTTAGTAATAAATACATAGAGATTGGCAGTTGCTGCTGCAATTAACTTAAAATACATCCATTTATGATTACTTATATTTTTAAAAAATAATTTATCAGCTTTAACTGATCTGTTTTCAAGAAATATGCTCTAAAATGATACATGATAATAGATGTGTAAGCAGCAAGTGTGCCCTCAAAGAAGGAGCCAGGATGCACTTACGCAGCAGAATTTAAGGCAGCAGAAGAGTGCTCGTATTCTAGCATACCTGCACAGTACCCAGGTCCTACTGCAACTTCCTGCCAGCTGCTTTAGGCTTCACTGTAGTTGTTTTTGTAACTAATGATGAACTTGTCCATATATAATGTTCCTCTGCCTTGCATCTGAAGTCTGATTATGACCAAGATTGCTGAAAAGCTTGGTGCTTAATACTTCTCAAATGTAATGCACTTGAGGTGGTTTAGATAGACACAGACCCCAGGAAGCAATGATATTTTGATAAACACAGAAGTTGTGGTGTAAACTCCATTCCAGCATCAGTGCTGTCAAGTGTTGGCAGTATTGATAGGGAGTGGGCAAGAAGCTTCCCTACGGTTCCTCATTATGAGTTATCACTGGGCAGCTATTTTGAGTCATACTATGGCAGAGTTGTTGACCTTGTAGTGTATTCTTCTTGATTTGCTGAGAAGCTGCACAAGTGTCAGGTATTTCTTCTAATTCAGGTATGTAAGAAATGTAGATTCTTTAATTGCTGATATTTTGAAGTTTTACATTATCTACAAAACTGACCTGGGGTTAACTGAGATTTTATGTATTGATGAAAAATTTTCTGTAGGACAACATGATTTAAAAAAGCAGGGATATAACTGTAGGAAACAAACCACATCTATTTAGAGGGACTTCTGGCATATCTTTGAAACATTGAGTGGTTAAATAGCCTTAATACTATCATGCCAGAGATTAAACAAGCTGATTAGTACAGTAACATAATACAGAGAAAGGGAAGGCTGACTCCATGAATATGCAGCAGCAGATACATAAGACTTGAGTCTCAAAAATTCAGTGTTTACAACAAATGCAGGGAGTTTTATTAAACTATACTGTGCTTAATCCAATTCAGTTTCTCTGTAAAATCATTACCACTTATTCTGCTGACCACAGTTCACTATTCACTGCTGAGGTGGGAGTAGGGGATCTAGGACAGAATGTAAAGTATAATATTAGGGGCTCTTGCCTTGTGTTGTCTTCATAATTTACAACAGCCAGAAGGTTTCTCATGAGACACTCAGACTTTTTTTTGTTTGTTTCCAGATATCTCAAATGCCATCAAACTCCTGAGCATTATAAAGTAATTTTGTAATGTCTATTAAATTAAATTTGAAGCATTTATTCTCAAGCTGTTTATTTTGGAAGTTTGTTACTTCTATTTTAGGCCTGAAGAAGCATTTGAATCTCCTCTGTTTCTTTGCATCTCTTTCCCGAGTCCATTGCTATCATTCTGTACAAACCCCACTTTGAACAATAAACTGCATTTAAAAGAAAAGTAACAGCAATAATAGCTGCATTTAAAATGTCTTAAGAAATCATAAACATTTCATTTTCTGAATGTTTTAGGATTTTTGATAGTTTGATTCCAGTGAGGTTTGTTCCTAAAACTGAGGTGCCCAAATTTGCACTTCATTTTCCAGCTCTGTCATGTCTAAGCCAGTTGAAAGAAGTTTTAAATTGTAAGCTAAAATACTGAAACAAAATCTTTTGAACAACATGGATGCCAATCTAACTTCAGGCATTCAAAGTAAATGTTCCCTGGAAGTCCCTGCCTTGCCTGGTACATATGTAAAGACAAATACCCAAGTCCTTTTCTAATTCCAGCCTTCTTTGAAATCAAAGATCACTACAGCATGCCCATGTAACTGCCAAAGATCATAAACCCCTTCCAAACAGCCTCAGTTTTATTGACATAATGGCATTCTGTATCAGGAGTTATTCCTTACTGAAAAGAAATGAACCAGACAGACCTCAGTATCCATGGGGCCTGTTATTTTCAATATTTTTATCAATGATCTTGACAAGGGGATTGAGTGCACCCTCAATAAGTTTGCAGATGACACCAAGCCGGGTGTCTCTGTCAATCTGCTACAGGACAGGGAAGCTTTACAATGGGAACTGAACAGGTTAGACTGATGGGCCAAGGCTAATTGTATCAAGTTCAGCAAGGCCAAGTGCCAGGCCCTCAACTGGGTCACAACAACCCCAAGGTAAGCTACAAACTTGGGGATGTGTGGTTGGAAATCTGCGACTCGGAGAGGGACCAGGAGATATTGGCTGATGGTCAACTAAATATGAGTCAGCAGTGCCCAGGTGGGCAAGAAAGCCAATGGCATCCTGGCTGTGATTAGAAACACTGTGGCCAGCAGGAACAGAGAGGTGATCATCCCCCAGTACTCAGCACTACTGAGGCCACACCTCAAGTATTGTGTTCAACTCTGGGTCCCTTACTACAAGAGGGACATTGAGGTTCTGGAGTGTGTCCAGAGAAGGGCAACAAGGCTGGTGAAGGGCCTGGAGCACCTGGCCTGTGAGGAGTGTCTGAAGGAGCTGAATTTGTTCAGTCGGGAGAAGAGAAGGCTGAGGGGAGACCTCATTGCTCTCCACAGCTACCTGAAGGGAGGTTGGAGCAAGGAGGGGTCAGCCTCTTCTCCTTGGTGTCAAGTAACAGGACCAGAGGAAATGGTTCCAAGCTGTGTCAGGGGAGGTTTAGGCTGGATATTAGGAAATATTTTTTCACAGAGAGGGTTATCAAACATTGGAATGGTCTGCCCAGGGCAATGGTAGATTCACCATCCCTGGAGGTGTTTAAGCAGCGTGTAGACCTAGCACTTACAGACATGGTTTAGTGTTTACCCTTCATTGCTGGGTTGAGAATTGGACTGGATGATCTTTGAGGTCTGTTCCAATTGGATGTTTTCTGTGATTCTGTGACATTAATGTAGCTGATTTGAAAAAACAACATTCCAAGAATCCAACAGCAGCCCCTCAGCACACCACATCACACCGAACCCCACCACACCCCACCACACTGCACCACACTGCACCACACCGTACCCCACCATACCGCGCCCCACCACACCACACTGCACCGCACCCCACCACACCGCATCCCACCACACCGCACCCCACCACACGGCACCACACCACACCCCACCACACCGCACCGCACCACACCACACCACACCGCACCCCACCCCACCGCACCCCACCACACCACACCCCACCACACCGCACCCCACCACACGACACCACACCACACCCCACCGCGCCACACCGCACCACACCACACCGCACCACACCACACCGCACCACACTGCACCGCACCACACTGCACCACACCACACCACACCCCACCGCGCCACACCGCACCACACCACACCGCACCACACTGCACCGCACCACACTGCACCACACCGCACCCCACCACACCGCAAGACACCCCACCGCGCCACACCGCACCACACCCGCACCACACCACACCACACCCGCACCACACCACACCACACCGCACCACACTGCACCGCACCACACTGCACCACACCGCACCACACTGCACCACACCATACCACACCACACCACTTTCCCTGGCTGCCACCCTTCTGCATCCTTCCAAAGGAATCAATACTCTGGAAACAGCAGCCATTAAAGGGAATATACTGGACTTAATTTGAGATTCAGACAAAAGGTTTCCATTGTTATTCTAATTCTATGAATCCAGGTTGAACTTTCATTTCTGGAGGAAACAAATTTTCTAAAGAGGCTTGAAAAATTCCTAACTGAAAGTTTATAGCTTGAATGCAAATTGCTGTCATCATCATCTAGCAGATTGCTTTTTGTTTCTCTGTGCTAATGAGTCAAAATAATTTTAGATTTTTCTAATTATTTTTTATCTTTTATTGCTGGTAGATGGTCTTTTCTGCTCTTGTTCCCTTCGTACACTAAAATCTTCTGGGAAGATTTTATACAATAAAACCCAGTTCATACTGCAAGTAATCAACAATTTTCTTAATTGCATTAATCTTCAACTATATGCTGCAAGCACTAGAGGTAGTGTTTGTTTGCCAGCTTGTTTGTGAGAAATTTGTTGCATAGCTCAGTATTCCAAATCCCAAGCCATGTTGTTGACCTCTGATAAAGCCTGTGGTTTAGGTGGTGCTCTGATCTGTTCCCACAGTAAGAGCCGCTAGATTAAAATGCATTTAAAGTGGAAATATTTGTATTTGCTTTCAAAATTCTTCTCTGCAGAACTTCTCAAAATGATACTTAGCATCCACTTTTTCAGAAAATCCCATCAAAACCTTCCCTAGTAGCTCTTTACAACATGGCTAATGCAAGCTTATTTTCCTTGAACCTGTGTGAATAATACTCCTCCACAATCAGGATTTTATATTACAGTTAATCATACATGTGTTCTGCATTTTTTTAAAGTTGTGTGCTTCAGAAATTGTTGACTCTGGGTTTAATTATCATGTAAAGGAACAGCTCATCTGAGAAACTTTTCAGGTGTTTTTAGTTGAAACAAAATGCTGAGCTTTAGAAGATGGCTGAAATGTGGGGAAGAGTTTTCAATGCAGTGTTCATGGAACAGTTCAATAGAAGTTGTGAAAACCATCTAGTACCACTGCTGGGTCAAAGGCATCACCACTGCTATTTGAAGTTCAGGCTCACCAAGATTTCATCAAAGATAGCTTTGTTTACACAGGATTTCTAGAATATTGTTAGAACAAGGAAACAATTAGTTCATTTTCTCTCTTTAGCTTGATGTGCAGTTGTACTCTACCACAGAGGCTGTTGCCATCCAAATGCTCTCTTTCTAAGAACAGATGATTCCTTGCTGTTTCAAATAGAAGAAAGTGAAGCAGGTATTAAGGAAGAATAAGGAAACACAGGATATCTAAGAAGGCCTGTGTGAATAAGCAGCAGCAAGCAGAGGTTTTTGGCAACCAGCAAGTGGGCTTTTGGTTTGGAGAGAGTGAAATGGCAGTGCTTCAGCTGATGCTCCGTGTATAGCATCGTTGCCATTCATTCACAGCAGGCCTGTGACAGAAGTTGTGCAGTTTCTTTGAACATCTGAGTGCACATGTGCACACACTCAGCCCATAGGAGTGTTCAAAACCACATGGAAGGTCTGGGTAATGTTCACATCACCTTGTAGCTGGCTTCTTCAAAGCAAGCATTAGTGGCAGTACAACACAAGCAAAGATCTGAGCTCAGTCACACGTAGCTTTGCTTATTCTGCCCTGGATGCATGGTGCTTTCCAACAGTAAATCCGTGGTGGTGACATATTGCATAGGATTCACTGCGTTTGCAACAGCAGTGCCACAGATCATTGGCATCAGCAAATTAAAAGGAAAGTAATGTGAAGTCTATGTCTGTCTACAAGTAGGACTAAGTTTTACTTACGACCTGAAGTAAGGCTTAATAAAGATGATTTTGGGGAGGAAAGGGGAATAGGGGAAAATTAAGTACCCCTCAGCACACCTTGTGATACAGAGCTTCATGTCTATGTCAGCAATTTAAAGGGAATCTACCGTGATTTGTTTGTGTACATGACAATGCTTAAATCTTACTGAACCTTCTTACTCAACTGCCATCCACAGAGACTTAAGGCACCCAAGGGTAACTGGTTCAGGTTCATTTGCTGTGAGAAAATTGTTAGCATGGACTTGGTGTCAGCTGCAAGAGCCTCACATGGAGTAGTAAAGTGTCTGATGCTTGTTTTGTCCTATTCTGTGGGAAGTTTTAGTGGCATCAAGGAATTTCTTTTAAAGTGGAGATGCTGGAAACCCCACCTGGTTTGAACCCACAGACATTTGCTGGAAGAACACAGCAATTCACCTGTCATCCAAGTTTCTGGAATTCATAGAGGATTCCTTCCTTATGCAAAAGTTAAATGTGCCAACCAGACATGAGGTACTGCTGGACTTGCTGCTCAGTAATCAAGAAAACCTGCTTTGTAATATCTCTGTTATTGACTGCCTCTCTTACATTGATCATGATATTGTGGAATTTGGGATCTTTCTGAACACATCAATGGTTAGTTCCAAAACAAATAGTTTTTTATATTTCAGAAGAGCAAGCTTCAGTGTGCTCAGGGCTCAGTTGGAAGTTTCCATGGGAAGCTTCATGGGAAGCTTCCAGGGAAGATAAAGATGTTGGCAAGTGCTGGGAGTTTTTCAAGAACCCTCTGCTAGATACACAAAATGAGTTCATCCACTCTAAAAGCAAGGGATAGTTGGAACAAGAGATGTCCTTGGCTTGACTGCAAGCTTCTGGATCCCCTCAGAACTAAAAGGGAAATATACCAGAGATGGAGAAGTGGAACTATTGAACTATTGAAGGCAACAGCAGGGTATGCAGACATGCAGTTAGGAAAGAAGATTTCAGCTTGAACTGCAATTGGCCAAAGATGTCAAAAACTTTGTGGTAGATTAAGGGAAATCAGGAGTTAATTAGTACAACCAGAAAGAAAAGTCCTCCAAAGGCTAAAAGAGTTCCAGGGGGACAGGCAGTTCATCCCAGGATATTGTGATCTGTTATTCTATTCTTTTTTTTATTCACCTCTTCCCAAAGGAGTAAAGAAATCTCTCCACACTGGATTGGAAAGAATTAGAAGTTTAAACAGAAGTACTTTTCATAACTACACACAACACTGCAAAAGCATCTAGAATACACAAATTCCAAAGTCCACGTCGGCCATGATTTCTCCAAAAACCTCATTAGGCCAAAGCTTCGTGTTCCATCTTGGCCACGGTTCTCCAAAAACACCTCCTTAGGCCAAAGCATTCCACGACCTTCCAGGCCAAAAACCCAGGTGTCAAATACCCCCTCCCCCACTCCATCCTCCCCATGCCTCTTTACCCCCTCCCCATTCCAAACCAAAGTGGCACAGCTAAAATTCAACTTGCCAGCTCTGAATCCCACTCCCCCGCACAGCAAAGATAAGGGAGCTTGTGCTGTTCCCTTATAAAGGGGAGATGCAGGCATTATGGGATGGAACAACGTAATTTCCTGTATGCACCCACTGGGCTAGACTGTTCAGCTCCTTCTACCCTCGGCACCCTGGAGGAATCATCTCTATGGTTAGGACATTGGCCTCAACCTATAACAACTGAAAAGGCAGAGATCCTCAAAACCTGCCTCAGCTCCATCTTTACCAGAGCTGTTGGGTCCCAGGCCACAGGAACACAGGTTGATGCAGACTCACCTTCAGTGAAGGAGAGTTGATGCATCAGCTATTACAGGAGCTTGATCCATATGAACCAGTGGGCCCAGGTGCCATCCAGCCAAGGGCTGTCTGATGTTTCAAGCTCACTCTCTGTTGTTGCTATTCCTGAGCGTGTGGTCTGGTATGTTGACTCTGGAGCCTGCCGGCATCAACACGGAGAGCAACAACACAAACTGACAGGCCAGGTTGTGAGGAAGTGACCGCTGCTGCAAGTAGGCTGGAATGGTTTTGGTGTCAGTTTTGGTGAATGTTGCAGTGCCTCAGCTTTGAAGGCCAGGAAGAAGGGTCATCCTTCTGGTGATTCATTTGTGTGCCATAGGAGAGGGACTATAATTGGCATCTCAGCATTGCAGCCTTTTTTAATATATTAAAGATAGTGGAAAGAGGTTTTCTGCATGGAACTTCTGTAATTGTTAATGTCTGTATTTCTTGTTAAAAAGTCTTATAGGAGAAGTGAGCCAAGACTGGATTGCCAAGGAGCCTAAAAGTGTTCTATTGTTGCTTTTCTTTGCTTGAACTTCCTTTTTAAGCTAGTTGAAATTACTGGTCAGCTTCTGTTTGTGAAGGCTTTGGGTGGGAAGGTAAATTAATATATTGACGTTTTGTTTGCTTTTCCTAAGGGAGCAATTTTGATTTTTGATCTGCAGAGACTGAACGAAAAGTCTCAAAAAGGAGCTAAAATAATCCAGTGTATTGCTCCTATGGAGTGAAAATTTACTATCTTCTGGGATATTTTAGTTTGAATTTTTAATATGCAAGTTTACTGAATTTTGTATTTGTTTTTGGGGTTTTAATCTTTGTGTGCAGATAAAGGTGCTGACTTATAATTTTTTCCCATATAGTTATGAAATACTCTTTGGTACTTTTTGGAACCTAAATCATTCCTTTCTTATGTCATGAGGTAAAAGACTTCTGTGTGCTACCTGGGCCCAAACCACCAGTGATGAATGTTCTCCTCAAAGCTTCCTAGCAGCAGAAACAAAACCTCTTCAGATGATTGACTAAAAATTCCATGCAAAGTCTGGCTATCTCAGAAAATCTTGAGTTGTAAGTTAATGTACTGGGATGTTTTTACTTGGTTTGGATCTATTTTTGGTTGTTTTATACTGTACTGGGCCAAGCTCTTTTTGGTGGTACACAGTAATAAGACAAGAAACAACAAATTCAAGCTTGAACATAGAAGGTTTCACCTCAATATGAGAAGAAACTTCTTTACAGTGAGGGTGACAGAGCACTGGAACAGGCTGCCCAGAAAGGTTGTGGAGTCTCCTTCTCTGGAGACTTTCCAAACCCACCTGGATGCATTCCTGTGAGGACTTCATCACTTGATCCTGCTTTGGCAGGCGGGTCGGTCTGGATGATCTCTTGAGGTCCCTTCCAACCTCTAATGTACTGTGATACCAAGATACTGTATTGGCACTGCAGTGCAAGACCACTCTGCACACAAGTAGTATGGCACTTGGATACTTTTTGATGGTTGCTCAAAAAGGCAGTCCAACCCTGGTCACTAAAAACGTGACAACACAGAGAATGAGAGGGCATGTTGGTAAAACACTGAGCTTTTTATTTTCTTCTTTTCACAGTTATTCTGTTATGACAGCATTTAGAATAACAGAACAAGCTGATTTTCCAGAGCTGAGTAGTGCTGAGTAAACTGGCTGTATTTAATCATTGTAAATGTAGCTGATGTTAAGCAGTGCTTTATTTCAGTGGCTGGTAGTCTTCTGTGAACACACAGAGTCCCATCCCTGCTGCCATGCCTCTCAGTGCTTTCATCTGAGCTATCCTTACTCCTTCCTGCTGGGAAAAAGGATGACAGTTCATTTCATCTGCCTTGTGAACAAACACAAAAGCTGTATTTCCTGCATGGTGGTTTTTCCTTCTCCTCCCTAGGGATGAAGGGACACTGATTAATTCCAGCTGTTTCATTTACAGCCAAGGACAGGTCCCATCTGAAATGCTGGAGACATTCACTGCTATGAGAACCTGATCCTTTCTGAGATCTGAAACTGTTTGCCTTTGATAGGCTTTTCCAAAAGCAGAGTCTGAGCATCTCAGACACAGGAGATGGTAAATAGATCTAGATCTTAATCGTGAGACTTAGATTTTTGCATATGTGTTATCTAATCTGTGTTGCGTGCCCAGTCTGCATAAGTGTGATTAAGCCACTGTAATACTCAGTACTAAACTGCAGCTTTTGTAAATGAGAAGTCACTGGAGGTCTGAGAATGGTGATAGTTGAAGAACAGGTGACTGATATGAGGCTTTTGATGAAAGAATTGAACGGAAGATCTGATTGGGGACTTCTACACCACCTCCATTCTTCCCTTCTGCCCCCTTTATTTCATCCCTCTCCATTCTACTAGAAGTCATAAGGACTTTGCAAAGAAGGAAAAAAATCTTGCCAATAGAACAGACTTTTAGAAAGCTACTGAGAAAAGTATCTTTCTAGGCAAACCTATCCTGTTTTACATATCCTTTCCCAAAAGGGCAAGGGACTCTGAAGTTGACTTGTAAACTTGCTACTATGGGTGGTCAAGGCAAAGGAGAATGGGGCAGATTAGGAACAGGGGAAAGAGGATTAAATGTCCAGCAAATATTTATATTTATATATTTCTATCAAATATAACTTGAACCTAATGGGGTACATCAATTTATGTGCTTTACTTTGGGTTGTTGCATAAATTGTATTCTAGAGACTTGCATGGAGTATTACTTGTATTACTTGAAGCATGGAAGTCTTCAGCTTTCCTGACAGGTGATTAGTGATATTTGTATGGGTTTCTGCCAGATGGTATAGGTTAGGAGCAGGGAACTAGCTCTTTTGTTGAGGACTGATGAAGCCTTTTGAACACCCTTTTGCAGGCCATGTGTTAATGTGTATCTTTATGGTATATGATGATAGCATACAGAAAATCAACCATCAGTCATATGAGGTTAAACTGTAGATTGTGCACATCCCAGAAGTGCCAACTGCTGATTCCAGTCTAATTTATATGCTGCCTAGGTTAAAAAAAAACAAATTTACTTAGGGCTGTATGATTCTCATGCTACACAGCTAAAATATCCAATTCCAGCCTGGTTCTGCACCATACGCTTCTTTATAAAAAGAAAGAAAACATCATGTTCATATCAATTTGTGCAATTCCAATAACTTAGGATGCCTTAATGAAACTATCAGGAGAAGGAACTGTAGACTTAATTGGTACCAAACAGATTTGGTTCTTTATCCCCACGTGTCTGCAGATGGTGCTTTCTGAAAACCTGTCCGTGCTAAAAGCAGATGGAGTGTGTACAGGTTTGAATATTGAGTTTTTGACGTAAGCTTGAAACTTGGCTTTGGACATTTTAAAAGAGCAAAAGTAAAGCCAAATACTCATGTTCAGGCATGCTGCTCTGGACAGGTGGGAAGCTCTGGGTCTCCAACTCCCCAGCTGCAGTCACAGGAGCTGTGGAGAATGCCTTTCATCCTGGGCATTCTTATCTTGGTTAATGTAAATGAAATTTCAGTTGTCAAAACATCAGTAAGTATCAAATCTAGACCGAATTTTTAGTGGTATTCCAGCAGCCCAACACATTAATTCCCTATGCTGGCCAAACTTGAAGCATAGGAGAGTGCTATGAGGCTAACCAATCACCTAGGAGACACTAATGTCACTAGAATCATGACAAGATCAACCTTGATTATTGATTTTTCTCAGGTCCTTTATGGCTGCAGTTTCAAACACAGGAGCTGCAGGATTACATAGAGGAGATGGCTGAGGTATTTGACCAGTGCTGTTAACAAAAGTTTACCTAATGCAGAATGGAATTCTGATCTGCAATTACTTTAATCCACATTCCTCAGTTTTCAAGCTATCACAACCAACCACATACCAGTGCTACAGTAACACATGCTGATAGTGACACCATACTTGTGCTGGGTAGGATTTTTGGCCAATTTTTCGTTGCTACTTTCCCCAGATTTTATCTTTAGCCATAATAATTTAATTTAATGTAAAGAGTCTCTATCAAGGTAACAAATTTCTTTTTGAAAATTACCCAAATACATGCAGAACAAATCCCTTTTGAAAACAACTTGCTGTTAGTCTCTTTAAGCCCCTCCTAAGAAGTTTAGCTAGGTAAAGGATCTAAAAATCATAATGCTTTCAGTTTTCATGGTTATATTATTATATCATTAAGAAATAAAGGAGAAAAAACTACCACAACAAACTGTCAAAATGTTAATGTTCTGATCACAACCCAATAATTCTGCTGCCTGAATGCATTTTATGTCATGAAGGACTCTGAAATACATGCATCAAAAGAAAGCAAATTTTGTTGAAGAGTATACACAAGGTCTGCTAGAAGTAAAGGCAAATCCTTTCTGCTGGAATTGCAGCAGAGCAGGGAATCTCTTGTTCCTTAATTAAAGAAAGTTGGGTTTGCCCAATGATGAATGTTAAATGAACTATTTTTGCTCATTATGTTGACTTTTGTTAAAATCCATAAATGTGTATTAAAACATCAGTATGCTTACAGAAGCTAGTGCAAGTTTCAATCTTTTTATTATTTGTTACCCCTTTCCACTTCAGCTCCTTCTGAGTGAACTCAGCTGCCATCCAACTTTATTTTTAAGTGGAGCTAAACTGTTCTCACTTAGAATCACAGACTCATAGAATCACAGAATGGTTTGGGTTGGAAGGGACCTCCAAAGGTCATCTAGTCCAACCCCCACTTAGTGGACATGGAGGGGAATATAGTAACAAAAGACGAGGAAAAGGCAGAGGTACTTAATGCCTTCTTTGTCTGAATATTCAATAGTGGGCCAGGCTGTCTTCAGGACAATTGGCCTCCTGAGCTGGCAGATGGAGTCAGGGAGCAGTATAGTCCCTTGTAATCTGGGAGGAAGAAGTTAGAGACCTGCTGAGCCACTGGGATCCCCACAAGTCTGTGGGACCAGATGGGATCCATCCTAGGCTACTGAGAGAGCTGGCAGATGAGCTGGCCAAGCTGCTCTCCATCATTTGTCAGCAGTCCTGGCTCACTGGAGAGGTCCCTGATGACTGGAAGCTGGCCAAGGTGATGTCCATCCACAAGAAGGGCCAGAAGGATGAGCCAGGGAATTCCAGGCCTGTCAGCCTGACCTCAGTGCCAGGCAAGACTATGGAGCATGTCGTCTGGAGTGCAATCATACAGCACCTACAGGATGGCCAAGGAATCAGGCCCAGCCAGCATGGATTCAGGAGGGGCAGGTCCTGCCTGATCAACCTGATGTCCTTTTATGCTCAGGTGACAGCCTGGTGGATGCGGGGCAGGCTGTGGATGTAGTCTGCCTGGACTTCAGCAAGGCCTTTTACAGCATCCCCCACAGCAAACTCCTGGCCAAGCTGTCAGCCCATGGCCTGGACAGGAGCACTCTGTGCTGGGTTAGGAACTGGCTGGAAGGCCAGGCCCAGAGAGTGGTGGTGAATGGTGCCACATCCAGCTGGCAGCCAGGCACTAGTGGTGTCCCCCAGGGATCAGTGCTGGGCTCCATCCTGTTCAATATCTTTATTGATGATCTGGATGAGGGGATTGAGTCCATCATCAGTACGTTTGCACATGACAGCAAGCTGGGAGCAGGAGTTGATCTGTTAGAGGGTAGGAGGCTCTGCAGAGGGACCTTGCCAGGCAGGCAGAGTCCAAGGGCATGAGATTCAACAAGTCCAAGTGCCAGGTTCTACACATTGGCCACAACAACCCCATGCAGTGGTACAGGCTGCGGTCAGAGTGTCTGGAGAGCAGCCAGGAAGAAAGGGACCTGGGGGTACTGGTTGACAGCAGCTGAACATGAGCCAGCAGTGTGCCCAGGTGGCCAAGAAGGCCAATGGCATCCTGGCCTGCATCAGGCATAGTGTGGCCAGCAGGAGCAGGGAAGTCATTCTGCCCTGTGTTCAGCACTGGTTAGGCCACACCTTAAGTGTGTCCAGTTCTGGGCCCCTCAATTGAAGAAAGATGTTGAGATGCTGAAATGTGTCCAGAGAAGGGCAACAAAGCTGGGGAGAGGTCTTGAGCACAAGCCCTATGAGGAGATGCTGAGGGAGCTGGGGGTGTTTAGCCTGGAGAAGAAGAGGCTCAGGGAGGACCTTATGGCTCTTTGCAACTGCCTGAAGGGAGGTTGTAGCCAGGTGGGGGTTGGTCTTTTCTCCCAGGCAACCAGTGACAGAAGGACAGGACACAGTCTCCAGCTGCACCAGGGGAGGTTTGGGCTGGATGGTAGGAAGAAATTCTTCCCAGAGAGAGAAATAGGCCATTGGAATGGGCTGGCCAGGGAGGTGGTGGAGTCATCGTCCTTGGAAGTGTTTAAAATAGGACTGGATGAGGCACTTAGTGCCATGGTTTAGTTGATTAGATGTTGGGTTGTTGGAGAATGGCTTGAATCCCAGGGACATGGTTCTGTGGAACAACTATTTGAGCAAAATGTGTAGGCCGTATTCCATTCTGTTGCTTACCGTTTGTAGATAGCTTTTATGCTGATATGGCAAGGTCATTATGCCCTCGTGGCTGTGCTTGCAGCTGTGTTGTTAGTTTACAGGATGTAACAGAGAATTAGTTAGATAGAAGCCTGTGAAATGGCACGTAGACTTAACCGCAAGTCGGCTGGATATTATAATGTAGCTTTTAATTAAAAACCTATCGAATGATGACACTTGTGCATATTCACCTGAGTTGTACCGATAGAATAGTGACATTTGTGCATATTTAGCTGAAGATGTTATATAAGCTGTGTATTCGAATAATAAAGTTGAAGCTTGCTTATCAATCATATTGATTGCCACTCGTCTTCCCTCGCGTTCACCAGCAAATCATATTGATTTCTGCCCGTCTCCCTCACGTTTGACAACAAATGGCACCCGAACAGGGACCCTCGGAGACCCTCATGCTGTTGTGGTGATTCTGCGAGCTCCGGAGAAGTGTCGATAGGAGCGATCGACGGGCAGCAGTGCAACTCAGCGCTGGCGTAATGAGTTCGTACCCTGCCTGAGCAGGAATTTTCACTAGAAGCTCAGCGTCCGGGTAAGGGCTGCCGGCTTACAAGGTTCAAAGGCTGCACTAAGGGACAGATATCTGCAGCAGGTCTTAGGCTGATATCTGGGAAAAATATCTGGCTCCAGTTAGGATGGAGAGCAAAGTAGCCCTTAGTTTACTTAGCAGTTTCCTTGAGAAACTTTAGAAACGAAAAGACTTAGAAGTTTCCTTGAGAAACGAAAAGCAGAGGATGTGGATTTAAAGAAGCATCCTGAACATTTGATACAGTTTGGTCCTTTGTGGGTTACAAGCAAGTGGACTCGACCGGTGCATCTGCCTACTCAAGTTACACAAGAAAATGAAGATTCTTTTGTTTTTGATGATGCCCCTGACGGGTTCGACAATTACATCAATAGATCCCAGGACTAATATGTGGATCTCGTGGGCTAACCAAACAAGTAATTTGGATTTCTGTTTAAGTCTGCAGTCTGCTGTGGAACCTTTTAAAACATGTTCGGTACCTATTTCTTTGGGTGCGTACGGAGCACAATGGACCTCTGAGGGCTTGCAGCGCAGAACTCATCCCTCCAGGAAGCGAGGTGAGCGGTGGGAAACTGAAATGGGGAATCAAGAGTTGTCCCCAAAGAGAGACATATATGAACTAATAAATGCACTCCTTAAAAAGCATGGCAAAGTTATTCCTGGCCATGATCTTAAAGTAACGCTGGAGTGGTTGGTTGCAAGAAAAAATCCCGACAGTTACAGCACAGACAGCAGTATGGGGCAGCGGGAGGAGATGGCCCCTGGCCGGGCCATCAGGAGTCTCAGAGCGGTGCCAGCCACAGCAGGGAGCCAAACGGCGACCCCCGCGCTGGCTCTGGCTTGTCCCGTGGAGGAGGCGGCGGCTGCGGCTCCCATCGCTCTCGTGTATCAGCAGTAGCATTTATAGCACTTGATTCTTTAAAGAAATGTAACAGTTTTTCATCTAGAAATCGGCGACAAAGCAACTTTGGAGCTGAAGGCAGTGCTCATGCAGCTAGAACTTTCACTTCAAAGCTTGAACATCTGCACATGTCTGAAGACAACAGCGTGTGAACAAGAAAAAAAAAGTGTCTTCTTTACTACTGTTTTTCACCCCCCCCTCCTTCCCCCCTCTCTCCTCCCCTTCTTTCTCCCTCCTTATCTCACTCCCTTGTTTCGCAGTTGTTGAAGGTCTGCAGAAACCTGCTTTGATCTTAAAGTAACAGTGTTAAGTTTTGTTAAGAAAGGTATTTCACCATTTCATGAACGCAACTGATATCTATGCATTGCTTTCATTATTACTTCTGATTGTAAGGGATTTGAGCTTATAAGTTTTTAGTGATTATGTTAAAGTATTTTTCCTAATCAACAAGCATAATACTGTGTAAGTGCTACTGGTTTTATAAGTTTATAGGTTAAGGTCCCCTTCTTTTTTTCTTTTTTCTGGTTCGAACCTCTTTTTTTTTTTTTGAGTCTGCCAGCAAATTTCAAAAAGAGCTCTATATATATGGTAAATAAGTTTTCATTTTGAAAAGCGCGCATTATCTTTTTTTGTGGTTTCTTGCACATTACATTGATGGTTTAATTCTCACGTAGTTTTTTAAGTTTTTAGGACCTTTTTTGATATTAGCAGGACAAAAGACTTTATTTTAGGAACGTTATAGAGTGTTGTTTTGGGTTTTGTGTTTATAAAGGTTTTAAGATAAGGTTATAAGAATGTGAAAAGCGACAAAAAAAAAAATTCTTTTCCTTTTTTGATACAGAGGTTTACCCTAGGGAAAACTCAGGGCTAGGAAAGGGATTCATCTTTTCCCACCTACAGATTTTCCTGATGCCAGCATGGTTAGGCCCAGTGCAAGACTCAAAGGATGGGACAAACAGCAGTGCCCGTGAAGCTGACAATCAGCTGACCACTGAGTCTGACCACAGTGCTCGTTTAGCTGAGATCAGAAGCGTGGATCTGAAGCTGTCTGCACGAGTGTCCCCCGAGGAAACATCTCATTCGGGACTGAATGCCTTAGTGCCTTAATGTCATGTAATTAGAGAATATGTTTATGTAAATCTATATGTCAACTCACCAGAATGTTATAGTTAAACAGTGGTTACCCAGGAATAGACAATTAGCCCAGCCTATCTATCTGGTAAAATTAATTCATTCTTGCAATTGTGAAGTATCGCTCATGTTCCCTGTATTTTTCATTCCCCCACACAGTACACTGAAGTGACTTTTGCAAAAACTAAAGAGGGGGAATGGTAGGGGCCTCTTCGGAGGCCTGGTTAAACAAAGCTATGTATGTTTTACATTTTAAAATTTAAATTTTTTGCAGCTTCCTAATGATTCCCAGGAAACCCCAATGACGCGTCATTTTAATTCGTTGACTACCATCAGTGCATTAATAACCTCGGGTGGAGGATATGCTTGTGTCTCAACAGGTTTTGGATCATATTGGGTCCCAGTGCTTTCATCATCCTCTGCATGCTGACTCCAGCAGCGGCCTTGCAGATCTGAAGGCAACCACAGCAAAATGTGTGGGTCATGCTTACCAAGGCCATAGAACAAGACATGCTGTGCCTCTCCACATCAAAGCCTGCCAATCCCTTCAGCTGCTCTCTGGTGGGCATATCAGTGATTGGGTGAAAAGACATCACTGAAAAAATATTGAACCACTTAACTTGAAAAGATCATTCTACATATGCTTCCTGGCACACTTAAAAGCCTCTATAGTTTTGGCTGTAAAGGATTTGAAAAGACAAATCTGACTAGCCTCAAGAGATAAGTATGTTAGGATTGGTAAGAACGCGTTATGGTGTTGTGCTTAATTCTACATCAGACAAGGCCACAGATATTCAGGATGTTACTCCAGCAGGGAAGAGGTACAGAAATTATACTGCATCGTGCAATCGAACTGAATTCATAGAAGTGAAGAGGCATCCCCATCCTCATTGTCTGTCTGCAGGTGTTTTCCTTATTTGTGGGGATAGAGCCTGGCCAGCTCTGCCCTCATGAATCAGAGGAGGACTTTGCAGTCTCGGTCATTTAACCATTTCTGGATGGCTTCGCAGTCTTGCTAAAACAATCATTTGTGCTTTTGCTGTTTTGCTCCTTTTATTGCTTTTGTTACCCTGTATATTGCAATGTCTATAAGGCTTTATCAATCGATCTCTCAAGAGAATCCTTATTTTTTCAACAGAAAAAGGGGGGATTTGTTGGAGAAGGGCTTGAATCCCAGGGACATGGTTCTGTGAAACAACTATTTGAGCAAAATGTGTAGGCCGTATTCCATTCTGTTGCTTACCGTTTGTAGATAGCTTTTATGCTGATATGGCAAGGTCATTATGCCCTCGTGGCTGTGCTTGCAGCTGTGTTGTTAATTTACAGGATGTAACAGAGAATTAGTTAGATAGAAGCCTGTGAAATGGCATGTAGACTTAACCGCAAGTCGGCTGGATATTATAATGTAGCTTTTAATTGAAAACCTATCGAATGATGACACTTGTGCGTATTTAGCTGAAGATGTTGTATAAGCTGTGTATTTGAACAATAAAGGTGAAGCTTGCTTATCAATCGTATTGATTGCCACTCGTCTTCCCTCACGTTCACCAGCAAATCATATTGATTACTGCTCGTCTCCCTCGCGTTCGGCAACATTGGGTGATAGGTTGGACTAGATGATCTTGAAGGTCTTTTCCAACCTGGTTAATTCTGTGATCATCCAGTGGATCAGGTTGCTCAGAGCCCTGTAGAGCCTGACCTTGAATATCTCCAGGGATTGTGCCTCAACTATCTCACTGGGCAACCTGTTCCCATGTTCCAATACCTTCATGGTAATGAACTTCTTTCTTACAGCCAACCTAAATCTACTGTTCTCTAATTTCAAACCATTGCCTCTCATCCTATCACTACAGGCCTTTGTAAACAGTCCCTTTCCAGGCTTCTTGTAGAATCATATCATTGTTTTGGCTGGAAAAGTCGTTCAAGATCATCCACTCCAAGCATTAACCTAATGGTTGGACTTGATGAACTCAAGAGCTCCTTTTCAACCAAAACAATTCTATGATTCTAACTCCACCAAGACTGGTGCTGAACCTTGTCCCTCAGCACTACATCTGTACATATTTTAAACACCTCCAGGGTTGATGATTCAACCATTTCCCTGGGCAGCCCATTCCAGTGTTTGAGAACCCTTTCAGTCAAGAAGTTTCTTCTAATATCCAATCTAAACCTTACCTGGTGCAACTTGAGGCTGTTTCCTCTCATCCTCTCTCTCGTCACTTGGGCAAGAGACCAACCCCCACCTGGCTCCAACCTCCTTTCAGGAAGCTGTCAAACAGTAGAGTCTGCCTTCAGCCTCCTCCCAGCTCCCTCAGCCATACATCATATGACCTCTTCTGGTCAGTGGTGTCCAGTGATGGGACAAATGGTAATAGACACAAACTGTAACTACTTGTCCTTATTTTTACCGTATGGTGGCATAACTGTCCAGGAACAGATGAATAAGCTTTCTAGGAGTAGGCAGAGTAAATGATCTGATACTATAGGACAGTACTATGAGGTACTTGTCTGCTGGAGGACCAAATAGATGAAAGGCAAGTAGCATGCTCACCAGACTTGAATTCTGTGCTACAACTGAATTGCCTTCCCAAAATCTGACAACAGGGCTGACAGTGGGATATATCACATTACTTTGTGTTCACTATAACTGAGGATATCCTGCAAATCCTCTCAAATAGAGAAAAAGAAGCTTTGGTTTTTGTTAGGCTGTTTTGATGGCTTAGGTATGGGAATTTACACAGTTTCTTCAGTTTACTCCACTTGTTTACTAGCATGAATAAAATAACACTGAATGTGAGAATGAATTTCTGCTCTGTTGCTTGGTCTCAGAAAGGGGGAAGCAGAGGACAGGGTTTGGCTCATCCCTCTCTTATGACTCCCCAAATAAATTTGACTGAAAAATTAAAATTCAGACTGGCAATGCTCTGAGTCACTGAAGATGCACCTTTTCCATAGGGTAAATCATATACTGACATTAATCGGATTTCTTTATCAAATAGCAATGTTATTCCTTTAATTGACCTGAGAGAGGACATAGTTACCTTTGTTTATGAGAAGTTTAGTAGTAAAATACTTGTTTGTGTGCTAAAACACTGAACAAAAAAACCCCACCCAACAACCAGCCAAAAAACCTTTTGTGTGATTTAGTCCCCTCTTCAGTGAATTTCCTGTGACTTTTAAAGGCAGAATTACAGTTGTTAAATTGAAAGTTTGAATTTGCAGGAAAACAGATTTTATTGATAGCACAATTTTATAAGAAGAATTCAGAGGCCTTCCTTTTTGCATATCACCCAAGAAGTTCCTATTTATTTTATAATATTATGATTAACTTTTCTAGTATGTTCATTTGAACACCAGGGAAAACTCTAAGGCACTTCTGTGTTTTGAAGGGAAGCACTATGAATTCTATTTACTGGAGCGATTAGGTCCTTGGTTGTAATGAGAAGCTTCAGCTTTCCTCAGGAATTTACAAGCATCGGAATGACTTTCCCTCCCTCTGTATTTTCTAAAGATTTTTTTGCTAAAACTCCTAAAAAAAAAAGGCCACAAACCTTTTGGAGAGTTAATGATAAAGGTCTGCTTGTAACATGACTGCTCTTTTAATTTGACGTTGAGTGCCTACTGGCATAGACCCCAGATAATCGCTGAAACCATACGTGTGAAACCAAATAATTGCTCCTGGTAGGGACACACTGATAGTAATTCTCCATGTCATTTAGATAGTTTGTAACAGAACTACAGCAACTGATAAATTATGAGCTTAAGTCATGGGTAATGAGGTGAATGTATGTTTTTCTAGTTCACTGTGTGAGAATTACAGTTAATTTTTTTTTTGCAGGCTTGTCATTTAGATAGTGATTGTAGATAATAGGTTTAGTAAGAAAGGAGCAGAAGAATGGCTTTTTTTCAGTTCACTGCTAAAGATGCCCTTCCTTTTCCTTCAGTATTTCAGAGCATGTGGTGAGAAGAGGATAGCTCTTCAGATCTTACAGATCCCTGAGTAAGATAGGAGTATGTATACCTCCTCCTTAGTCTATAGTGAGTTTCCAGATATCCTTGTTTTTATAGGATGGTCACTCTTCTTAAGTCTCTTCCAAACCTGAATTGGAGGGGAGGGAGAAGGAAACAGTTGTTTTCTTGCTTTTTACTAAGCTTTTGGTCACATAGAAATATTCAAGCAATGGAATTAAAGCTCTCTCATCTCTGTGAATCCTCCTCATTCCCCTGTATATCTGTGTCTCGTCCATGAAGATATAGTGAACCATTATCTATCTTGATACAATCTCTTATCTGCTAGAGATCAAGATGCACCTCAGGATGCTGGCAAATGACACCATATCTGCCTGTGATGGAGGTCTGGCAGCTGGGCTGTGGAGTTGTCAAGCAATAGTGCCTCCGCTCTGATTCGATATGTCGATATGTTCAGTTCTGCCTTCCACTATGAACTAATTTTAATTTAACTCTAGAATGATTAACAAAATAAGATGTAAAATCGTTCAGCATGCTTTCTGTAATGCAGCCAGATGGACTTTCTTGATGCAAACAGTGAGCCAGAGGTAATGAATATATTAGCAAAACAGTAAATTGAACACAATTTACCTACCTGCATATGCTTGGAGCATGAAAACTCAGCATTTTACACGCCTTTGCTTCCTGTGAAATAATTTGGCTTGCTGATAGTCACTGATTTGTACTATGAATTTGAGTGAGTTTATATGAGGAGAGTGGTAAAAGGCATGTGATAAAATTTAAAATTAAGCCAGAAATGGATGTTGTTAACAAGGATATTACCTTCATACAATTTTTAAAATATATTTTTTCTTCTAATGTGTGACAGCATCGAGCTTTAGCAACCCAGTCTGAAAGTCTGTCTATATTTGATGAAAAACAGAATATCCTGTAAGAGACAGAATAATGACAAGAAATGAAGCAGTGTAGAAGAAAAAGGCAGACTCAAACAATTGCTTCAGCCATCCACACTGTTAGACCAAATCTTCAGTAGGGAAAGACAGGTTTTGAAAACCTGCTGAAAAAAATATGCAAGTTGTATTATAAGGGGTATCTAGGTGCTTGTGGAGCCAACAGTGATACCCTTACCCATGCTGAGTGGTTCCTTTCTCCCTACTTAAGTTACTGTGACTGCTTTAATAATGCAGCACTCTTCAATGCATTTGTGAGTATTAATGTCATACCTCGGGCTGCAGAGGTGTTTTTTGGCAGAAACACTGCTTTTTGAATATTTAGGGAAGAGACGTGAAAATTATTTGCTTTAGTCTAAGCCACTCAAAAGTGTAATTACAGCTGAAGCAGAGGGGAGCAGAGTAGACTAATCACTTCTTACACGTCTTTTAGTTGCTGGAAATGTGATCAGTCACTGTAAATCCTATTTTATATAAAAAGTAGTACTCATTACAGCTTTTTGGCTGTTTATCTTTCTCTGATGGTTATCAATACGTGACAAGGTACTGTTAATCTTGTCCCTCTGGCAGCCAGAAGAATAAAACCTCACACGGGTATCCAGAGGCTGTAGAGGAAGCACAGAAATACACATGCTGGAAAAGGTGGAGAGGTCAAGTTTAGTATTCAAACCCTGCTCATAGCTAACTTGAAATATTACCCTTCGTCTGCAAAAGGCTGAATTTCAGCAACAAATTTGACCAGCTGGACCACACAATGCAGTCATCAGCACTGAGACCCACCAACTTGAAAAAGAACAACCCGTGGTGTTAAGACAAATGCTTTGAAGAGTGGTTGCTATTAATCAGGTGGTGCTACTGGTTTGGAGTCCATTAGTTATTCCATATTAATAAAAATGCTGATAAAGGACATAATAACGTTACAGAGCGAAGCAGTTTTGTAACAGAAGAAGCTCAGGATCTGAATCCTACTTAAGGGAAACTGGTCAAGGTCCATTTCAAAATTCCTGAAGCCAAATTAGTCTCTAGGCTAACTCCTTTGAAGTCACCAGGCTTACACAAGGAATTAATTTGGCTGTTTGGCTCTGTACTTTAGCAGAGGTCTGACTAGTGGTCCTGCTCGCCGTGTTCAATGGTTATTGTTTCACCATTGTTTCCTAAGAGGACAGCGTGGAATAAGGGGTGGAGAAGGTAGTGGTTTGAACCACACAAAGATTGCCCGCTCTCAGAACCATGAATTTATGATGCCGGGATTTACAGCTGTTGGTGTTATGACCCTGGAGAGGAGAGCCTTGCCCTCTGGCGTTCCTGTGCCTTGAGCGGGCGGCTGCACTTTTGCCTGTTATGGGGTGCAGATGAGCATGACGGGGTGCAGATGGGCATGACGGGGTGTGGATGGGTGTGACGGGGTGTGGATGGGTGTGACGGGGTGTGGATGGGTATTACAGGGTGTGGATGGGCATGGCAGGGTGTGGATGGGTATGACGGGGTGTGGATGGGTATTACAGGGTGCGGATGGGCATGGCAGGGTGCGGATGGGTATGACGGGGTGTGGATGGGTATGACAGGATGCAGATGGGTATTACTGGGTGCGGATGGGCGTGACAGGGTGTGGATGGGTATGACGGGGTGCAGATGGGTATGACGGGGTACAGATGGGTATTACAGAGTGCAGGTGGGCATGATGGGGTATGGATGGGCATGACGGGGTGCGGATGGGTATGACGGGGTGCGGATGGCCATGGTGGGGTGTGGATGGGTATGATGGGGTGCGGATGGGCATGACGGGGTGCGGATTGGCATGACGGGGTGTGGATGCGCATGACGGGTTGCGGATGGCCATGACGGGGTGCGGATGGGTATGACAGGGTGTGGATGGGCAATCCTTTCCCTTTTCCTTCTGCTCTCTGTATGCTGTTGTAATCTGATATAGCAGAGGAGTGAAATATTCTGTGTAAATCAACTGAAAACTCTCCCTCTGCCTTTGTTTCCCCTCCCTTTCTTATCTCGTGGTAAGAAGAGAGGAGTAAGGAGACGGGAGGGCGAGTGAAGAGGTTTAGCCCTTGCACTAAACCATTACACATAGATAGGCCAAGGTGTGGGCTCTGCAATTTTTGCTTTCTGGGTAGGAATTGGTGTCCTTCCATTCCTATGTAAACTATGCAGACAGCAGCATTCTTGACATTGTATGAGGAATTAGTGCGTTCTCCCTTACTCCTTCAGGATAAAACTATACCCCAGATTCAAGTTGCAGTATGTGTTAGAAAACTAAATAAGGTCCCTGAAATCTTACTTATTAAATACATCTGCACATTGTCTTTTGAAGAGCATATGAAAGTTGAATTAAAAGCTTATGTCCTCAGGTTTTTATTTATAAGAGAAAGCACTTTGCTTTACTTTTAAAGGGAAGTGGAAATAAATCTCTGCTCATACTGTCTCTTTAGTGTTCTTAAAATGGTTTGCCAGGCTTTGGGTGACAGTTATGTTAAGTTGCTTCTTATTCTGCGTTCATGCTTTGCATGCATTTTATTAGACAAATGACAGAAGGAATTTGAATGTAAAATAAGCCTATATGAATTAATATAACCTTCACTAGAGGAGCATAATGGTCTAAATATTTCAGACAACAAGCAATAAATAATGCCAAGGAACCAGTACTGACGAATGAGATAAGGATTAGGTTGCCTGTACTAGGTGATGACTGATGAATTACAGGGTGATAAGGCTGGATGGCTAATTCAAAATGAAATAGCTGCCTACTGGGAAAAAAAACCCACCACTTTTAAAAATAGGTTTGTTATAGATAAGCAGTGACCAACAGATTTTATGTGTAAAGGCTTTCCCTTGTTATCACGCTGCAGAGCAGGACATGTGTAAGTATCTGTATTTGGACAGAACGAGTTTAGAGAACAACTCAACAGAAGAGCTAACAAGTAAAAAGTTAGGCAGACTCACTGGAAACAGTTGAGTAATTTGGTTAGGTGGAGCTGGTAGACTGGCATTATGCTACAAAAAAAGAAATAGTTTGTAGGTATGTTCACTACCCTATTTTTTCGTTCTCTTTTAATAGAATAACCACTAGCTATTACAGAAACATTGCAGCATAATACATATACCTCTAGCACACATTTTGCTGTAACAAAGGAGATGTTGCAGATGGTCTCTCTCTTATGGATGCAGAGGTAAATGATAATGATTTTCAAATTTAAATTCCATTTTCAAAGTTTAATTAAGGAGCAAATTTGGTAAATACTGAACAAAAATAATACTTGCATTATCTAATGTCTTTCCAAAAACAGCTGAGTTTTAAATGGTACTCAAAATCCATTTTGCTTTGTAGCATTTCAGACTCTGAAGGATGCACCCAAGCTATAGGTGCATAGCATTTGGAGAATTTTCATCTGATAGTTTTTCTTTTCCATTACCTTCCAGTGTTAACAGTTGGTCCTCTCAAAACTGAATCCCACAGCTGCCTTGCTAGATCTTTAACTCAAATGCATGCATTTTGAGCAGGTTAATTAAGTGTGTTGCCCTCTAGTCCTTCTAAATTTCAATGTTCATCAGTTACATTTAAGACACAAGCCATAGAGTTGTGTGAATTTTCTTCACTTGGGTACATTCATTTCAAGGTTTTGTATTATTTTGTTGCTAGGGTTTGGAGTGCTTCTGAAGACTTAAATAAAAGCTGAAGTAGAATTTTGTTAGCGTCACAGAAGGTGGAGGCTTCTCTGCATTTGCACAACTGAAATAATTGGTATTTTTAGCAGTCACAAAGAGATAGTACTTTGCTTGAACATTTTAGTTGCAAGGCCACAGAAAGCCGTAGGTCATGTGCCTGTTCTACCTCTGAGGAAACAGCAGTGTTTGCACTTTTCTCTCTTGGATATCTAAATGCCCCTTAGATGTCTCCAAGCCACATGTAAACCAGGGATCCCAGTGTGGGGGGTTTTTGTTAGTTTGTTTGGGTTTTTTTTCCTGGGAAAGAGAAAATTGGACTAAGGTGAGTATGAGAGGAAGAAAAGAAAAAAAATAGAGTGCAAGTGTCCAGACTTAGTAGAATACCAAAGTATAACTTACTTTTAGAGGGTCTTTTGTATCTATGTTGTGGTTGGGGGTGAAATGAAATCATTCTTTGGAGGAAAACTTGTTAAATCCTGAGCAAAGTGGCGTTTGCACTTGTATGACTGTAGATGTGAAAATAGTAGCCAAAAATGCTCTGCACTTGAAATGATGACACCAGTAAGGGTCTGAGTGCAGGCTTACCCAGTCAGTATGTATAGACAGGTCCAGAGGCTAACATCAGCCACCGTCATAGTTTCTCTCTATGCCTGTTTAAAATTTCTTTGCTGTAGCAAGCGCTTGGAAACTTCTTGCAAGATAAATGAACTGTGATGGCAAAGGGAAGATGAATGCCTTCCAGGATTTAAGGAAGTGGTCTCGTATTTCAGATTTAAAGAGACACTTTCGGAGAGAGAAAGAAATATGTGTTGTGAAAGGTAGTTGACTAAAATACTTCATGTATGTTGCTGCTATATTGCCTAAAATCCAGATAGAAAGCTTTTGTTTAATTTGCAAAAGAAACTAGCATTGCTTTGATGTGGAGCTCTGTGGAAGCACAAAGTTTGCAATATGTAGCCTAGTGATAGGTCAACAGAGGTTATTTAAAGGGTGGAAACAACCAGATAAATCAATTGAAAATGTTTGTTAGCTCTATAATATTGAGTGATGGGGTAGGAAAATTCCCTTGGTACTCATTTAGAAAGCACAGAGTCTGAATGGTATCTGGTTGTGGTGGTAAAATCTGTGCCCTTGGAAATGCAGCCCTCATTTGCCTTAGGATTTTCTGTATGATTTGAAAGTACAGAATGGTGGTGCATGTCCTTCTAATGCTTTGCCAACATGCAAAATTGCTTGCTACCCATGATTTGCAGAGGAATCTGAGTTTTGGAATTGTGCTGATGCAGGTGGTTTTTCCTCAAAATTACTGCAAAGGCACAGCAGGCCAAGCAGGGCCAGCATCCAGGTTACCTTGTGCTGCTTCCAAAAGCAATGCTGTTAGAAAAGCTGGAGGAAGCTATCTGTGTGAAATGAGGAATGTGCAATATGTGATTAAACTCAAAAATGAGTGTGTATTGTTGCGGTCAAGGGGAGACTTATCTATTAATTACCCTCACAGCAATAATTAATAAAATGATATGGCAACAGGTATTAATTAAACAATAACCCTTTATTATGAAATATGCCAAAACTCGTTAAAGGATTGTTTGTACGGTTGGAAGATATATTTACAGTGGGAATTATGCAATCTCAGTCAGGGCAAATACAAAACTATTCTATGCAAACTAGGAGGCAACAACTTGGAAAGAGAAGGTCCCCGAGAGCAGTTAGTGCTCAGTCACAGCGGGGAGGAGACTCAATAAGAACCATTAAACCCAAAGGGCAGTGAATGAGTTACTCACAGCTATTTTCACCCATATAAGGGATGCTGTGGCTGCATTGGCTTTAGGGGCGCTCTCATAGGCACAGCACGGCTGGTTGCAGGCAAGAAAGGTTTACCACATGGTCCCAGGCTGGTCTGGTTTCAGCGGACGGTGGGCAGTTAACGACACTCTTGGCAACGGGTGCTTGCATGGTCCCTGGATAAACTGAGGCATGGCACAAGTCTGGTGGCAAGGGAAGCAGGCTAGGCGACTCTGGCTGTCTAGGCACTGACTTCTCTCGCTTGCACGTGTATGGCTCATGGCTTTATCCCAGGCTCTCGACCAGACACTCGCATCAGGGTAGGACTTGAAGCAAGGCTTCAGCAGATCTGAGCAAAGCTTGGAGCAAGGCTTCAACAAGTATGAGCAAGGCAAGGCAAGGCTACCTAGCCACTTATATATATATAAAATGCGAGAGATCAATTGGTCCAATGGGGCACTGAAGCTAACGAGTAGCTGCCCAATGGGAAAGCCTTCTGCCAGGCTATGACCATAAAAGGCAGAAGCAAGGACCTTGTGTTTGGGGGAGCTTACATGCTCTGACCCCAGATAGGCATCTTGTTTACCAGACAGACAAGGGTCCTGTCCCCATTGTTCCTTTTTCTGCATTGCCCTGTTTTTGTGGCAGGAAGGAGGGGAGAGAAAGGGACCTGTCTAGACATCTTGAGGTCTGTCTGGATTTGTACTGGGCCATGTGTCATGGCCTTGCCATTACAGTATTGTAAAAAAAATTAGCACACATTTTAGTGAGAGTACTTGTCATTTATGCTCAAAGCAGCAGCAGAATAGGCAGTCATCATTAGGCTGAAGAACATCATTCTGACTTTTTTTACCTTCTCTGGATCAAAGCATCCAGCAAGAACGTGATATCAGAGTTAAGGAGAGAAGCCTGGTCCACTTCTGCTCTCATTTCTGTTTTTCAAACCTCCTCCCTGCCCCATTCCACCACCCTGATAGCTACTTTCTTGCATTTAAGTAGATGCTACCATGTCTCACCTCTTTGGGTGACTCTGTGACTGGTGCGTGTATACTGATTTAGGGCAATTAAGTATTCCTCATTGTTTTAAGGAGCAGCTTTAATCATCTGGCTAGATGTCATTCATAATTCCTTCATTCAGTCAGCATGGATTTTACTGTCAGAAAAGTCAAGTCTGGCTGACTGTGGCAAAGCCACTGTATGAATCTACCAGCCCTCAGTGTGAAAGCACCAAAGAAGACAGGGAGTGCTGTTTGGCTCATTGAATTGCCGGTTCATTAGTAGGGTGAAAAGGGATGCACTGGATTCATGCTTATTGTAAACTGGTACAGAATTACTCTTCTGTTGATGTGATGTAACACATGTTTTTAAGAGAAAATATACTGCTTTTATGTAGTAAGCAGGCAGCCTCAAAGACATACTACCAGCTTCAGGAGTTTGGGATTATAGTGTCCAAAAGAAAACCCTTATTGCCCAACTTCTTGGAAGAGAAAATCCTACATACAGAAAAATAGATGCCCTCTTTGTGTCCTGCTGAGTTAGAGCAGTCATACAAGCTTGAGGGGGGGGTTATGAATATTTCTTGAGGACTTGTGTCACCATTGCATATGACAGTACTCTTAATGTGTAGAAATTCTATTAAGGCTAGCTGGAGAACTTGTCAAAGCCGTTGCATCTCCGGGAGAATAACATCTGTATTTAACCATGCCTTTCCATGTAGGCTCAGTCTTGGACAATAATGGCTGTTTATGGCTCAGAAAAGTTATGTTTTGGGATCTCTATTATTGTCTGAAATGCATCTGGTTCGAAACAGTTTGATGTTTTTACTGGAGAATGGAGAAGTCATGATGGAAACCACAGAGGCAGTTGGGATATGAGAAGTAGGATGTTCAAGTTTTGGAATTTAGTTTCCTCTGACTCAGTCTTCTGAGGTTAATAAGCACTCATGCTGCTTTCTGTGGCATACCTTTCTAATCCTTGCTTCTGTGCTCTTTCTTGACCACAGGAAAACATTGCCTGGAAATAAGGGAATGCAGAATTTTATTATTGGCTAATTGTATAGTTAGGATACAGTCAAGTACTCTGTAAGTGGTCATGTTGATGCTGGGGTGGGAGACAATAATAATATCAAAATGGTTTGTGGTGAGTGGCAGGATGACACATCAGGGTTGGCAGGATGGGTTGATACTAAGGGCCTCCAACCTGTTTCCCTGAAGATTGCTGTAAGCACTGGAGCAAAGGTAAGGTCTGACAGAGCTGAACCAAGAGCCTCTGGGTTAATAGGAGACAGGAGGGTAGCTGCCATAAAGCACCTTGGGGGAGCAGTGGGGTGCCCCTCTAAGAAGGTGACATGGCAGCAGCCCAGCTGAAGAGCCTCCACACTGATGCATGCAGCATGGGCAACAAACAGGAGGAGCTGGAAGCTATCCTGCTACAGGAAAGCTATGACATGGTGCCAATTACAGAAACTTGGTGAGATGAATGTGGTGACTGGAGTGTGGCTGTTGATGGCTACAAGCTGTTCAGAAGGGACAGAGAGGAAGAAGGGATGGAGGTGTTGCCTTCTATGTAAAGAATTGGATAGAGTGAGAGGAGTTGTCACTAAAGAATAGCCATGAGCAGGTTGAAAGCTTATGGTCAGGAATTAGGGATCAGGACAACAAGGGGAGCCTTGTAGTAGAAGTCTGCTACAGGCCTCCTGACCAAGCAGAGCCTATTGATGAAGCCTTCTTACCCCAGCTTGAGGAGGCATCACCAGCACAGGCTCTCATCCTGCTGGGGGATTTTAACCACCCCCACAGCTGTTGGAAAAGCAGCACAGCTGGCTGCAGGCAATCCAGGATGTGTTATTGGACAGCTGTTGGTCACTAATGCAAGTGAAGTCATCAGGGATGTCAAAGTCAAAGGCAGTCCCAGTCTGCAGGGAACTTCACCTGAATGCCAGGACTTTACAAGTATCATCTTTACTGTGAGGGTGGTGGATCACTGGTACAGGTTGCCCAGGGAGGTGGTTGAGGCCCCATCCCTGGAGGTATTCGAGGTGAGGCTGGATGAGGCCCTGGGCAGCCTGATCTAGTTGGGGATGGCCCTGCTGACTGCAAGGAGGTCAGACTGGATCACCTTTAGAGGTCCCTCCTAGCCCGGACTATTCTATGATTCTATGCTTCTATGGTCTTTCTGCAGAACAGCTGTGCTCAACTTTCTCGACATGGAAGTAAAATGATCATTTATTTCAATATTAGCTATAGGTCTGTGGGTCGAGACTTTCTAATGCAGATATGCCACAGACTTTTTGGAGGTTTTTTTATGTTTGGCAAAATAAAGTTTTTCATGCAGTTTAGCTTCTTATTGTCAACCTCAAAATATTCATGTTCTTGTATTTCCTGCTATTGCAGTCCTGTCTGATTTTTCAGAGTGAGAGTTCTGTTCAAGTGTTAGTGTTATTAGAAAATAATATACTAAAACAAATTAACTGCATATGTAGTCTACTCAAGTTTGCTTTTTCTGGGGGAACAGAGTAGCTCCTTTCTCTATATCAAGCTAAAGCCCAGGAAGTCTGGACTGCCTCTCAGGCAACCTGGCGGGTGTGTGTTTGTGTGCAAAGTGATTGTGGAAAAGATGACTCCAGATGCACCAACCATTTTTAAGCATTTCAGTTCATTTTGTGATCTTTCCTGACCTGCATCAGCAATAGTGTGGTCAGCAGGAGCAGGGAAGTCATTCTGTACTCAGCACCGGTTAGACCACACCTTGAGTACTGTGTCCAGTTCTGGGATCCTCAATTTAAGAAGGACATTGAGATACTTGAATGTGTCCAAAGAAGGGCAATGAGGCTGGGGAGAGGTCTCGAGTGCAAGCCCTGTGAGGAGAGGCTGAGGGAGTTGGGATTGTTTAGCCTGGAGAAGAGGAGGCTCAGGGGAGACTTTACTGACGTCTACAACTGCCTGAAAGGAGGTTGTAGCCAGGTGGCGGTTGGTCTCTTCTCCCAGGCAACCAGTGGCAGAACAAGAGGACAGAGTTGCAAGCTTTGCCAGGGGAAGTTTAGGCTCGAGGTGAGGAGAAAGGTCTTCACAAGAGGAGTAACTGGCCATTGGAATGTGCTGCCCAGGGAGGTGGTAGAGTCACTATCTCTGGAGGTGTTCAAAAAAAGCTTGGATGTGGCACTTGGAGCCATGATTTAGTTGTCAGAAGGTGTTAGGTTGGACTTGATGATTTCTGAGGTCTTTTCCAAGCTGGTGGATTCTGTGATTCTGTATCTTGGAAGGCTGGCTGTTCTTTCAGTCTGAGATGTAGGGAGTTTGGGGTACATTCCTTGTTTCTTTAAAAACTGTCTTGAGTTAGTTCTCTAGAAACAAACAAGGAAAAGAGAATACCTGTAAATTTCATTATTCAAGAATATTTTTGTGTGTCGGTGTGAGCTGAAATTCCCCCCCCACCAACAATAACCAGGCTAGCTCAGTCTGGAAGCAAATGAAAAGCTGTATTTACAAGCAGAGTCTAAAATCTACAATGAAATGCAATGAATATGTACAAATATACAAAATTCATAACATTTATAAATATATACAATCAACAGAAAAGCACAACCGATCTCCCTTTGCTTCCCCCCAAGGGGAACCTCCCAAAGGGGCCTCCCTCTCCCAGGAGCTTCCCTCCCAGACCCCTCTGGACAGAGAAGCAGAGTTAGTTAAGCAGAAAGTTGTTAACTTAGCTGCCAAGGTCAGTACGTGGTATCTTCAGCCAGAAGAGAAGAAGAAACAGCAGCCAGACAGCCCAGCAGCTGCCCCCACTGCAGAACACAGAATGTGCAGAGTGCCCACTTTGTTTTGGGTAATAGTTCTTAAACATTTCTATCTATCCAATGGAAGTGTTTAGGACAATCATTATTTTGCTTTCTTACACCCAATAGTGACTTATTTACATTCTTTCACTTTCTCTGTTCTGAACTTTGCAAGGAAAAATTAAAAAGACAGTTTCAAACCATCACAGTCCACCCCTTCTAAACAATTCCATTGGCTGCTACTACCATTTATCTAATCTAAATAATATCTACAACACTAGGTGAATAAAGACCATAGTCCATTCCGGCTATCTCAGATGTAGGTGATTCAAAAGAGTCAAATCACAGGAAAAACAGCAAACAGCTTGTTTCCTCGCAGATGGAGCGAAGAAAGGAACAGGGACTCTCAGGTGACTCAGGGCTCTCAGGGTTCGTGCACTGTAGATCTCATGGACTCTCCTCTTGGGCGCGATGCTGTATCTGTGCAACACTCTGAATTTAACCTCTCTCAGCCAAAGTTAGATTTCTTTGTGGAATACACTGAATTTCACTATTTTCTTGCATCACCCAATAGGTGTGTCCAGGACCTTCAGCAGAAACCACCCCTCGGACAGGTTTGGCCTCTCCTGAAGGAGAAAATACCCGAACAGTTTTGCCTAACAGATTCTTTTCTCTAATAACAGGAACTCTATCACCTTCTTCCTTTCGCAACAAATCTGATTGGGCAGGTCCAGCTCGATTCACTGAACCTCTACTATTCACTAACCAGGTTGCTTGTGCTAAATGTTTCTCCCAGTTTTTCAAAGATCCACCCCCCATGGCTTTGAGAGTGGTTTTCAGCGAACCATTGTAGCGTTCGATCGTCCCTGCAGCTGGTGCATAGTAGGGAATGTGGAATATCCACTCGATGCCATGCTCTTTGGCCCAGTTTTTTACAAGATTGTTCTTGAAATGAGTTCCATTGTCTGACTCAATCCTCTCTGGAGTTCCGTGTCTCCACAGGATTTGTCTTTCCAGACCAAGAATGGTGTTACGTGCAGTTGCATGAGGAACTGGATTAGCTTCCAGGCATCCAGTACTTGCCTCTACCATAGTCAGCACATACTGCTTACCAGATGGAGAACGAGGTAGAGTGATGTAGTCAATCTGCCAGGCTTCACCATACTTGTACTTGGACCATCGGTCACCGTACCACAAGGGCTTGATCCGCTTTGCCTGCTTAATAGCAGCACAAATGTCACAGTCATGGATGACTTGTGTGATAGCATCCATGGAAATGTCAATGGATCTGTCACGAGCCCATCGGTAGGTTGCATCTCTGCCTTGATGTCCTGACGAGTCATGGGCCCACCGAGCTAAGAACAGCTCACCTCGGTGTTTCCAGTCAAGATCAGGATCAGGATCAGAGTTTGTGTCCACCTGGGAAACTCTTGCAGCTAGATCTGCCTGATGGTTGTGTTGTTGTTCCTCAGTAGCTTTGCTCTTAGGAATGTGAGCATCGATTTGTCTCACTTTCACTGGGATTCTCTCAATGCGAGCAGCAATGTCTTGCCACAGATCTGCAGCCCAGATTGGCTTTCCTTTTCTCTGCCAGCCATTCTTTTTCCAGTCTTTCAGCCAACCCCACAAGGCATTGGCTACCATCCACGAGTCGGTGTAGAGATAAAGCTTTGGCCATCTCTCACGTTCAGCTACGTTGAGAGCTAGCTGGACAGCTTTTACCTCTGCAAATTGACTGGATTCTCCTTCTCCATCTCTCGCTTCTGCAACTCTGCGCGTTGGACTCCACACTGCAGATTTCCATCTCCGCTTGTTCCCAACCAGACGACAGGAACCGTCTGTGAACAAAGCATATCTCTTTTCATCATCAGACAGATCACTGTAAGGAGGAGCTTCCTCTGCACGAGTTACTCTCTCCTCTGGAGGTTTAGCACAGCTTGTGCCTTCTGGCCAGCTTGTGATCACCTCCACCAAACCAGGCCTTTTGAGATTTCCCATTCGAGCTCTCTGTGTTATCAGAGCCATCCACTTAGACCAGGTAGCCTCTGTTGCATGATGTGGTGAAGAACCTTTGCCTTTGAACATCCAATTCAGAACTGGCAATCTAGGAGCTAGAAGAAGTTGTGACTCAGTTCCGATCACTTCAGAAGCAGCTTTCACTCCTTCATAAGCAGCTAAAATCTCTTTCTCTGTTGGAGTGTAGTTTGCCTCTGAGCCTCTGTAGCCACGACCCCAGAAACCAAGAGGACGTCCTCGTGTCTCCCCTGGAGCTCTTTGCCATAAGCACCAGGTTGGACCATTGTCACTCGCGGCCGTGTACAGAATGTTCTTAATGTCTGGACCAGTTCGGACAGGTCCCAGACCCATCGCTTGGACTACCTCTCGCTTGATCTGGTCAAAGGCTGCTTGTTGCTCAGGACCCCATTGGAAACTGTTTCTCTTTCGAGTCACATCATAGAGAGGTTTCACAATCTGACTGTATCCAGGAATGTGCAGTCTCCAAAATCCCACTATGCCTAAGAAACGCAGAGTTTCTTTCTTGTTGATGGGATTTGCCATGGTGGAGACTCTGTTTATCACATCCATTGGGATGTGACGGCGACCATCTTGCCACCGCACTCCCAGAAACTGGATTTCTCTGGCAGGTCCTTTCACCTTGTCTCGCTTGATAGCGAAACCAGCTTGCAAGAGAATGTCAATGATTTTGTTACCTTTCTCGAAGACTTCTTCAGCAGTCTCACCCCAGATGATGTCATCGATGAACTGAATGTGTTCTGGAGCTCCACCTTTCTCCAAAGCATCATGGATCACTGCATGGCAGATGGTTGAACTGTGAATCCACCCCTGGGGCAAACGATTGAATGTGTACTGAATGCCTCTCCAGGTGAAAGCAAACTGAGGCCTGCATTCCTCTGCTATGGGAATAGAGAAGAAAGCATTAGCAATGTCTATGGTAGCATACCATTTGGCCTGCTTGGATTCCAGCTCATATTGGAGTTCCATCATGTCTGGTACAGCTGCACTCATGGGTGGAGTTACTTCATTCAAGGCACGGAAATCAACTGTCAGACGCCACTCTCCATTCTGCTTTCTCACAGGCCAGATTGGACTGTTGAAAGGTGAATGAGTTTTGCTGATGACCTTCTGACTCTCCAACTGACGAATCAAGTTTTGAATGGGCACCAAAGAGTCACGGTTGGTTCTGTATTGTCTGTGATGCACAGTTTGAGAAGCAACCGGCAGCTTTACATCCTCTATCTCATGTTGTCCCACAACTGCAGATTCATCTGAAAGCTCAGGTCTAATAGACAACTTCAATTTCCATCCATCAATTTCTACAGTTGCTATTCCAAAAGCCCATTTGTAACCCTTAGGGTCTTTAAAACGCCCTTCTCTCAGAAAGTCAATTCCCAAAACACAAGGTGCATTAGGTCCTGTTACAATAGTATGTTTCTTCCACTGCTTCCCAGTTAAACTTATATCAACCTCTATCTTAAACAACTCTTGAGATCCACCAGTGACTCCCTGAATAGTTATAGATTCTCCCCCTTGATAATTTGATGGTATTATGGTGCACTGAGCTCCTGTGTCAACCAAGGCCCTGTACTTCTGAAATTTTGAAGTGCCAGGCCACTGGATGTACACATCCCAATAGATTCTGTTATCTCCATTATCCCTTACCTCCCCCTGGCGGAAGGCAGGGCACCCCTAATGGTGGGGATTACCTCCACATGTACAGCTGGCACAACGTCCAGCACCAGAATTAGGATCACTGTTGGAGCTATCAGAGTTGTTCTGGGAAACTGAGGAAGCGACAGCTACCCTCCTGGTATTGCTACCTCGGGATCTGCCCCTCTGCAGCTCCCGTAACCTCTTGAAAAGATCAGAAGTTGGTTGACCATCCCATCTGTTCATGTTCTCACCAAACTGATCATGCAGAGTTATCCAGATACTGCCACGTGATTGCCTCTGCTGTCTGTTTTGGTTTGACCTGTTCTGGAATGGCCTTCTTGGAGCACGTCTGTTCCTAACAGCTGAAACTTGTATCCATCTGGAGGAAGAGGAATTAGAATCATCCCCCTTCATCAAGTTGGATATGGAGGTTTTAAGTTCCTCCTTCAGCTCTTTCATGCAATTCTTCGTCTTTCCAGACAAAGTTTCAATGGCTGAAACCAAAGAAGTACGTGCAAGACTATCCTCCAATTGCCTCATTTGGTCAGTGAAATGGCCAACAGTAGGAGGTGCTCCACCATAATTTCTTGCCACAATCCTGCTTGCCAGAATAGTAGCATAATTAGGAGGAGCAAGCTTAATGAGCTTTTTGGCAAGGCCTGTTCCAACAGGAATTTCATCAGGATTCAGGGTCTTATGATCTCCATACATTACTTCTCTCACAGCAAATTCTCTCAGACCCTTGATTCCCTCATCTATTGTGGTGCAAGGCTTAGGGTTCCATGGTAAATCATCTCTGCTGGGGTACCTCAGCGAGACTGCCAGTAGGAGGCGTGCCCACAGAGAAACTTTACCAATGCACTTGCCTAGGTGCCTGTCTGTGCCTGTATCCTTTGAGAGCATCCCCAACTGAGAGGCCGACTTGTCGCCTACCACCAATGCTGGGGCTCCCATATCAAAACACCTGGCTAGCCAAGACAGGACTGGCTCATTATCTCCTCTGATGTAATCCTTCCTCACATGTCTAATTTCCTGTCTGGGTGCATTAGCTGACTGTATGTCATCCTCATCATCATCATCATCATCATCCTGAGGTTGCTGTCCCCATAATCCTGTTGTAATCCTCCGTTGAATTTCCTTGAGTTCAGAGGCTCTGCCAGCAGTTGCTAATCTACCAGGGTCTACATCCTGACCTACATCTCCATCATCCATGTGGGGTCTCAAGAGGTCTACCAGAATTTTAAGGCTAACCCTCTCTTCCTCATCAGAAGGATCTTTCTTAACAGAGGGACCCTGAGTAGAAGGACCCTCATCTCCATCTGCACCATCTCCTGCAGCATCTGCATCTCCTCCTGCAGCTCCTTTACGCTCTCTGGTTACAGTGGCCACCAAATTTACTGGCTTGGTTTTCACATTTGCAGCAGAGTTGGAAGAGCAAGTAGCCTTATGTCTTTCTTGACACAGTGCTATCAGTAGCCATATGATTATTCCAAGAAGCAACAAAATTAAGGCTAGCACAAGATATCTTGGGTACCACTGGTTCCAAGGACCCTCTGTAGTTGTAAGAGGAGTAACAAACTCAAATGTGTCTGCTAGCAGATTCATAGTTGAGTTACCATAGCTTCTTAGCCCAATAAGACCATAACAGAATTCACCAACATTCAGTAACTTGTTCTTAACCCAAAGAAACGACTTATGTGCCACATATCTCACAATCTTGTCTATCATGCAAGAAACGGCCCATCTGTAAACAATCACACTGATAATAGACTAAATAGAATTTCTCAGAATCCAAAACAGCTTCATTTTGCTTCCTAATCTGAGCAGAAATAAATCACAAGCAATCGAGCCTCACGTTGGGCGCCAAAAATAAAAAAGTGTGTCGGTGTGAGCTGAAATTCCCCCCCCACCGACAATAACCAGGCTAGCTCAGTCTGGAAGCAAATGAAAAGCTGTAATTACAAGCAGAGTCTAAAATCTACAATGAAATGCAATGAATATATACAAATTTACAAAATTCATAACATTTACAAATATATACAATCAACGGAAAAGCACAACCGATCTCCCTTTGCTTCCCCCCAAGGGGACCCTCCCAAAGGGGCCTCCCTCTCCCAGGATCCCCCTGGACAGAGAAGCAGAGTTAGTTAAGCAGAAAGTTGTTAACTTAGCTGCCAAGGTCAGTGTGTTATCTTCAGCCAGAAGAGAAGAAGAAACAGCAGCCAGACAGCCCAGCAACTGCCCCCACTGCCGAACGCAGAATGTGCAGAGTGCCTACTTTGTTTTGGGTAATAGTTCTTAAACATTTCTATCTATCCAATGGAAGTGTTTAGAACAATCAGTATTTTGCTTTCTTACACCCAATAGTGACTTATTTACATTCTTTCACTTTCTCTGTTCTGAACTTTGCAAGGAAAAATTAAAAAGACAATTTCAAACCATCACATTTTGTTAGTGGTATGTAGTCTCTGAGGACATATGTTCACGTAGTTTTAGTGAAGGAAGAGCATAAGTGCAAAACATAACTGTGAAACTATTTATGATTATTTTAATTATAATTATAATGCCTATAATATATTGGGAGGCTTTTGGTGTGCCATTTCCCTTTTTTGTATAATGGTAAACTGTGTTAACTGCAGTAGTCTTCTGCATGGTATCTTCTTTTTTTTTTCTTCCCTGGTTGCATTGCAACTGCCTGCATTCACCCTGAGTCTCCATGTGAATCTCTCTGTCTTTTGGGGAGAGCTGTGGGAACCATGTCCCCTTCCCAAGTAATCTAGGTGAAAGAATTTATCTTCCTTTTTATTATTTTGTCTCTGTCTGTGCTGCAGAATCTCCTGTGGTGTGTTATTTTTTGTTTCAGCCGTCTAGTGTTTCTGAAGAAGTGCTTCAGAACCACAAAGGCAGGAGTGCATGAGTTTGGAAAGTGGGTCCAGACTCAGGAGGGCCTATTTCAGTCAAAGGAAATACAGCATGTACATGCCTTTCTCTCACCTCTGCCACATCAACAGAAGCATTGATTGATTTGTGATGGTATTCCTGCCTGAAAGCAGTAGTGTTATGCAAATTTCCCCTTGCACGCATGCCCAAAGTTGAAATTGACAGGATGGGCATGGGCAGCAGTGTGTGGGTAGATGGTCTGTGGCTCAGCAGATCCAGTGCTGCCCTGGGAGCCAGAGTCCTAAAACTTGGAGAGAGGTGTCAGCCATGGGAACTGACTCAGCTTTTACTGAGCTCCTATCAGGATATTCTATCATTAGCCTAGAAGAAGAAAAATGATGTCTTTGATACTGCTGTTTAAGCATTTAGGATCTGTATCACAGATTGCTTTTTCAAAATTTGACCTGGGCTATTAAGGCACTTCACTGGTTTTGAAAGTCATCCTGAAGCCTACAGCCAGGTTTTTATTATACCACTGGGCTTTGATAAATCCAGGAAACTGCAGGTCAGCTGTCAGTTTTGCTTCTACAAAGTAATAGAAACAAGTAGGAGTTTGATAAATACATGGTTAAGAAGTTCATACCCGATTTATTTTATAAATTAAGATCTGTTGGAAAATTTGAGTAGCTTGCAGTGATCCTGGATTTGTCACCTCTGGGGAATGAAATACTTATCCCCAAAATACTGAATGCTGAAGATCAGAGAGAATGAAGATTCCCCAGGTCATCCTGACAATGTGATCCAGCAGCCAGCTTTCAGCTCAAGAGGTGACTGCAGGTCCTTGTCACAGGCATTTCATGCTCCATAGATACTTCATCTTCCTCAGCCAGTATTCTGACAACACTAACCAGGTGTTTACTTCTCATTAGCTGTGAAAATAATTTTGTTGGTAGGTGGCTGGTCTGTGAGATAGCCTGTTTCCCTCAATCTTTCCCAGTCTGCACTGGGGTTGGCACAGAGAGCTCTGGCCCGTGGCCTTCTGCATAATACAACTCCTTGTCCTTTTCTAGTAAGCTGAACACAATATATTGTTAATCTCCAAGCTGGAAAAGACATGCAAAAGTGAAGTCATACTTGTATCTTGTAAATCCTTCTACCCTCAGCCTCCCTCCTTGGCTGTCTTCTGATTTCATGTTTTCATAGCACCAGGGAAAGCCAGTTTGAAGTGTTTACCCAGGCTGTGAAAAATCTGTTTTCATAGTTTATATCCCTGAGGTAAAACTTTTCTCAATGTGTTGTCACAGTTTAGTAAATAAAAGAGATGTCTGCTTCATATTTCCATACCTGGAAAACTCAGGAGTGTAATCAACATCTACATCTTGCATACCTTGCCACTTCACTGGTAAATTCAATACATTTTTCATGCTGATGCTTTTTGACTTTTTTCAGATACTCTGTTCTAATGGTGGCTACAAGGCAGGTTTCTCTGAACAGCAATGCAACTGCAGGAGCAGCTTGCCCCAGGCCTTCTGGGGAAGGCTGCTTGAGTGCATGCAGAGTTTGTTCTGCCGCAGGCAGTGGAGAAGACAAAAGGTTACCTGTAACTGAGGCCTGAAAGAAATGAGGCAGGGAGAAGATTGATTACCTTCCAGTAGTGTTTTGTGCTGGGGTAGTTTCCTAGTATTTTTCTGTCAGTCTCTTGCATCTGAGGGGAGTTTCAGACTGCTTTTCAAACCTAAGGCAAATTACAGTTGCACAGTGATTTTAGAGAAGTCTGTAACTAAAAATTCCATCTGGTGCTGTAAATAACACTTGGAGCCTAAGAGGAGATGAAAACAAATGAAATACTTAGCCCTGCTGTTGAATTCATCTAAACAATACAGAATAAGTCAAGATTAAGGAATTAACACTGAACCATTTGGTGCAATTTTATACTGAATCCTCAAGCTGCAATTCCATATCAACTTATTTATAAAAAAAGAAATTAATTATGTCTAGAATATTTGCCCAGGAAGATAGTGTGACACCCATAATAACTTTTTCTTCTTTGGACAGAATTAGAATGTATAGAAAAGCCTAGTTTGTGATCAGAAGTAGTTTTTACATGAGATATAGAAAGCACTGGCAGTGGCCAAGCTATTCATGGTCCGGTGTTATGGTTAGCAGAGGAGAGCAGGGTTGCTGTAAGGCTCGTAACAGTCCTAAAAATATGTCATTAGAGATGTGCCCTGAATGCTGATCAGCATTAGCAGAACTTCAGGCATGAAAACTGCACACAACATTGCTCACAGACACGCACAATTGCTCAGACAGCAGCAAAAACTCGAGGACAGCTGCAATGGTGTCTCACCATCCTTGTCAAGAGCTGAATCACCTGAAATTTCTGAGTGACATTCGTAGCTTGCTAAGGTGGTGCAGTTTAGGTCCTTGACTGCAGGATGCCTGTTCTGTGGCAGGCTCTCTTGCTTTGGAGGGAAATGTGGCAGGAGAGGAAGCTGAAACATTTGTGAAAATGTACATGTAGTTTGGGGGAGCTTCACCTTTCAGTTTGTGTTACTGCTGAAAGTGCCAAGGCACATTCTGAATTTTCTGTATTAATTGTGTGTTAATCTGTCATTGCTGGGGAAGGACACAGAGACCCAAAAAGAAAAAAAAGAAAAAAGAAAAAAAGCACCAAACCCATCAACCAACCACCAACCAAACTTGAAATAGCTCAAATTTGTAGGATCAAACATTCAATTATGGGAAAATCCATAGGCGGTACCACACTGACATCATGCCAGCTTGAAACTGAATGTGCTGGTGGAGCAAAGTATCCTGAGGCTTGTAGTTCAGATTGTAACATGTAAGGCTGCCTATTTTCAGTTGCTGCTTCTGGTGTCCAGTTTTGTAGTGTTGGTCTCCTCCACGGGGCTGGCTGCAGGCTTGGGGGCCGGGAGGGGTCATTTTATCACTGGCTTGCTTCTACTGCTTCTGCTTTTGTTTTTCTGTGAAATAGCTAAAGGTAATGCTACATTGTAGTATTTCATTAAGCACTTTTAATCTCAATCCAGAGCTGCTTCTGTTACTTTCCCTCCCAATCTGGGGTGAGGGGACTTGCTTTCTAGAGTGGGTTGACTTAAATCAGGACACATCTGTAGCTATGCAATTTTTTGCAGGGTTAGAAAATGAAGGGGCTGCTTCAGTAGAATGCACATACAAGCTGTTTCAGAGTTGGGAAAGTAATATGACAATAATTATAACATTAAGAGCTGTAATCAAATTGTTTTCATGGTAAGCCACTGCAGCTTCATGTCTATTACCCACTTGCTGGAATATTTGCATATATATAAAGGAAATGACCTTTGAAGACTTTCAGATTTTCACAAAATATGAATTTCATAGACAGATTTTCTTCAGTGGAGTTTGAATAGTGGTTTGATTTGAAACTGGTTAAGTAACAGGTATGTATTTGATTGTAAGAACTTGGTTATGGATAGAGTCTGATGTGAGCTCCATATTTTATGACATTAAGTCTTAACTGCTTAAGTTGAAAAGATGTTATAAATATAACAGGTCATGGTATTAACAGGGTTCTAAACTCAATTGTATTTCAGCATAACCTCTAGATATGCCTGTCAAGTAGTTTCTGTGATAAAACAGAAATTTTCCTCATAGGTTACTCAATTGAATGACATGCTAACCTAAAAGGTGGGACTGATGATTACCTATAAACATGTGACTATCTGCACTTGGATGTTTCTTGTTTTGTCCATTCAAACTGCAAGCTCATTGTGAGACACTTGATCCACTCTTATCATGCCCTGAGGAGACCTTTCAAAAGTGGGCACTTCAAACATGTAACATTTTAAACAGTAGCTAATTATGCTGTTTCAGTGCTTAATTCTGGCTGAATGTAGGCTTTCCCCAAAGGTCTTACTGCAGCATTTCTGGTTTCACTTCATCTGGTGGTGCTTAGGATCCTATGTGATGTGGTCAAGTTTACTGTTTCATGCTCTGTAGGAGTATTGGAGTATTTTAGCTGCACGAGCAGCTGTTTGATTGACCAGAGGCGTTTTGGGTTTGTGTGTAAAATATCCATCCCATTCTGCTGACTGGAGACCACAGAACAGGTGGACGTGGGCTTTCTGTTTCCATACAGCCCATGTCAACCTCTGCTTGGAAGCCACCCTCCAGCCCTTCACTCCAGGATATATTTACAATGGCAAAGCAGCCCTTGGCTGAAGATTTGTTGCTGTCATTAGACCAGGAATATGAATGGTGAGAGAGACATCAAGAAATAAGTGTGAGGTCTGGTAGAGGGAACCATAGAGTTATTGTAATTATATGGTGTATCTTGGGTACCTTAGGAAACCATCTGTAGAGGGAAATCACAAAATCTGGTTGGTGTAATAAGCAAGGAGTATAGATTGCCTGTTTCTGTAAAGCTATTTTGAGATCCAAAGGGATGTACAGTGTACAGAGTAATTGGCAATCCAGTAATGAAATTACTACTAGGGTTCAGGTAGAAGTGAAATGTTCTGATGTATCAGAGAGAGGGAAAGCTAAAGCAGAACAGTGTTTAAAGCAAATTAGATAGCCCAGAAAAGAAAAGCAAACACCTTTTGAAGCAAACATGAAGCTGTCCATTTCTTTTCACTGAAAGAAGGATTGCATTGCTCATTCTGCCATTTGCTCAGACATCCTATATCTACAGAAGGCCTGTGTGGAGCATTTAAATGTGAATTAAATAAACTTTGCAGACAGTTAGAGCTGCTCACTTGGTGTTACAATGTGAGCGAGTCCTCAAAGTCCCTGCCTTCATATAGCACTGAGAAGCATTGTCATTTTAAAATGGAAACTCATGCAATGAGAAAGACAAGGAGATGCAATAAGAACCATTTACCTCTGATGTATTACTGTCTTTCAGTATTTATTCAAATGCTTTCAAATCTGGAAATAAGAAAAGGTCAGTCATTAATTATTTCTGAATATTTTCCTGCCCTTTTCTTTTTTTCATCCGTAATCTCATCACTTCTTACATATTGTCTCATCTCCAAAAATTTATTTCTGATCACTTTTTGGTCAGCTCTCATTTTCAACTCAAATGAGACCATTCCTAGTGTATGTATTTTTTTACTCTAGTGTAAATTTGTGCTCCCTTTTAACCATTCTCACCCTTTCTTCTAAGCAGCGTATGTCTGAGTAGCCAGACAGAGCTATTTCAGTGTAGGAGCCCAAGCAATATTAACAGCTGCAGATTCTTGGTTGTAATTGGATGTCTTTGGCTAGAGAAAACAACCCTTGAATGCTGTGTCTCTTGCCTTCAGAGCCATTCAGTGGGAAAAAAAAAAGGTCTGACCTTTATCTTTAGGGCAACATATAGCCAGCTGTGGTCCCATTAAAGGGAATGCTCAAACTTGGTGTCTTGGCACTTTCTGCTTTTAATACTGTGCAGCAAGTTGCTCACATACAGCAGCTTACATACAGCTTTTCAGGACCCCGCTTTGAGCGGGGGTGTGGACAGAGTGTCCTCGAATTCCCTTCCAACCTAAATTTTGATTGTATAATTTGATATAGTTTTCTGCTGTGCCAGACGTAGGAGCATGTTTGTGCCTTGATTCGCAGTAGCAGATGTGACAAACTGAAACCATGGCACTTCATAGTTAAGGTAGCTCAAGATTGTTCCAGGGATGAATGATGCAGTGACGATGATTAGAGGGTCTCTTAGCTGACACAGTTGATCCACTGTTACAACAGAGAGTCCATTTCTCTCTGTATGACATAAATGTTTTCATGAGTCCTCAGCAGGACACACTGATTTTCATCTGCATCAGCACAGAACTAAGCACAAGAGAGAAAACACTCTGTGAAGGACTAAGCTCTGGTTTCTTGATTCGCAGAGCGGACAACCAGTTTGAAGTGTGACTTACACAAACCCAGATTTACGTCAAAGACATTTTAATCCCATGTTTTTCATTTGTGTGTTGATGGGTTAACATGAGAATAGAGTTTCTGAACCTGAGAGTATGCTGCACAGCAGTGTTGCTCTTCATTTAGTTTGCAACAGGATCAAATCAGCAATCCTTTTTTGATAGACTGAGGATAGTGTTTTGCACAGCCGAGTTCTGTACCTCTTGTGTAGATATTGTACATTTGAGGACTGTATAAGGACATGTTTTGGGGGGACACAAATGCAGCAGCCAAGCCTTGGTACAAAGGCAGGGGGCAGATATGTCAAGTAATTGAAGAACTCAGGAAATCTGAATTCTACAGATTCATTGATGGAAAAATTAATTTCCCCACAATTTCTCCTTTCCAGGGACTTTGTCAGCACACTGCAGCTCATTTAAGGATTTGCTTGTTCTTTTTAATGTGTTAGCCTTGCTGTGTTTTTGTGTGGCTATAGAGCAGAACACAGCTTATTGATAAATGTGTTTTATACAAGCAGGAGTTTGCTATTATCAAAATTTGTAAGGTTAGTAATAAAGAAAAATTTAGCTTTTGGTGGGATTGACTCCTGTCACTACCAAAACAAGAAAAAGAAGCTAATAATGAATTCAAGTTGACAAAATTCTTCAGGATGCATGTGAAGGTGTGGCACAGCAGATGCTCTCCAGAACTGGTCAAGAAAGGTGTTATTGCAGTTTAGAAAGCAGTCTGTTTCAACTGTCACTTAAGAAGGAAGACTGGTTTTGAGAAGCTTATTGATCTGTTTCCACAAAATTAAACAGTGAAAATCAAGCTTTGAATCAGACTGATTTTCAAACAGGTATAGTGGGGAAAAAAAAGAGGTTGTGAATCCTGCCATCTACTCATGACTTCCACTGATGTTAAAGTAAGTTGTCCCATTTTGAGTGATTGAGCAGCATGGGCCAGCCTCTATTTAAATGCAGCAAAGTAGCCAGTGGTGGATAGAACAAGCTCTGATGCTGCTTTTTATTTGCAGTACCTTTGTACTGAGCTACCTACCTCCTTTGTTTGTCAAGGAGGTAGGTCCCTTATTATTTTGTTAGTTTTTTGAACTCATTTAGGCATCTGAATACTTTTGACAAGCTGGCATCTGCTTATAAATATTATTGAGGAAACCAGAGAAAATCACCTTGGGCTTGTTATCATAAGCAAACTAACCAGACTGTGTTACCAGCTTGAAGATCCCTAGCCTGGCTCTGCACAAGTTGTCTTCAGTCAAATAGGGCCCAGCAACTCAGACATCAGACATCGCTGTCATTTCTTGTTGGCTTGACATTGCCTGCAACGAGGGGTGTGGTACAGAGTTGTCTGAGCTTGATTCCATAAGCTGAAACTCAGAAAACAGTAACATTATCCATATTGGTTCTTTAAAAAACAGAAAATTGGTGTCTCCTTCATTCCACACTAGTACAGATGGTGTTGACTCCAATAAAATATACTCCTTGAATTCTAAATCCCAGCTTCTGAGACCTAACCCCTTCCCAAACCCTAAATGTGAATAATGATTGTATTTAGTGCATGTGATTTGCATGAGTTTTATACAAGTACAAATTTTTTAAATTTTAAGCACAAATTTTGCAAGCTATGGTTTTGAAAGGGGGATGTCCTGAGATTTCAAGTTGGGGGAAAGAATCACTTCAGTGCTGTGAAAATGTCTGGTTTAGATGAAAGATGGTGCTGGATGAAGTAGGGTAGTTCATTAGCCATCAGTAATGTGATTACACGTTATGGGAGACATTTATCCAACAGTTAGGAAGAGACATTCCAAGGTACATGATACACTGGAGGCCAGATAAAAGACTTGTGATATCCTCTCAAGCATCTCTTCCTCTTTTAATGCTGTTCTGGCAGTCCCTACAGGAAAGCAGTGGTCTCTTCACTGATATTTGTAATCAATCCAGGCTCCAAGTGGTTTTTGCTCCACACAGATAAATGATGGAGGAAAGATGAAAAGATTATTAAAAAAAAAATGTACTCAGACAAAACATGTTGTTCAAAATGTAACCTCCAAACCTGGACAGTATTAGTAAGCTAACTATTTTAGGCACCATAGCACAGTAGGGTTTTGGTGAGAGCATCATTCCTTAGCTAGACATGTAATACAAGTCTTTTAAAGAATTTCTGGTCTAAGATACATTTTCCTCACAGAGGGACATGAGGTGAAAAGTTCATATCTGGATCCACTTTGAGCTAGGTCTGTTTATATGGATAAATGTGATAAAACGCAGCTGCAAGCTTCAGATTCATGTGGTTTTTTTTAGGTTTAGGAGAACTTGGAGGCAGCTGGGTTTTGCACCTTCTGCAGTTTCCAAGCATCTGCTGCCAGGGAATGAGCAGTGCCACTAAGCAGCAGAGCTTGCTGGACTTTGGCAGAAATCACGCTGCTCCAAAAGTAGATTGAAATCCTAGATCATAGACCATCAGAGTTAAAGCATCCTGACAACTCCCCTAGCACCTCCCCTCCTTGCTACTCTAAAATAATTCTTTAATCTAAAATCTGGTGAGTAATAAAGCAAGATGATATTCAGGTCTATGGTCTATGTCTGAACAGCAAGAAAATTGGCCATGCAGCTAAGTTCCAAGTGAACAAGCCTTGGGAAGTCATTTGGCTGCACTGCCCAGCTGTTTGAAAACACAGGTGCAAATGGTGCAGAGCACTTCTTGGTGCAAATGGTGCAGAGCAACTCTTGGGCTGGAGATTGATGTTTTACATCATTGTGTAGGTTGTATCATATTTGCCTCAGCCCCCTTTAAATTAAAACTAATCTCTTCTGAATGTCACAAATGTTTGGTGCCATCCTGCATCCTTTAAGAACTGTGTGGTTGTTTGACTTTGTGCTTATATATCTGTCATGGAACAATTTAAAGTAACTTGCATATCTGAACTTCTGTTACATGTGAAAATACTCTTCTGCCCGTTTTAGCCAAGTAAAAAGTAGCTAAGCAAAGATTCTGGTGGATTGATACTTAATCTTTGTACCCAGGTGGCATTTGTTACTTTGGGGCTTTATTCACAGTTAAAAACCACTAAGAATTTATTAGGTCAAGGCATAGCCTGCTTATGGGAGTAGGATTGTGTTGTTAATAGTGCAAGTGTAAACCGGTTCTTCAGCTCCGAGATCTGTTTGGGAGAAAGGATTGGGAAAATAGGGTGCAACCACAGAATTAACCAGGTGGGAAAAGACCTTTGAGATCATCAAGTCCAACCTATCACCCAACACCATCTAATCACCTAAACCATGGCACTAAGTGCCTCATCCAGTCTTATTTTAAACACTTCCAGGGATGGTGACCCCACCACCTCCCTGGGCAGCACATTCCAATGGCTAAGCTCCCTGTCCGTGAAGAGCTTTCTCCTCACCTTGAGCCTAAACTTCCCCTGGCACATCCTGAGACTGTGTCCTGGTTGCCTGGGAGAAGAGACCAACCCCCACCTCACTGCCACCTCCTTTCAGGTAGCTGTAGAGAGCAATGAGGTCTCCCCTGAGCCTCCTCTTCTCCAGGCTAAACACCCCCAGCTCTCTCAGCTTCTCCTCTTAGGGCTGTACTCCAGACCCCTCCCCAGCTTTGTTGCCCTTCTCTGGACACGTTCAAGCATCTCAACATCTTTCTTAAACTGAGGGGCCCAGAACTGGACACAGTACTCAAGGTGTGGTCTAACCAGTGCTGAACACAGGGCAGAATGACTTCCCTGCTCCTGCTGGCCACCCTATTCCTGATGCAGGCCAGGATGCCATTGGCCTTCTCGGATACCCAGGCACACTGCTGGCTCATGTTCAGCCTACTGTCAAGCAGTACCCCCAGGTCCCTTTCTGCCTGGCTGCTCTCCAGCCACTCTGTCCCCAGCCTGTAGCACTGCATGGGTTTGTTGTGGCCAATGTGTAGAACCCAACATTTAGATGTATTAAATATATAAGTGTAAGAGTAGGGGAGGAAAGTTTACCTGAGGAGAAATGTGTGCATGCAGCCAGATGTGCCTCCTGCTTCTCTCATGTGAAAGCTTAAGCAAGTGCTTACCTTGAGAGGATTAGCTTGCAGCTGGCAGAAGCTATCGGCTGGGTTATTCACTGGGAAGGTCCCAATGAGACTTAACAAGCACTTCAGCAGGAAATCAAAACTTACTGAAAGTGTTGGCAGGCTTGGAGCTGTCTGGGCCACAGTTCCTGTCTTTTGTGGAGCATTATGTCATGCAAAGCACAAGTCGCACCGGAACTGAGAAAACATTCTTGAATGTAAATCATTTCTTCTCCCATATTTCTGCACAAAAAGTGTTATCCAGAGAGTTGTGATTAAATTTAGTATCAGTAATATGATAGTTGCTACTTTGCATGGCACAGGCAAAAAAAGTGGGGTTATCAGTTGAAACCCAGTATTGATTTTGTGTAGTCCCAACAGTTGTTCTGCATGAAGTTAAGACAGGAAGGTACTGGAGGATATAAATCTTTAAGTCTCTTTACCAGTTGAAGGACAGTCAATTCAGCCTACCAAAAAACTTGAGTTAACCATTCCCAAATATCATTAGAAAAGTTCAAATTTTCCAGGAAGCCTGCTGAGAAGAAGCTCTCACTACGCACATTGATTTGCAAAGCTGACTCTTTTTTTACCTGGTTTGGCTGAGGAGGGCAAGCAAGAAGGTGGATAGGCTCCCCTGCATGTTAGCCCGATGTAAAACCAGCATGGCTACTGCTACCTTTGCCAGGGGAAATTTGAGGACAAATAAAGGATTTTAGTCTCACTAAGTCTGTAATGTGCTGCAGAGCCTCCCAGTGTCCCACCACCATGTGGGTCCTGAAAGCCCTAAGTCATGGTAGTGGCTGGACAAGAACTGTCCTGTTTGTCTCTCGTATTAGATCTTGGATCCTGAGGCAAATGGGAAGGAGACCCAGCAGGCTATGCATTTTGCAGTGCAGCTAGTGGACATGGCCTAGTTTTGATGAAAAAGCATGCTTTATTCGATTTCTGTTATTTGTAGGAAAGGTCAAGGATTTTATCTGATAATTTTCTCTACCTTTATTGTTCCTTGGTGTATGTACCACAGTAGGTGATGCTGAGCATAAAATCAGCCTTGTATATAAAACAGTTTGTTCCCTCTGTGACAGTAAAGGAACACTAAAAATGGGCTTTACTAGTTGCAATAGCTGAATCCCAGCATCCCGCAAAGCTATGTCCATATAATAAGAAGAAATATCACATTTCTGCCTAGCATAGGAAGTGGATGTGTGATTGGAGGGTAGGACCACAGAGCTTTTCTGATCTCTGCTGCACTGTCCTCTGCACCTGAGTTGCTGGCATCTGCATTGCAGTAGTAGGCAATGTTTATAGTATATTTCCTATAAAGCCATCCTGAGGATGGTGTTGTTGTAACAGTGCCATAATTCAGACAGCATCATATATGAGGTCATCTTTGTAAATTACTTAACCAGAAAATTTTCACATTTTCTGCACATCCTCATCTGATAGTTGAAATTTGTGTTTCCATAAGCACAGGATGTTCTGATTCTGCTGTGTATGGATATCCAGTACAAATTTCTTGTGGATTTTTAGTCCTAGCTGACGAATGATTCTGTTCCGTTTAATGCACTGATGTGCTTTATGTGAATTATGTGAGCAAGCCATACTTGCAGTCTCAGGGAAATGCTTAGTTTGTAAATGGTACTCACGAATTTTCCAAGTGGTCTTGCAATTCTACTAGCACTGACAAGCCTTCCTTGTAATAATGATTGTGGAGCTCATAGAAGATCCCCTGATCTACCAGTACACTCTAGCACTGACTACATCAAATTGGAAAGCAAAGCTGATGGTCAGAATGGGGAAATATAATGTCA